>NW_019154095.1:23085665-23154091 GCF_002288905.1 Enhydra lutris kenyoni | reverse complement strand
CCCCAACCTCCCACCCCCTGCTGCTTCAAACCCCTCAGATTGTTTTTCAGAGTCCATAGTCTTTCATGGTTCACCTCCCCTACCAATTTCCCCCAACTCCCTTCTCTCTAACTCCCCTTGTCCTCCATGCTATTTGTTATGCTCCACAAATAAGTGAAACCATATGATAATTGACTCTGCTTGACTTATTTCGCTCAGCATAATCTCTTCCAGTCCCGTCCATGTTGCTACAAAAGTTGGGTATTCATCCATCTATTTACTTTTAACCTATATGTGTCTTTATATTTAAAGTAGGTTTCTTGTAGACGGCATGTTGTTGGGTCTTGTTCTTTTGATTCACTCTGGCAATCTCTTCCTATAGTCATATATAAAACCTTAATGTTCAAATGGATTATTGATGTATTTGGATTAATATCTATCATATTTGTTATCATTTTCTATGTGTTGTCCTTTTTCTTTGTTCCTATTCTTGCCTTCTACTCTTTTTCTGCCTTTTGTGGTTTTTATATAATTCCATTTTCACTCCTTTCTTAAAACATCAGTCATACTACTTTTGTTACTTTTATAAAGGTTCCCTAAAGTTTGCAATATGTATTTACAATTAATCTGAGTCCCCTTTCAAATAACACTATACCATTTTACTAGTACAAGTACTTTATACTAACAAAATAATCTTAATTTCTCTCTCCCATCCCTTGTATCATTGCTGTCATTTATTTCACTTATATACAAGCACATATAATCTTATATATATATACACTTATATATACATAAGTATACATGATTGAATATATTGTTGCTATATTTTGAACAAATTGTTATCTATTAGATTAATTAAAAATTTAAAAATGCAAGTTTTCATTTTATCTTAATTTATTCCTTCTCCAGTGTTCTTCCTTTCTTTCTGTAGATCTGAATTTTGTATCTGTATTTTGTATCTGTAGATAGAATTTTGAACTATATCATTTTCCTTTTCTCCAAAGAGTTTTTAAAATCACTTCTTGCAAGTCATATCTATTGGCACAAAATTCCTCAAAAATATCTTTCTTTTCTTTCCTTTCCTTTCCTTTCCTTTTCTTTTTTTCTTTTCTCTCCTCTTTTTGTTTTTTGTTTCTTTGGGTCTGAGGAAGTCTTTATTTCTGCTTCAACTCTTCAAGCATGATTTCACAGGATACAGAATTCTAGGTGGATGGGTTTTTTTCCTCTTACTGCTTTAAATATTTCACTCAGCTCTTTTGTTTATATGGTTTTTGAGAAGAAGTTGGATGTTATTCTTATCGTTTTCCTCTATAGATGAAGTTGTTTCTTTCCCTGACCTCTGGCTTCTTTCAAGATTTTTATTGATCTTTGATTTTCTGCATTTTGAGTATGATATGCCTATATTTAATTTTGTTGTTTGTTTGTTTCTGTCATTTATCCCACTTCATGTTCTATGAGCTTCCTTGGTCTGTAATTTGGTGTCTGACATTAATTTGGGGGAAATTATCAGTCAGATTGCTTCAAATATTTGTTCTGTAATTTCTTTTTTCTTCTGATATTCCCATTACACATATGTTACACCTTTGGTAGTTGTTCAAAAATCCTTGGATACCCTATTCTGTTCTTTCAATTATTATTTTTTCCTTATTTTTCAGTTTTAGAAGTTTCTATTGAGATATCTTCAAACTGAGATATTTGTTCCTCTGACAAATTCAGTCCACTAATGAGCCTTTCAGAGGCATAGCATTCCTTATTTCTGTTACAGTGTTTTCAATCTCTTGTGCTACTTTTTGATTCTTAGAATTCCCATCTCTCTGATCATACTGCTCTTCTACTTCTGTGCTCTCTGCCTTATCCATTATAACTTTTAGTATTAATTATACTTTAAATACCCAGTCTGATATTTTCAACATCCCTGCCATACCTGGGTCTTGTTCTTATGTTTGATCTATCTTATCAAACTGATTTTTTTGCCCTTAGTTTGCCTTTTAATTTATTCTTGATACCAAACATTGTGTACTGGGAAAAAGTACTTCAGTAAAGAGGTCTTTAGCAATGTGGTGGTAATTTGTTGGAGGAAAAAAAGTGTTGTATAGTCGAATGATTAGATCTCAATTTTTTAATGAGCCTATGCCTTTTGCTAGTGAATTTCACAAGTGCTTCTCAGTTCTCCTTGCCAAGGTGAGACAGAATGAATGAAGTAAGCTGGAGTTGGGTGTTTCCTTTCTGTCCATGAAAGGCTAGAGAACCCAGAGTTGGGTGTTTCTCTTCTTCCACATGGAAGGCTAAAGCTGGTTAGAATTGGCTATTTCTCTTCCTCCAGGTCAGTTAAACTCTGATAGAACTATTGGAGTTTATGCTCTGTTAAATTAGTTTCTTCTGAGGGCAGACCATGTTAAGAATAGAATGTGCTGACATATTTCAAAATGTTTACTTTCCCCCTCTCCCTCCCAGAAGATGAGGGGATTTTTCTCTGGTATTCACTGTGAAAACCTAGTTGTGCCTCTGGAGGTAATACAAAAGTATGTAGGCCCCCTACGACTGGGTCCCCTAGAATTTTTAACTCTCAGACTTGTCCATATTGAGCTACTAGCAATCTTTTAATTATATTTTAAGTTTTATTACCTTGACATTGGTTCCTGTGGAGGCTTCTACTATTGGATTTCTCTTGTAGTAAGTTGTGATTCTATGTATTTACCTATTGGTGTCTCCAACTTTGTGAGCATTGGGTTTGCCCAGTGACCTCATTTCTCTGACTGATCTAAAAAGAATTAACAACTTTTTACTTGTTGTTCAGTTGCAGTGATGATTTCCAATCACTTTACATGCCAGAATGGACACCAGAAATTTTTAAAAATTATTGCTACTATAAATCATTTTTTAAAAGATTTTATTTATTTATTTGACAGACAGAGATCACAAGTAGGCAGAGAGGCAGGCAGAGAGAGAGGAGGAAGCAGGCTCCCTCCTGAGCAGAGAGCCCGATGTGGGGCTTGATGTGGGGGCTCAATCCCAGGACCCTGGGATCATGACCCGAGCTGAAGGCAGAGGCTTTAACCCACTGAGCCACCTAGGCGCCCCTATAAATCACTTTTAAAATCTGTCTTCCAGTTCATTAGTTAAGCTATATGTGATTTGTTATTTAATATATATTTTAAGTATTAAATTTTAAATCTTCTTTGTTTATAGAAGTTGTTATTCTTTCCCAAATCTTTTTAGTTGTTTTCCATTATTTCCTGTTCCCAATTTCTTTTCTTCTTTTTGTCATGCAAAAATAGTCTGATAATTCTGATATTTTCATTCTTTGTGCAAATTTTGTCATTTATTTTCTTGGTTCTCACTTGTGATACTTTGTTCCTTTTATGATTTTAAGATTTTTAACTATAAACACCTCATTTCCCTAACCTTCTATGTAGGAATTTTTTGATTCCTGGCCTGATGTCACACTTCTGTGGAGGTGGTACCATTTTCTGACACTCACCAGGGAGCACTACAAACCTAAGCATAAATTAAGTGAAATTTTTTACTTGAAGTTTTACTTCTGAACACATGACTAGCATAAATTCAAGCAAAAGTCTGTGCAATATCATTTACAATTAAAAATTCTCACAGGAGAATTTTCCTTTCTATTCAATTCCAAGTTTAATATGGGAAACTATTTTTACTGTCCCTTCTGTATAATGGGTTTATATCTTTAATTCATTCTTTCTCTAAAAGTATAGACTTTGGGGGTGCTAGATTCATCAGGCATGTCATATGTGTCATCATATTACATTAGGATCTTTTGATTTTTCTAACTCAGACAGACTAAAGGGAAGAAGAAACTTCAAAGTCTCTCAAAATTTGACAGAAGTCTTTGAGAATAAAACCTGGATTTGACACACTCATTTTGCTTCCTAGTTCCTGTTTTCATTTAATTTTAGTCCTCTGCTGTTTCCTCACTCTTTCTCTAGCTTGGTAATACATTTAAATATATTTAAATTTTTCCAGTATATGTATGCTGGAAATATATATATATTTCTCATCAGGAGAGTTATTCTATAAAAGAGTTATTTTGTCATTTGTTTCCACTGACAAAATTTGTGTTGGGTATTTATTTTTCCTACTATCTTTATTTACAGATGATTAAATTACATTTGAATTTCATTTTGTTAAATCCATGCATTCAATCATGTAAATCAGAATGTTATAGAACTTTAATAAAATTGTTCTGCAAGTAACTTTAATTAATGACTTAATTCATCACCTGTTAATCAATTTCATTACATTATTTATGAGATGTTTGTTCTGTAAATATGTTTCAATTAAAAATATTTACATCCATGTTAGAACAGAATTATATTGTTTCTCAAAAAGCAACTTTTCTGAGAACTGCAACAGATTTTCCTGATAGCAAGATGGTTTTATGCTCATGGAAGAAACTTGGGCTCTAAGTCCCTTTCAGGATTCTACAAAGTCATTTTTATACATTGTTGTAAAAATGTCATCTAATGTGCTGTGTTGTGATGGTGTTTATTTAGGTTGCCCTGTTATTCTCTTCTTTCCTACCACTAAATAGGGTTTATTGCTGAAGTTATTTCTTTATGGTAAATTATGGTGCACTTCCAGTGTTTTGTTCTGTCAGGACACTGGAGTGCAGTTCGGTAAGTAATATAACTATGAGTACTCTCAAGGCCTCATCAGAGAAATGCTTATCTGAAGGGATCTGATTTACAACCAAAAAGGCAGCCAGGCAAAATTTTGCTGGGTGAAAAATTTAAAACTTTACATAGTATATAAAAAGAAAAATAAAAGAGAATATATCCCATTGCAACCAATAATTAGTGCAACTTTTTAAAAAAATTAAATTTGTAAAAGTAAGGATACTTGAATTCTTTAGAGAAAAAGCACTAAATAAATTGAAGCAGTTGTGAAAACTTTGAAAGATACAATATATTTCTCAGAAAAAAAAAATGGAACAAATGTACTTACTTAGATACATAAAAAATAACATTTCACAGGAATCTGAAATAGATACCTGGAGATATATTTTTAAGTTTTCTTATTTTAATAGTGTTTTCTTCATTAAATTTATATTCAAATTGGAAATAATCCTATAATTAAGGGATAATCTTGAAATAAAATAATATTTAAGCTTCCTATGGATATGAAAGAAACTTTATAATCTTATATCTATGGAAGATGAGTTTCCTGTAGTCTTCTTTAGCCTACATTACAGAAAATTAACTTTTCTACTAGAACATTTGAAGGACATTTCCTTTGAATATGGTAGCAATAAGTCTCTTTTTTTAAAAAAAGATTTTATGTATGTATGTATGTATTTGTATATTTAGAGAGAACAAGAGCAGGGGGAGGAACAGTGGGAGAGGGAGAGAGAGAATCTCAAGCAGACTCCATGCTGAGTGAGAAACCTGATGTGGGGCTTGATCCCACAACCCTGAGATTATGACCTGAGCTGAAATCAAGAGTGGATTGCTTAACTGACTGAGCTGCACAGGGACCTCATGGGCAATAAGAATTTTATACAATGATAATCTTTTGAGTAGTAGTAGTAAATATGTATGTATATATATATATATTATATATATATATATATATTTTAAGATTCTGTTTATTTATTTATTTGTCAGAGAGAGAGAGAGAGAGCACAAGGAGAGGGAACAGCAGGCAGAGGGAGAGGCAGAGTCTCCACTGAGCAAGGATCCCGAGGTGGGACTTGATCCCAGGACCCTGGGATTATGACCCAAGCCTAAGGCAGATGCTTAACTGACTGAGCCACCCCGGCATCCCAGGAGTAAACATATTTTTTTCATTAAAATCAGTTTGTCAGATTTTGATTTATGACATGATGATGAATTAGTATGTGCTAATATTTTTTTTCCCTGAACCTGAAGCCAACCTTGTATGTGTCCCAAATGAGAGAGGAGAAGTGGCTGGCTGTCTTAAAATAACATTAAAATAACCCAACACAGAACAGCACAACACACACACATATAAGCACATGAGCCTAGATATAAAAAAAGCATAGGAGTCATTGTTTTGGGGAAGAAATAGCAGTCCATACAGAAAGTGTGATGATGAACATGTAGGTCGAGTAGGGAGAATTTTTTAAAAAGTTACATAAAATGGGGGTGCCTGGGTGGCTCAGTTGTTGAGCACCTGCTTTCGGCTCTGGTCATGAGCCTGGAGTCCCAGGATCAAGTCTCGCATCATGTTCCCTGCTCAGTGATGAGTCTGCTTCTCCACCTGCCCCTCACCCCACTTGTGTTCTCACTCTCTCACTCTGTCTCTCTCTCAAATAAATAAATAAAATCTTTAAGAAAATTACATAAAATGAATGGTTCAGTGATTCTCCATGGTCACTATGAGGTAGGAGAAAACAAACCCAAGTTCCACATACTAACTAAAGAGGAAGCTGCTTGGAGAGAAAATCTCTGATCTAATTCAAGTGGTCACTTACCTGAATATTATCTGTGCATGCATGACCGAAAAGACCCCAAGCCGAGGCAAAGGACTATGTAAAATAATTAGAAGGATCCATGCTTGGTACTCTCACCAAGCCAGAACAGTACCTATTTTTATGAGTCAGCTTGGAAGTTCGTATCTCATAGGTCATTGGGTAGAGTACTCAGGAGGTTCTTTTCTCAATAAGAAGTGCAGAATAATTAACCCTCTACTGAGCACAGGTCCAGGCCCACTGAGAAATATAAAAAATGCCTAAAGAGATCAAATGATTCGTACATAACTTAAAACACATTTCAAAAATGGCTCAAGAACTTGTATAAGAATTTAAATAATCCAGTAACTGACAAGACATAATTCATAATATCTGGTATCCATTCAAATATTAGCAGTCATAAAAAAAATAACAAACAGAAAAACAAGACCCATACTAGGTGATAAATCAATTAAGTAATAATTACTTGCTGGAGGTAACAGAAATAATTGTTACGTGTATTTCATATGTTCTTAAATTGAGGCAATGAGATACTGCTTCAAACTGTCTAGAATACCTTAATTTAAAAAAATTGATAATGCCAAATATTACCAATATTTGGAGTAAACATAATTCTAATAATTTCTTACTTGGGATATAAAACATCACAAATCTTAAGTATTTTAGTGCTTTTTAAAAAATTGATGTATAATTGACATGTAATATCATTTAGTTTTAGGTTAATATTAAATATTTATGTACATTGCAAATGGTCACCACGATTAAGTCTCATTAGCATCTGTTACCCTATAAATGTAATAAAATATTGTTGACCGTATTCCTCATTGTACATTATATTCCCATGGGTCATTTATTTTATAAATGGAAATTTCTACTCCTTAATACCCTTTACCCATTTTCCACTGCCTTGTCCAAACCCTCTCCCCTCTGGCAGTTATATGTTCTCTATATATTTTAGTCGAGGTTTTGTTTTGTTTTGTTTGCTTGTCTTTTAGGTTCTACATGTAAGTGAAATAATGTGATATTTGTTTTCCTCTGTCTGACTTGTTTCACTTATCATTATACTCTCAAGTTCCATCCATGTTGTCACAAATGGCAAGATCTCATTCTTTTTCATGGTTGAGTAGTATTCTATTGTATCTTTATCCATTGATGGACACCTAATTGTTTTCATATCTAAGCTATTATAAATAATGTTGAAATAAACATAGGAGCACATATATCTTTTTGAATTGGTGTTTTAGTTTTCTTTGAATAGATACACAGAAGTAGAATTACTAGATCATATGAGAGCTCTATTAATTTTTTGAGGAACCGCCATAATGTTTTCCATAGTGACTACATCAGTTTACATTACCACCAACAGTATACAAGAGTTTTCTTTTATCCACATCATCACCAGCACTTGTTGTTTCTTGTCTTTTTGATTTTAGTTATTCTGACAGATGTAAGGTGATATTTCGTTGTGGTTTTGATTTGCATTTCTGTGATGACTAGTCATGTTAAGCATATTTTCATGTACCTATTGACCATCTGTGTGTTTTCTTTGGAAAAAATGTCTCTTTAGATTCTCTGCCCATTTTTTAACCATTGTTTTTGTTCTTTTTATATGGAGTTGTATGATTCTTTATGTATTTTAGATATTAGCTCCTTATCAGATACATGATTTTTACATATCTTTTCCCATTCAGTTGGATGCCATTTTTTGGTGGTTTCTTTGCTGTGCAGAAGTTTCTTAGTTTGATGTATCCCAATTCATTATTTATCCTTTTGTTTCTCTTGCCTTTGGAGTCAGATCCAAGGAAACATTTTTTTTTTGAAGATTTTATTTATTTATTTGACAGACATAGATCACAAGCAGGCAGAGAGGCAGGCAGAGAGAGGGAGAGGGGGAAGCAGGTTCACTGCCGGGCAGAGAGTCCGATGCGGGGCTTGATCCCAGGACCCCGAGATCATGACCTGAGCCGAAAGCAGAGGCTTTAACCCACTGAGCCACCCAGGTGCCCCCAAGGAAACATTATTAAGACTGATGTCAAGGAGCTTACTATTTATGTTTTCTTCTAGGAGTTTTATGGTTTCAGGTCTTACATTTACATCTTAATTTATTTTGAGTTAGTTTTTGTATAGGAAGTAAATTTCATTCTTTTGCACGTAGCTGTCCAATTTTCTCAGGACCATTTATTGAAGAGATTGTCTTTCTCCCCTTGTTTATTCTTTTCTCTTTTGTTGTAAATAAATTGATCATATTTGTATGGGTTTATTTCTGTGCTATCCCTTCTGTTCCATTGTTCTATGTGTCTATTTTTGTGCCAGTACCAAATATTTTGATTACTATAGCTTTATAGTATAGTTTAAAATCTGGAATTGTGATACCTCCAGCTGTGTTCTTCTTTCTTAATTTGGTTTTGGCTATCCGGGGTCTTTTTTGGTTACATACAAAAATTTAAAATTATATGTTCTCAATCTGCAGAAATGCCCCACAGGAATTTTGTTAGGGATTGCATTGAATCTCTAGATTGCTTTAGGTAGTGTGGACATTTAAAAATACTAATTTTTCCAATCCAGGAGCATGGAGTATGTTTTCATTTACTTGTGTCTTCTTCAGTTTCTTTAATCAACATCATAGTTTTCAGTGTACAGATCCTTCACCTCCTTGGTTAAATTTATTATTAGGTGTTTTAATTTTTATGCAATTGTAAATGGGATTCTTTTCTTGATTACTCATCTTGATAGTTTATTATTAGTGTGTCATATGCAAAAGTTTTCTGTATATTGATTTTATATCCTGCAACTTTACTGAATTCATTTATTCTCATAATTTATTATTACTATTATTGTTTTGGTGTATTTCTTAATGCTTTTTATATACAGTATCATGTGATCTGCAAATAGTAGTAGTTTTACTTCTTTTCCATCTTGTATGACTTTATTTATTTTTCCCACCTCATTGGTTTGGCTAGAATTTCCAAAACTATGTTGAATTAAATTGGCAAAAGTGGGTATAATTGTCTTGTTCCTGATCTTAAGTTTTCAGTTTTTCACTATTGAGTATGATATTAGCGTGAGTTTTTAATTTATGGCCTTCATTATGTTGAGGTACATTCCCTCTGTATCTACTTTGTTGAGGGTTTTTGTCATAAATGAAAGTTCAATTTTGGGGGTGCCTGGGTGGCTCTGCCTTCGGCTCAGGTCATGATCCCAGGGTCCTGGGATCGAGCCCCACATCGGGCTCTCTGCTCAGCAGGGAGCCTGCTTCCTCCTCTCTCTGACTGCCTCTCTGCCTACTTGTAATCTCTGTCTGTCAAATAAATAAATAACATCTTAAAAAAAAATTAAAAAAAAAAGTTCAATTTTGTCAAATGCTTTTTCAGCATCTATTAATAAGATGATATAACTTTTTTTTTTTAAAGATTTTATTTATTTATTTGACAGACAGAGATCACAAGTAGACAGAGAGGCAGGCAGAGAGAGAGGGAGAAGCAGGCTCCCCGCTGAGCAGAGAGCCCGATGCAGGGCTTGATCCCAGGACCCTGGGATCATGACCCGAGCCGAAGGCAGAGGCCTCAACCCACTGAGTCACCCAGGCGCCCCAAGATGATATAACTTTTATCCTTCATTTATCTAATGTGGTGTATCACATTGATTGATTTATAGATGCTGAACTATTTTGGATTCCTGGAATAAATCTTACTGGATCACAATGTATGATCCTTTCAGTGTATTTTCAAATTTGGTTTGCTAATATTTTGCTGAGGACTTTTAATCTATACTCACCTGGGATTTAGTTATTATTTCTTAATGTGATATTCGTGTCTGGTTTTGGTGTCAGAGAATGCTGGCCTTGTAATAATGAGTTTGGAAGCATTAATTGCTCTTCAAGGTTTGGAGGAGTTTGAGAATGATAGGTTTTAAACCTTCTCTGAATGTTGGGTAGAATTCACCAGTGAATTTGTCTGGTCCTGAACTTTTATTTGGTTGGACATTTTTGATTACGGATTCAGTTTTATTACTGTTAATTGGACCTTTCAGATTTTCTATTTCTTCATGATTCAGTCTTGGAAAATTGTATGTTTCTAGGGATTTATCCATTTTTTTCTAAATTATCCAATTTGTTCGTATATAATTGTTCATAGTCTTAATGAGCCTTTGTATTTCTATGATATCAATTGTAAACTTCTTTCATTACTGATTTTATTTATCTTCTTTTCTTAGTGAGTATAGCTAAGGACTTGTCGATTTAATTTTTTTTTTTTTTGGTAGAAACAGCTCTTAGTTTCTTTGATCTTTTCTATTGCTTTTGTATTCTCTATTTTATTTATTTTCCTTCTAATATTTATTATTCCTTCTGTAATTTTAGGCTTATTTGTCCCCCCCCCATTCCTTTAAGGAGAAAAGTTAATTTATTTATTTGATATTTCTCTTATTTCTTGAGCTAGGTCTGTATTGCTATATTGCTAGTTTCCTCTTAAAACTGCGTTTGCTATCTCCTGTAGATTTTGGTGTGTTGTATCCTGTTTTCATTTTTCTCTAGGTATCTTTAAAATTTAGTTTTGATTTCATTTTTGAGCCAAGAGTTATTTAGTAATGTGTTGTTTAATGTCCACATATTTGTAGTTTTTCCACTTTTTTTCTTGTAATTGATTTCTAGTTTGAAACCAGACTGTGGTGACAAAAGATGCCTGATTATGTATGTATGTATGTATATTCATACATACATACACATATAAAATCTCTCTCTCTCTCTCTCTATATATATATATATAGATAGATAGACATAGATATAGATTTTATTTATTTATTTGACAGAGAGAGAGAGACAGCAAGAGAGAGAACACAAGCACGGGAAGTGGCAGAGGGAGAAGCAGGCTTCCTGTTGAGCAGGGAGCCGTATGTGGGGCTTGTTCCATAATTAGTCACCCTTAAGAACTAAACCACCAAGATATCTTGATCTTCTTCAACACTGAAGCTTGTTTTGTGCTCTAACATATGATATATCCTGGAGAATGTTCCATGTGCCTTTGAGAAGAATTTCTATTCTGCTTCTTTGGGATGGAATAGTCTGTGTATGTCTATTACATCCAACTTGTCTAATGTCTCATGTAAGGCTCACATTTCCTTAGTGATTTTCTGTCTGGATGATGTTTGCATTGGTGTAGATATGGTATTAAAATTCCCTACTATTATTGTCTTGCTTTAGGTCTCCTTTTAGGTCTGTTAATATTTGCTTTGTATATTTATATATATTTCCTTTGTATATAACAATTTGTTCTTCTCTTGTTGCTTTTGATATTCTCTTTTTAACTTTTGGTAGTTTAATTATAATGTGTCCTGGCATGGCTCTCTTTGGGTTCATCATTTTTGGAACTCTGTATTTTCTGGACATGAATATCTGTTTCTTTTCCTAGATTAGGGAAATCTCAGCTATCATTCCTTGAAATAATTTTGCCCCTTTCTCTTTCTCCCTGCCTTGGGGCTCCTATAAAGCAAATGTTATTTTTATTGATGTTTTTTCAGTGGTCCCTGATGTTATCTTTATTTTTGCAATTCTTTTTTGTTTGTTTGTTTTGCTGCTGTGTCTGGGTAAGTTCCATTGCTTTATCTTCCAGCGCAATGATTTCTTCATCCAGTTCACTCTTGAACCAATCTAGTGTATTTTTCAGTTCATCTATTTAATTCTCAAGCTCTGTGACTTCTGTTTGATACTTCCTTATTCTATATCCTTATTGAAGTACTTCCTGTGTTCATCCATGTGTTTCCTGAGTTCAGTGAGTTTCTTTATGATGATTACTTTCAATTTTTTTTAATCAGGTAGATCACTAGTCCCTTTAACAATAAGTTATTTTTTTGAGTTTTTTCTTATTATTTCATTTGGAACATATTTCTCTCTTTTTCTCATTTTGCTTGACTCTGTGTTTGTTTCTATGTATTAGATGAAACATTTACTTCTCTCAGTCTTGAAGGAGTGGCTCTGTGTAGGTAATAATTCTTTCCACTCAACCTTTCCCTAGTTCTTGGTTGTCTCTTGGGCCTCTGCCATTGTCTAAACTTCCTGATTTATTCTTGATATGCCCTCTGTTGAGCATGTGCCAGGATCTATCAGTGACCAAATTGGGGAAATTTCATTAGCACCTAGTTTGAGGCTGATGGAAGCCAGACCTTCAGACAGCAGCTTTTGAAGTATGCAAATGTATAGAGTCCTGTGGGGCTGCAATTGTAATCCCTGCTGGCCTCAAGACCAGGAGATCTAGTGGTGTCCTCTGGGTGACAGGTGCAAAAATTGGGGTTCCAGGTGAGTGTATAAGCTCCTTTTTGGAAAATTTCACAGAGCTTTAGTGAGGCTAAGGAGATGAACAAGGAGGGTGACCCTCCTGGATTATTTGTCATCAGGGAAATACAAATTAAAACCACAATGTGATACCACCTTACACTAGTCAGAATATTCCATGATTTTTCAAGGCTTGACAGTTCATTTCTTTTTTTAATGCAAAACCCAATTATTTTATTTTTTAACTTAATGTTTTTTAAATTTGAGCATAGTTGATACACGATGTTACATTAGCTTCAGGTGTACAACATAATGATTCAACAAGTTTATACATTATGCTATGTTCACCATAAGTATAGCTACTGTCTTTCCCAGTACATCTCTATTATAATATAATTGACTATATTTCTTATGCTATGTCTTTCATTCCTGTGACTTATTCATTCCATGACTAAAAGCTTGTGTCACGCTCTCCCCTTCACCCATTTTGCTCAGCCCCTCAAATCCTCCCCTTTGGCAACCATCAGTTTGAGTTTGTTTTCTGTTTTATAGGTCTGATTCTGCTTTTCATTTGTTTATTTCTCCCCCTTTCTCCTCCTCCACCTCCTCCTCCTCCTTCTTCTTCTTCTTTAGATTCTACCTATGAGTGGAATCACATGGTATTTGTCTTTCTCAGCATGACTTATTTCACTTAACATTATATCTTCTAGGTCCCTTCATAACTGCCCATCTTGTTCTTTCCCTAGGAGTACGCTTGCTTCTTCCCTAAACCATATTAAAAGAAACAAGCAGTGAGAAAAGATGTTAAAAGAAATAAGAATACTATAGTCCATTTCGTCCATTCAGATATTGATATTAGCATAACTATTCAGCTTTTCTCAATAGTGCCTTGCTTGTCTTTGCCAACCTGTTGGCTTTTTCCCCGTGATTTAATAGCTTTATTCTATCTACTGCCTGTTCCCAGATACTTGTTCTGAAACTAACTACTCTACAAGGCTCTTAATTGATCTTTGCTTAAACCATTTATCTTCCTGATAGAATTTCTTAAGCCTCTACTTACTTTCATTTCACTCCTAATTGTATCAAGTAGGTCTGGATTATCTTTTAAAAGGGATAAATGTAATATCATTGCATTTCCTGATAGCTATTCCCATTGCACTCATTCTGCATCATTATTTCTGGATGAATGAGCTCTATTTTAACACAAGGATTTTAAAAGGCCAGTGTTTTTTTCCCCTCGTGTAATGAGCCAAATAGCAATATATAGACCAACAGAGTTAAAAATGTAATACATTAATAAGACAAAATACACCTTTACCTTTATTGTGTAAAGCCCCTGCATTAGACACTGAACGTAAATTGCAATGCTGAGGACCCAACTTTACTGCTGCTTTTTTCCTCTGTAATAGTTCCTAAGTGTGATATCTTAGGAACACAGACTCCATTCATATGGACTTTGGTAGTTATATTTCACTTTACTTTTTTTCCTTAAGAATATGTGACTGCAAAAATACCCTTTCTGGTACCTGTTCTAGAAACACTGAAGGTTTACATTGATCTACTTTGCTCTCTCCTTCCACATAACAATGACTGATAACATTTGAAAAATTTAAGAAGAAATAAAAGCTAAAAACTATAATAAATATCTAGGTGTACTAAGGTGAATGGAAATGCACAGTAGTAAATGATATGCTGAAGCTCAAAACGAACTGGGTTCTATGACCGAAGGTAAACAAAGTTGGCCTGGAATTCAGGTCCTATAAAAAAAAAATGGGCCTGAAGTGTATGACTCTTGCCAGAAAATGGAGACACTCTTAGTTATGAAAATAGTTCAGATCATATAAAATAATGGAAACGTTAAAAAAAAAAAAAAAAAACAGGAAAAAAAATAAAAAAAAAAAAAAAGGGGGGGGGGAAATTAAAAAAAAAAAAGCCAGGATCTATTTCTCAAGGGTAAGGAAAATTTTCCATTGAGCTGCTTGAGATGGTGGGAGAAAAGTGAGACAGCTGTATAACCATGACAGGTATCTCAGGAACTAGATTGTGTGCCCCATGAGGAATAGAGATTTTAGTTGTTTTACTTAGTCATAAACATTGACAATCCACAGCTACCAAAGAAAGTAGAAGGAAGGACCTAAGAAGTATTAGAGGTAAAAATCAGTAAGTCAAACTGGAATATAAAAAACCCCCACAGAACCAAGAGTTTTTCAAGATTGATAAAATATCAATTAGGGTTTATCAAAACCCTAACGAACCTGGCTTAAAAAAAACCACAGAAACAAAAACACAGCAACAAAAAAAGGAATAAATTGTCTATAGTAGAAAAAATGGTGACATAATCATAAAATTTTCAGACATTAGTATTTTAAATTTAAATAGAAGGCAAAATGACCTAAAATTTTTAAGTTCTAATATTTAGAATACTTAAGGTCTTATTCTAATATCTAATATTGAAAAGGAAGAATATATTGGGAGCGAATATCCTATGGGATGTTACACTTATTATAAAGCTTTAGTAATGATTTTAAAAAAACGCAGTGGGATGGACACAGATTAATGGAACAATATAAAGAGTACAGAATTGTCCCACATAAACATGCCCAGTTGATTTTTGACAAAGATACTAAAAAAATAATTGAATGGAGAAAGATAAGTCTTTTCAACAAATGGTGCTAAAATCAGTTGAACATTCATGGGGTAATGAAAAAAGAACCTTGACTTGGACAATACACCCTATATAAACATGAACACAAAATGAATCATGGACTTCACCGTAAAGTGTTAAACTCTTAACACTTTGAAAGAAAACATAGGAGACAATTGTCGAGACTTAGGGCTGTGCAATTATTAGACTTGATACCAAAAGCACAATCCATGAAAGGAAAAATTGGTTAATTGGAAATCATTAGAGTTAAACTTTGCTATGCAAAAGATCCTGTTAAGAATATGAAAATACAAGCAATAGACTTGGAGAAAATATTTGCAGACTATACATCTGACAAAAGACTTGCGTCTAGAATATGTAGAGACCTCTCAAAATTTGAGAGTAAAAACTAAACAATTTGATTAAAAAATGTGCAAAAGACGTAAAAATACAATTTGCCGAAGAGGATATAAAAATAGCAATAAGTACATGGGGAGATATTCAACATCGTTAGCCATTAGGGAAATGCAAACTAAAACTATAAGATATCATTACATATCCATCAGAATAGCTATAATAACAGAATTAAAAGAATGATTACACTATTTTATGATATTGGTGAGGGCACAGACATATTAGATTCTTTATTACATGCTGGTCACATTATACGATGGTACAACATTCTGCAGAATATTTTGACAGTATAAGACTAAAGGTGTATTCCTCATAGTGGCTGAGCAATTATACTCTTGGTCATTTATTTCAGAGAAATGAAAAATTACATTCACGTAGAGACCAATATATGGATGGATCTCTGAGTGAAAAAAGCCAAAAGATGACAATTTTCTGGTTTTGTATTGTACTATAGTTATGCAAGATAAAACCATTGGAAGAAACTGGGCAAAGGGTGTGTATGACTTCCATGAATATTTTTTGCAACTTTCTGTGAATCTATAATTATTTCAAAACAAAAATTTAACTGCCACCTACCCCCAACCCTGCCAAAGGATGATAAATCAATTTTGAACATCATCAGTACATTTGACAATTGAGATGAAGTGAGCAAAGTCTTGGAAAAACAAAACTTATAAAAATGTGCAAAAAGGAAAAGTAGAAAGTTTGTAAATTTCTAAAACTATATGGCTATTTTTTTAAAGATTTTATTTATTTGAGAGAAAGAGAGAGAGCATGTGAGCACAAGCATGTGAGCAGGAAGGGAGAGAGAGAAGTAAGCTCCCTCCTGAGCAGGAAACCTGATGCGAGGCTTGATCCCAGGACCCCAAGATCATGACAATACTCAAACTGAAGGCAGATACTTAACCAACAGAGCCACCTCTAAAACTACTGAATAAGTAGTGGCTTTAAGAAAAAAGCAGTATCAAGAAGTATTTCCAGGGGTGCCTAGGTGGCTTAGTTGGTTAAACATCTGACTTGATTTCTGCTCAGATCATTATCTCAGGATCATGAGATTGAGACCTGTGTCTGAATCTGTGCTGGGCTCTGAGCCTGCTTAAGATTCTCTCTCTCCCTCTGTCCCACCCCACACACATGCTTTCTCTCTCTTTCTCTCTCTCAAAAAAAGTATCTCCAGAAAAAAAAAAGCAATAAATTTAATAAACACTACATATTTAGAAATACGCTAGAAGAAGAAATCTCAGAGACAGAAAAGAGAGAATTTTATGCTTTGGTATTGCTTAAGGTATGGTGATGCCAAAAAGAGACCAAGGAAAAGAGTATAGAACTATAGAAGCAAAAAGTTATAAAATCATAATCTACATTTTCTCAATGTAGAAAGAAATCTAATCTCTAAACACACACACACACATTCCTTTTCCAATAATAGAATCTCACTGAGACCCAGAATCTGGTGGGCCTTTAATTAGCAGACCTAGTAAGAAAGATTTCTAAAAAAGATTTGGTTAATCAGGTATTATAAAAAAGTAGGATTCTGAGTCACATAGTAATTTGGGAACTTTTAGGATAGAACTAGAGGTTGAAAATGTTCTTGAAGTCTTTGGAGAGAAAAAGAATGTAAATCCTAATCCATGTTGAAAAATAAAAGTTCTGTTGTCAGATTTATATTGCGCAATAAGGTTTGATGAGTTATTTGTAGATAAAAATTACTTATAGATGCCCAGACTTCACAAGATGTATGTTATTCCCTGTGAAATGCAGCCATCAATCACTTTACTAATTGATAGTCAACAGAAAACAGTAAGGGTGGTAAGGCAGACTTTTTTCAGGTATCTACAACAAAGGGATTTTGTCCTGGTTGGGGAGAAGTTGGGTTCAATTCTGAATACAACAACAAAAAGTAGAGGTTTCTGTTCAAGAGACAGAACGTGCTCTCGGTAGGTGGAAAATTACTAAGAGGGTAGAATAATTGTTTGCTAAAGAGACCTAACAGGACTCCAGCTGGGGCAGGCCAGGGTGATCAGGTGTCACCTGAGGGGGACAATGGAGGACCAGGAATTTGATCAGATATCCTGGCTGATCAGATCTCATGGTGTGGGGTACCTGGCTGGCTCAGCAGAAGATCAAGTTTCTTCAGATACCATGGGCGGGAAATGAATTCTGCCTAAATTGACTCAATGAGATTCTTGCTAAAAGTGGACTCTACAGGAAGGGAACCCAAGTCCAAGGTCAGCCTAGAGTAGCTCCCATGAACCTGAGTACAGTTTGGTCAAGAAGAGAATCTTTGTCAATACCGAGCCCAGCCAGATGGTCTCTCCTCCCAGAGATAATGATGAGGGCTTCTGCCTCCCATATCTCTGTCAGTATTTGTCATTAATCAGTTTTATGATATTTGCCAGTTTTGTGGAGGTAAGAAAATATCCTTCTTTAGAAAAGGAAAAATGTTCTCTTCTTTCCTCTAAAGTTTAATAGCCAAGATGTGGGAGTAAAATTGTCAAGAGACAGATTAATAGTAGAAAAAGGATCTATTGACATATACACAGGAGCCAGCAAAAGAAGTGGCTGGCTCTCTTAATGGCTACATTTAAATACTTCAAAAAAAAAAAAAAGATTTATTTATTTTACAGAGCAAGAGAGCAGAAGCAGGGAGGGGCAGAGGGAAAAGGAGAGAGAATCTCAAGCAGCCTAACACGGGGCTCAATCTTGTGACCCTGAGATCACGACCTGAGCCAAAACCTAGAGTCAGAGGCTTAACTGCACCACCCAGGGGCCCCTGCCTTTAAAGACTTCTATGCCTAACTCAGTAAGGGAAAGGGAGTGGAGGGAGAAATGACTTTCTTTAGGAAAGACAAAAAGGTTTTTAGAACACATGAGAAATAAGAGAATTCGTGATAGTGTTTGTGCAGCTGTGAATGATCTTCCTATCTGCTTCAAGGTCATAAAAAACTCCTGGGGTGGACATTTAGGGAAGGTTTACCTTGGTGTGTCTTCCTGGTCTCTCTTTTGGAATAGATGCTGGCCTAGAAAGGGAATTTATGGCAGTCATCATTTCTCAGAAATTTCTGCTTTTGGTCAGATAAGGGAAGCTCTGAGAAGGCTTCTTTTTGCACCTGTTCACTCTCAAGGACCGTCATCTTAAAATAATTTTTATACCAACTCTGAGTGTCTGAGTAGGTCTCTGCAATATTTGGTTGTTGTTGTGTTAAGTTGCAGTGCTCCAGTTTTCACAGAGGTTGAGCATAAATTCTTCAGCCTAGCAGGGTTTTTGGGTTTCTGGAAGGACCAAATCATATCTCCTTGCAAGGCTCGTCTGTCTATGGAGTTCATGTTATTCTACTCATGACCTCAAGTCCTTGAGGGGTTCAAGAAAGTTATGATTTTATAATTTGTCTAGAAGGAGAGGAGGTAGTTTCACAAGGGGAAGATTAGTGGTAGTGGTGAAAAGTGCTATGGCAGAGAAGAATGGTTTTTTTTTTTTTTAAGATTTTATTTATTTATTTATTTTGACAGAGAGAGACACAGCGAGAAGGGAACTCAAGCAGGGGGAGTGAGAGAGGGAGAAGCAGGCTTCCTGTGGAGCAGAGAGCCCGGTGTGGGGCTTGATTGCAGGACTCTGGGATCATGACCTGAGCCGAAGGCAGACACTTAACGACTGAACCACCCAGGTGCCCCAAGAAAAATGGCTTCTAAATTTTTGGTTGATATGATGTGAGAGAGCAATGTTGGGAAAAGAAGTGAATGAAGGCCAGAATGCAGGGAGAATATTATAATTGTGGAGACAAAATGGTTATAATTCAAAGGATAGAACAAAAGTGACAGTGAAGATACATATACTTAGTTTCTTATTCTTTCCCTTAATATGAAAGCTCATTGGTGTATATATAGGCTATCATATATGATGTGTAACATTGGAGTTTGGGAAAGAATGGTCAAGAAAGAATACTTGAGATGTCTTTGTTGAGAAAGAAGAGTTTTATTGAAGCATGGGGACAGGACCCATGGACAGAAAGAGCTGCTCTAGGATTGTGAGGAGTGAGAGGTTATATACTTTCAAGTTGGGAGGGTGTTAGGGATAATGTAAGACTCTAAGGATTTGGAAGAAGGCTTCCAGGACCTTGAGGGGCTAGCTGCTATTAGGAGAAGATAACTTACTAATGTCTAGTAAAACCTTAGTCATGAGACCCTTCAGATATATATTAGTGGGCTGTATGCTTGCAGGGTGATTGTTAACATACATCTTGGGGGAGGAGTAGAATAAAGGAAGTTTCCAAATGCAACATGGGGGGTTAAGGGGGTAGGAGAAGAGTAAATGAAACAAGATGGGATTGGGAGGGAGACAAACCATAAGTGACTCTTAATCTCACAAAACAAACTGAGGGTTAATGGGGGGAGGGGGGTTGGGGGGGGTGGGATTATGGACATTGGGGAGGGTATGTGCTATGGTGAGTGCTGTGAAGTGTGTAAACCTGGCGATTCACAGACCTGTACCCCTGGGGATAAAAAGATATTATATGTTTATGAAAAAAAAAAAAAAAAATTCCAAAGGGTTTTTTTAAATAGGATCCTGGAGGTTGGGCTAATGTCAAGCTAAGGTTGCCTTTTGCCTTTAGCAAAGTATTAACTTTGAGGCGTCAAAGCTTCTTGAGGAAAGTCACTCTGCCTGTCCTAAGTACTTGATGATGGACTGTTAAGTTCTAAGGAAGTTTAATTTTTTCTATATTTCTTTTGCCTTTGTTCCCCACATCAGTATATATAGTGGGTAAGAGCCTGAATGTGAAACCTGACTGCCTGGTTTTGGTAATGACTCTCCTTCCTCTCAGCCATGTTATCCTGGGCCAATTTCTTCTCTGTGCATCAGTACCTCATCTTAAAATATGGAAGTGAATACTACTGCCTCTCAGGATTGTTGTGAAAATTAAATGAGTTTACTCTGAGATAAGTCACTGCATTTAAATACATATAAGCTGTCTGCCACTCACTTTATCTTCCAAAGCAATCATATCTCCAGTCCCCCCTGACCCCACATTGTTTTAATGTAAAACAGAGGAGTGGCTTTCCCAGGGTAACCCAACATTACATATCAGAGACTGGACTGGAAACTTCGTGCTCTTTAGCTCCAGAAAACTGATTCCTTTCTATGCAGTTTTGCTACGGTCACTCTTTGCTACTTTTCAATGTCTTTAAAATTAAGGAATTTCTTAATTATGTTCTTCTTCTTATTATTATTTTTTAATTTTTTTTGAAATTTTAATAGTTTATTTAAAAAAATTTTTTTTAATCTTAAAATTTTTAAATAAACATATAATGTATTATTAGCCCCAGGGGTACAGGTCTGTGAATCGCCAGGTTCTTATTATTTTTAAATTTAAATCCTTTAAATTATTTTTAAACTTAAATCCTTTAAAATTAAGGAATTTCTTAATTATGTTCTGTATTTACTTAATTATGTTCTGTGATTAAGATGCTTGTATAATACAACATGAATTTACAAAATGCATGGGTTCTTATGAGATTTAATTTTCTATGGTAATTCACTCTTGTACTTTATATGTCTAACCATATGCTTATATAAGGCAAATCTTTTTTTTTTTTTTCAAAATAAAAGGAAATATAAGTGGTTTAATGTTTTAATCACGACTCCTATTTGAACTTAAAATCATCTTTTTATACCTTGTTCATATCCTACATTCCATAAGAGGAAATTCAGGTAATCTAACCTGTACACAAAGAAAATAATTTGTGGACTTAACCAGCATCCAACAGTTAATATCCCTAAAATACATAGCACAGAAGCCTTCTCTTCATGTTATGCTTATGGTAGGTTTATTGGCTGCTTTTCTGTAAGACATATTTTCTTTTGCTCTATACTAAAAAATTTTAAAATCATCTACTTATGAAATTAGCTGTCAATAGACCTAGTTTAAATTCTGCATCACATAACCATAAAACAGGTATATTTTGATTAAAGAAAAGATTAAAACTCAGCATAAAACTAAGCTAATTACTACTATGGTTGTGAATATATGTGATTTATAGTAGATATTCAAATGAGGAGTTTTAAATTGATCAGAATTCGAAGTTTTCATTCCATCTTTATTATACTCCGCTCTAGAACTCTCCTATGGCAATATGGTAGTGATAGCATGTGAGTGAATAAATTTTGAAATAAGAAGTTAACATTTATCATGTAAATACTGTGTCATCAACAATCATTAAATCCTTTCTTGATATAATGACCTTAGTGACTCCTCTTTTTAAATACTCAAATTTAGCCCTTGACCTTTTGCACCTATAGGCTGAAAACCTACAGTTAAATAATTATATGTAGTAAAATGAGTTCAATCCATCAAATCAATTTTTTTTATTTTTTAAAAATATTTTATTTATTTGTCAGAGAGAAGGAGAGAGAGCGAGAGCACACAAGCAGGCAGAGAGGCAGGCAGAGAGGCAGGCAGAGACAGAGAGAGAAGAAGGCTCCCCGCCGAACAAGGAGCCCATGCGGGCGGGACTGGATCCCAGGATCCCGGGATCATGACCCGAGCCGAAGGCAGCAGCTCAATCCACTGAGCCACCCAGGTGTCCCCATCAAATCAATTTTAAAAGAGAAACAATAAATGCAAGGCTGATTAGAACTTAACACACTGGGTACTACTATTTGAATCGTGATTCATCAAAGAAAGAAAAAGAAATAATGAAAAAATGAATCAAAACACAGAAGCACAGTTTCCTAGGGCATTCTTTTAAACTTCACTACATAGTTTACATATTTTTTTTTTTTTTTGCAGTAAATAGCCAGCTGAATTAGAGTCCAGAGTGATTCCAAGAGCATTTATTATCATGGTTTATTAAGAGATAATACTTATCATAGTATGGGTAGTAGAACATGCCACCCAAATATGACACTTTGGCTTAAGAACCCTTCTCTATTTGCCTAAAAGTGGGATATAAATTTGTAAAGGTGTCCCCTTCCCCTATCAGGCATTCCCTCCCCTATCTACCAGAGAAAAACTCTAGACCCCTAGAAGCTCAGAGACAACATCAAAGGAAACTATATGACAAACCTTGCTAAAACTAGCCCTTAATTACCATTAGTTTCCCCCCATATATTTGTCTTCCCACAATTTGCTGCCTGTAGAAGATCAAAGTCCTTTTTCTTTGTTTTGTTATTGCTTTAAAAACATGTGGTGTTCTTGTTTTGTTTTATTAAGATGCTTGTGTAAGTCCAGCTTCTAACTACCCATTTGCATTACTCATTATTGAGCATTCCAAGTGAATGTGGGCATGTGTTAATAAACTTCTATTTTTTTTTCTCTTGTTAATCTACTGTCAGTCTAATTTACAGGACCCCAGCAACAGAACCTATGATAGGTGGTAAAGATTTCTTTTTCTCTTCTCTACAATAGAATGACAATACAAAAAAGGTTGGGATTAGTAAATCTATGGATTTAATTTAGATTTGTATGGAAGGAGGAGGAGCAGACACTCCACCTCCAGCAAAGAGGCTGAAATAAAGGGAAGAAATATAAAATTAGATAACAATTTTAAAAAGTGCGTAAAACATCCTAAGTGATGATTCTTTGAAGGAGTCATAAAGTAGACACACTCACGGAATTGACGAGCTGAAAACAAGGAAGGGGAAAATGCAAGTAAACCAAGTGGAGGATTCATCAGTTCATTTATTTACTCAGACAGTCATGTGTTGAGACTTGCACTGTGCTGGCCTCTCTTCTCTGGAGTGGGCACATAGCCACAGCAATGTTCATTTGAGTGCACTGAAACCCATTTCAGACTTCTGAGCTCCAGAACTGTAAGATGATAAATTCATTGTTCTAAGCCACTAAATTTGTGATGATTTTGTTATAGCAGCATTAGGAGACTAATCCAGACTGTGACTTCCTGAGATGAGGCAAACTGCTTGAGTGACAATGAAAATCAGGATTATTCTGTTTACTAGATATTCAAATATAGCTATAAAATAGGAAGTTTGATATATGTGTTTCTATCTCAAAGAAAAGTCAGGTTTAAAAACACAAACATCATCAATATAAACTGTAAAACCATAGAACTGATTTTGTAAGGGCCTATTTAGCCAGAGTGGCCCCACCTCGGCTGAACAGCCATTTTGTTGCTTTTGCAGTAAAACTTAAACTGACCCTGCCCCCCCCCCCCCCCCCCGGAACTTACTTAAAAGCAAGTCTGGGAAACCAGTTCCAGGTAACAAAGCCCAAATACAAAGGCGGGTCAGGTCAGATGGAGATAACAGCCCGAATACAGGGATGAGTTGGGTCAGGTGGAGACATTCAATCAGTAGAACATGCATACTGTCTCCCTAGCTACCAAGGAGTGTGGGCCCCGCCTTTTGGGTGCCAATTCTGACCAAGGTGATAGGCTAGTTCAAATATCTACTATAGGGTAAATTGTAATTCAATTGGTCACTTATGTGTGACCTAGCAGGACTGTGCAGCTTTCTCTGTGTTACAATCTCATTGGCCTCCTGTGCATGGCCAGGCCCAACCACATGGCCTTTGCCCTTAAAAGCTAGTCTGTAAGGCAGAAGGTCGTTGCCTCTTTGCAAGAGACGTCCCTGGTGGGTCAGATTGATTCTTGATGCTTGGAGCGAAATAAAGCTTTGCTTGACGTTTGCTTTGTATCAGTCACACTCCTTTGACCATGGACCCAACAATTTGACCACTTAATTATCAATATAGAGAAGGAAAAAAAAGATTTTTCTTCTACCCTCCTAAGATCTGCTGCTGGAGCTTTGGGAATTACACTAAGATTAATAATAGAAAAATATATGAATTTTATTTATGTATGCAATGTGCTTACCTATAGGAGAAATTCAGTTATGAGTAACTCAAAGGGGTGGTTAGACATTGGGGCTTATATAGCATCTTAACAAGGAATGATCAAGTTTATTTTTATTTATGTATTTTTTATTAACATATAATGTATTATTTGCCCCAGGGGTACAGCTCTGTGAATCACCACTCTTGCACAATTCACGGCACTCACCGTAGCACATACCCTCCTCCACGTCCATGAGTTTATAGAGAAGTGCCAAGACAAGGGCTTTAGGCTTTTTAGGGTGGAAAACTGTGGGAAAACAAATATATGGGGAAAGTAATGGAAGATAAGTGCTGTTTCAGTAAAGTTTATTGTGT
Organism: Enhydra lutris kenyoni; assembly: GCF_002288905.1. Lineage (NCBI taxonomy): Eukaryota > Metazoa > Chordata > Mammalia > Carnivora > Mustelidae > Enhydra > Enhydra lutris. The sequence continues at coordinate 23,129,168 of NW_019154095.1, read as the reverse complement.
AAATTCCTCTCAGTGCTGTCTCTGGGCTGATAAGTCTCTGGTGATTAAGAGTTAATTGTTTTGCTCTTCATCATATAAAAGAGAGGGAGGCAGAGATTTTTTTTTCTTCTGGTTGTTCTCAATTGCTTTCAGCTCAAAATAATCTTCATGCTAAAGTGGCATATTATGAGGTGACATATTCTGATTCCATACATAAGGAGGAGAAGGTGGGCCAAGAAAGCCCTGGGACATTACTTCATACAGGTCAGGTGTAAAAGAGGAGCAGGAAAAAGAAACTGAGAGGAAGTTACTTGGGGAAAAAAAAAGAGAGAAAATAATTTCAGGAAGAAGGAAGTGTTCAAAGGGTTAACTGTTGCTAAGACATTACACAAGGAAGCTAGCTTTGGACTTAGCGCATGAAGATTGTTCCTGACCTTCACAGATCAGGTTTTAGGATAGTTGGGGGAGCTAGATCCAATTTACAAGAATGGAAGGTAAACATTTGGAATGAGTGGATGTGATCGTCTCTCTCTTTTTTTCTTTCTTTTTTTTTTTTTTTTTAAGATTTTATTTATTTATTTGTTTATTTGACAGACAGAGATCACAGGCAGAGAGAGAAAGGAGGAAGCAGGCTCCTTGCTGAGCAGAGAGCCTGATGCAGGGCTTGATCCCAGGACCCTGAGATCATGACCTGACCCGAAGGCAGAGAGGCTTTAACCCACTGAGCCACCCAGGTGCCCCTCTCTCTCTTTTTAAAAAAGATTTTATCTATTTGAGAGAGAGAGAGAGAGAGAGAGAGCATGAATGGGTGTGGGAGGGGCAAGAGAGAGGGAGAAGCAGATTCCCACTGACTTCAGTGCCTGACCCAGGGTCTGGATCTCAGGATCCTGAAATCATGACCTGAGGTGAAGGGAGATGCTTAACTGACTAGGCTACCCAGGCACCCAGTGTGATCATCTCTTGAAGGATTTTGTGTGAATGAAAATAGGAATAGGGTCCAGAAAAATGAGACAGTGACTAAAGAATGAAGAGTTTCTTTCTTTTAGATAATTTTTGTATTTTATTTTTATTTTTTTAAAGATTTTATTTGTTTATTTGAGAGAGCATGAATGTGTGGGGGAGTGGCAGAGGGAGAGGGAGAAGCAGATTTCCAGCTGAGCTGGGAGCCAGATGCTGGTTCAAGCCCAGGACCCCGGGATCATGATCTGAGCTTAATCGACTGAGCCACCCAGGTGCCCCCAGATCATTTTTTGTATTTTAAAAATGCACTCTAAGCTGTGCTATGGATTATAGATTCTAGGGAGTTGTCAAAAATATTTCCACAAAAATATATAAAATGTGAGGAATCATCATATTGAACAGCTGAAACTAATAACACTGTATTTTAGTTGAACTTGAGTTTAAAAAATAAAAATTTTAAAAATATCTACTATCTATCTACATATCATCTATTTATCTATCATCTATCTATCTATCTATAATTGTGGGAAGAATAGTCAGAGACCCTGGTGTCATCCTGGTATCCTGGTGAAAATGGATGGTAACATTCAGTGAAGCAGAGGTGGCATTGAAGCTGGAGAGAAATGGGCAGGAGACAGAAAGTTTTAGTAACTAATGAGATTTTTGGAGTGAGGAAATTATGATGTTGTTTTGGGCTTGGGCAATTGAGTATATGATGAAGCCATTTATTTAGGAAGGAGATCAGAGTAAAGGAGGTATTGGGTGAAATAGAATAAATTCATTTTTGGGCATTGGAAAGATAAAATATCATGTTAAGATAAAAGTTATCAGGCGCCTGGGTGGCTCAGTTGGTTGAGCGACTGCCTTCGGCTCAGGTCATGATCCCGGACTTCCCGAATCAGGCTCCCAGCTCCTTGGGGAGTCTGCTTCTCCCTCTGAACTTCTCCTCTCTCATGCTGTCTCTCACTCATTCTTTCTCAAATAAATAAATAAAATCTTTAAAAAAAAAAGATAAAAGTTATCTTCTCAGTCACTTACCCGTTATGTATCTTTTTAGTTATATATGTTGATGTTTGCATTCTGTATGTTCTCTGCATCCTGAAATTCTATGCTGGCCTAAGTCTAAGGCTGGGGTTGTCAGTTTTTGCTGGTGGTGGGTACTAAGGAGGGCACATGTTGCGTGGAGCACTGGGTGTGGTGCATAAACAATGAATCTTATGACACTGAAAAAGGAAAATTAAATAAATAAAAAAAAGAAAACCTGAATACACACAAATGAAAAGCAATTAAGAAACCCCAAATTGGAAATTAAACATACCCAAATTAAAGAAAGACTATGTCTTCTAAGGGTCAATAGTTATGTGGAAGGAAGTTAGTTTTGATTGATAGTATTATAAATATACTCTTTACTTTTATAATATTGTTTTAAATCTTAGAATTTATGATGTCTCAAATCTTTTTTTTTTTTTAAAGATTTTATTCATTTATTTGGCAGAGATCACAAGTAGGCAGAGAGGCAGGCAGAGAGAGAGGAGGAAGCAGGCTCCCCACCGAGCAGAGAACAGGATACAGGGCTCAATCCCAGGACCCTGGGGCCATGACCTGAGCTGAAGGCCGAGGCTTTAACCCACTGAGCTACCCAGGCACCCCGATGTCTTAAATCTTAGAATTTATGATGTCAACAGATTGTTAACCTGAAAATAAAGAGTCATAATGAAAGGCAAAGGAATGTTTATTTGGGACCAAAGAATTGCAATTTGGGGAGTACAGATTCAGGTAGAAACCCAGTGTCCAGCTTGTAGAGCCACAGAATAAAAGGAAAAGGAGGCGGGTACAATTACTTGGGTTGAAGAAAGGAAAAAAAGAGTTTTCCATGTGTGTTAGTTTACAAGCTAAACTACTCTGGGTTTTATATTCATTGACTCCTGATTCTGTTGTGCAGCAAGTCCATAGCCATTCTTGTGATCAGAATGTCCGTTCTCCTGCTGACCTCTCCAGTGACTGCTTAAAACAATCACTGTTGGAGCACCTGGGTGGCTCAGTGGGTTAAGCCTCTGCCTTTGGCTCAGTTCATGATCTCAGGGTCCTGGGATCAAGCCCTGCATCGGGTTCTCTGCTCCGTGGGGAGCCTGCTTCCTCCTCTCTCTCTGCCTGCTTCTCTGCCTACTTGTGATCTCTGTTGGTCAAATAAATAAATAAAATCTTTAAACAAACAAACAAAAAAATTGCTGTTTTTTCCAGTTCACGCAAAGGCGAGTAAAGCAGGTCTCTGCAGTGGTCACTCCGGCTCTATTTTGAGATGGCTCCAGTTACGTCATTTTCTCACAAGATATAAATGCTCCTATCCCAAGCACTTCATGCAAGATTCAGACGGTGTTCTGTAAAATTTGGTATAGCATTTGAGAAGTAAGGTCATTCGAGAGCTTAATACATATGTTTTTAATGGCTCTTGTCTTTTACATTAATACATGTACCTGGCAATTAAGTTTAATTGGAAGGTCAAAGAATATGAAAAAATAATGCCCCATACTGAAGTTAATGAGATTTTAAGTTAAGTTCTAGTCTCACTATTAACTGTTCCTTATAGCTAAATATTGGGAATGAAGTGCAATGATGTGCACACTTAAAATGTGATTTCTTTTACAGGGCAAAAGTTTAAATGGAAAGTCAGGAGGTCAGAGTTGATTCCTTATCTGTGAATAACTTCCAGCTCTGCTCTGGGCAAGTGTTTTAATCTCTATGACACACAGTCTAAGCACTATGAATAAAAATATATGCCTCTTTACCCTCTTTAGTGCTGGGATTTTGCAATGCTCCCAGCAAAGAGCTTCAGGATTCATCTCAACCACATAATGGAGCATCATAGCCTAATTTATGTCTCAAAATAATTGAAATTATCTGAGTCATGTTTACATATGGAAAACTGGAATTTGTATACATTATAGAGATTCCTTTTTTCTGTAGTTATGCAAATGATGTCTGTCTTTATTGAAAATTTTAAAAATATGAAAAGAATGAACCATGTACAGGTAAAGAAATGCCATGTAATTCTTACTTCTACCATCCTGAGATATTGGCTAGTTTCTTCCATTTTTTCCTTTAAAAATAATAAAAAAATAACGTTAATACATATCCACACTTTGAATTATTTTTTTCCATTTAACATTGTATCATGGGTATTTATTATTTTTTCTAAAATTCCTTTGAAGGAATATAATTTTTAATTACTGCAACATACTTATACTTTTGGAAATACCAATTTATCTAGTGTTTGTTAATTTTACTTTTTTTTTTTTTTAAAGATTTTATTTATTTATTTGACAGGCAGAGATCACAAGTAGGCAGAGAGGCAGGCGGAGAGAGAGGGGAAGCAGGCTTCCTGCTGAGCAGAGAGCCTCATGTGGGGCTCGATCCCAGGACCTGAGCTGAAGGCAGAGGCTTAACTCACTGAGCCACACAGGCGCCCTGTTAATTTTACTTTGAACTGTTAACTTTCACAAATAATGTTTTAGTTAACAATCATTAAAATATTTGCTTAAATCTATTTTCTTTGGCGTGAACTTCTGCGTATTGATAGATTTCTTAAGTGTATGATTGATTACCTCACTCCAGTAAAAAGAGAAACTGGCAAAGTGTAAAAATTTAAAATATTGAAGTGTATGTCATTCCTTTGAGACAGGGTATACATGAATCCATCTGAGGTTTATTTAATGTTTTTGTCTTTTTGCTTTTTGAGTTTCATGCGTTTACAAATTAATTCAATGCTAAAAATATGTTAAACTTAGGAGTTAAAAACAACAACAACAACAGCAAAGTTAGGGGAGAGGTGGTTTCTGGTGTTGTGATCTTGACAGAGCAAGACCAATGAGGAGCAGGCTCTTATTTCTAGAGACTGAGGCAAGAAGCAAATTATCGTGTGGTTGTGCAGTGGGTATAGACTGAGCCATGAGCTCAATTCCCAGCTGAAACAGTGAAGGTGTATATTCTCTTAGTTCACATGCTGCTTTAAGGTGGGATTCCTTTTTCAAATAAATTAGTGAGGTTTGAGTTCCAGCAAATAATTTGTTTCACAGAAGGAATTAGTAGCGTAATACCTATTACCAGCCATCAGGCATTGTGATTGACACTGTGAGAATATTTGCGGCACAAAGAATTGGGCATGAGAGCTTTCAGGTTTGTGGTGCATTTCCTTCTTTGTCCGTTGTATTGCCAATAGACAGATCTATATCTCCAGAGTCTGAGAGTTAAAACTACACAATTCAATCTACCCATCTAGGAGGATTAAGATGGGTTATTTCTCATAATAGATATCTAGCCACCTGTAATGGGCTGGAATTAAAACATCAGAGTATGATTATTTTAAAAACATTAGATTTCATAGTATTTCTTTTCCTTTCTTTTTCTTTTTCTTTCTCTTTTCCTCTTCCTTTTCCTTTTTCTTTTTCATTTCTTTTCTGTTCTTTTGGAGAGAGAGAGGGAAAGAGAGACTCTCAAGCAGGCTCCACGCCCAGTGCAGAGCCCCACGTAGGGCTGGATCACAGGACCCTGAGATCATGACCTGAGCTGAAATCAAGAGTTGAACTCTTGGGGCCCCTGGGTGGCTCAGTGGGTTAAGCCTCTGCCTTTGGCTCAGGTCATGGTCTCAGGGTCCTGGGATTGAGTCCCGCATCAGGCTCTCTGCTCAACAGGGAGCCTGCTTCCCTCCTCTGTCTGCCTGCCTCTCTGTTTACTTGTGATCTCTGTCAAATAAATAAATAAAATCTTAAAAAAAAAAAAAGAGTCAAACAGTTAACTGACTGAGCCAATCAGGTACCCTCATAGTATTTCTAAAGTATTATTCTGATTCCAATATTTAAATAGATACTTTTTGTTAAATGCAGGAAAACAAATGTGAGATATCCCTGACCCCACCTCTTCAACATATCAGACAGTGTTACTGCCAACATTTCAATGTATATTTTTCCAGTTTTTTAAATACACATTTGATTGTTTAATTAAAGCTTATTTTGCTGCAGTAACAGTACACTGATAATAGATCGACAAAGTTTTCTTGGTCATATCGCACGTCTGTTAACAGATCCGCTGACTGTCAGATCTTCAGTATCTTGATTGCAGAATCCAGGCTGATGAGCAACTTCGTATGGGTTGGGGCTCCTCTTGTGGTGGAGGGACAAGTTGGGGAAGAAACAGGAGTTGTCTCTTCCACCTTCAGCTTGAAAGTGACTCATGCCACCTCTACTTACATGTCATTGGCTAAGTTGAGTCATACAACTAAAGAGGCAACTTAAGAGTGTGGTCAAGTTACTGAATAGATACAATGATTCATAAATTAATAGCTTATCCAGTGGTTGTGGAGCAGCTCTCTCATGATTAATTGTTCAGAGACAGTAGCAGCAGAAATATTCCTGTTTTAATAATGGGTCACCAAAACCAGACAGTCCTTTATAAAGTTTATTTATGTTTAGACTCACTTTGAGCCTTTATATTCTCTGCAAGTAGTGCAGTAATAGGGTTTTAAGATAAACTAGCATGAATACAGGACATTTGAATGTACAACATATTAATTTTTAAAAGTAATTTTGCTATGTGAAGTAATATCAATTTTTTTCTCTTTTTAATTACTGTGTTGTTAGTCAAAACATAAATTTTGTGGGCTAAGCAGTATAGGAAATGGCTTAAATTTAGCAAAGAAACTTATAGCCAATGAAGTAAAATATTGTCAATGTAAAATAAAGCAACAATGTAACCTAATCTATTTCAGGCAATTTTTCTCATCATCAAATATTATTCTATTCATTTCATGATAAATTATACCTCTCTGGGTCAGGAAAATATGTTTAAATAAATAACTTCAGCAGTTTCCTGATATCATTCTCTGTCTTCTGTGATTTTAATTATTTTTTCAGGTTATATATCACTCTGAATTCAAGCCCTATCACCAAATAAGGTTGCGAACTAATTAAGAGTTTCATATTATGTTACCATCATCACCTCCTTGGATATTATATTTTAAGGACAGTTTTTATTTGGCTAATTCATTTTTTGTCTCTTCTGCTTTAGATTTACTCTAAGTTAATGGATATTAAATGTATTACTTTATTTTCATAATTTTTAAAGAAAAAATATAATCAATCATAAACATATTAGGCTCTTTACCAGTACTAGTACAAGGATAAATAAAGTAATAGAATAGGAAGAGAAAACTACTTCTTTTTGATAAACAATAAAGTGATTTTTTTGTACTATTTATATGCACCATTAACTGGGTCATAATTAATTTGAATCTCAGAATTATTTTGAAAAGGAGCTTGAAGTCAGATTCCTACACTAACACTAAATGACATTGACTTGAAGGAATTCAACAAAGACACATTTGAAAAGATAAAGAGAGATGATTGAAACAATGTCTTTATCTCTTTTGAAAGTTGTAATGCTACTAACAGTTCTGTGTAGTTTTTGTATAGTATAGTATAGAAATTATATAGTTTAATTTCCTGATTATTGCTGTATCACCTGGGTTTTATAGAAATCTGGATGATCCAGACCAGCTGTTAAATATGCCGGGTATGCCACTGGCTCTGTGTCTTAGATATCTAGGGATTTGGGGTAGAGGTAGGATGGTTATAATTGAGAATAGAGCCCCTTACATTTGGGAATTCTATTGACCTCTTTCACACAGATCACTCAATATTGTACAACTGTTAAAATATGTATAATTTCAAAGTTGGCATTAGGTGTAGTATGATTTGAGAGAGGGGAAAATGTTCTCCGTATATGAGTATGTGACATTTCTATCATCACATGACTCTTAACTTTCTCTTCTGAGAAAGGCACAGAGAGGTGTAAATGACTAGCTGAGAAAGACAGATATATGTTGGCATCACAAGTTATAGCCCTGTGTTTGGGATATGTGTTAAGAATTTCACAGGAAGCAATCCTTTTTTCTTGGGCACAGATGGATCGAAATTGAAAATCCGAGAAAGGTAGTTACTACCATCAGCATATTCCTACCTTCTTTCAAACAGTTTCTCTTTTCTTTATTTTGACAAATGACCCTAGAGCTGCTGCTATCCCCCTTGGGTCCCCTGGTATTCCCAGACCCTTCCTTTACTAGCTTCTTGTCCTCTTTGATTCCCTTCCTTCAATGTCTGATGAATTCTGCTTTCAAAAAGTCAGTACCATACCAGGGATATTATAAAATAATCCATAATTACATAGTGGCAGGTGAAAAGATTTTTCTTTCTTCCTAGGGGTTTTGCATCTTAATGCAGAGCAATGATTAGCCTAAGTGAATCTAATACAGTATAATTTCAGGCAACTGGGAGTAGACCTTTTAGGAAGAGAGGAAGAGGAGCAAATTTCTCTGAATCTCCAAATGTGTGCTTAGCTTTCCTTAGAGGTGAGTTCTATACTCAGGATTTTAATTAAAACCAAAACCTAAAGTTCATTTGGAGGTTGGCATTAGGACAGCTAGTGTTCAGAAATAAAAGCTTAAATATACTTTGATCTGTTTCACTGCCAGTGACAGTAGTTATATGATGGTTTCTTTAGAACTGTGGATTCAAGCAACTACAGATATACTATGGTTGAAGAGCTACAGATGGGTTTCCTCAAATTGATGTCCCAGCTCAAAGTAAGAATTTAGCTATCTTTCTTAGAACTTTGCAATCTATTTCTAGTTTTGAGTTTACTTGTATTTAAATAAACTTATTTCTCATTAATTATGAAAATCAACTTATCATTTTAAATCAAGTATTAAATCAAAATTGAAATTGATTTAAACTACAAAACATTCCTTCTGGTTTTTCCACACTTTAAACTAGCTAGACCATTCATTTGAGAACATGTTGTTAAAAGAAGGAATAGTTTAAATATATTCCAGCAAGGCAGTCAAATGTAGAATTAGATGCTTCAGATTCTTTCCAGAATTCTGATCTTATACATCTCAGAAGACTGTTCTATAGTCTACTTTGATTCTATTACAGCGATGCTGTCTTCTGTTTCCTGTTCATAAACCTGCTTGTAGGAGAGAATTTCCAATTTATGCCAAGACTGCAAATTAGCACAAGCTGCTGCCTCCCTCCAGCAAATCAACCCTAGGGAAACTATGGAGGAAAACACAATATGGCTTCATAAAAGTGGGAGAAATCTCTAAGAAAAAAGAAAGCTACTGAGAACTGGTATATGGCAAGGCAGGTAGATGACTGTATCCTATAGCAATGGGCTTTTGGCTCAGCTGTTACAGCATATATCAGAAAAGAGCAGTTTATGTAGTGTCCTTGCTCCCCCCTTGCCTTTCCTCTTATTGCAGAATTTGGCAGTAGTTATCCAAACCAAAAGGCCAAGTCTTCAAATGCCCACACCCCTATTGGAAGTGTCCTCAGGGGTAAAATCCAAAGAGAGCAAAACCTTGACAGGGTGAAGAACTGGAAAAAACTAACTATGAGGACTGACCAGCCTTTGCTTCCCTTCTGTCCGTCATTTTCCTTGAAACTTCATGGCTGATGGATGGCAATCTAAGGAGATGCCTTTTCCTTGGTGTTTGAAGATAGAACTTTGACTCGAAAGGCTACTTGGTGCAGTGAAACCAAATGGGAGTGATTAATTCTGGTTTGTGGTAAATTGAGCTCTTCACCCCAAAACCCATAGCTTCATCTATACTTGACCTCAGAGGACTGATCTAGGTAGGCAGTTTCTTCTGTCCCTCCCCAATTCATAGTAACAGGTAACCTATCCCCTCTGAGATAAGCCAAAGTAATAATAATTTTAAAAAATAATAATATATAACTCCTTTAAATGAAAAATTACAGGAAATATAACGTCTTTAAATTAAAAACTTCAAACTGTGTCAACATATTATTAGAGAAGTATTAAAATTGATGAGTCAGGATTTGCAATCAGGTTAAAAATTCAGAAATAGGGCTAAGGAAAGGGATTTTCAATATGGAACAAGAGCAAGATGTGATGAAAAAATAGCCAGGTAGAGATAGTAGGTGCTAAAATGTTAATAATTGAAATAAGGAAATAATAGATGGGTTGAATAAAAAATTAATACAGCCAAAGAATAAATTAATTCAATGGTAAAATAGTATAAAATATTTTTGTAGAAAGAAAAAAATAAGATAGAACAGCTGAAAAAATATGTAAAACAGAATAGCTATGAACATCCAGATACTAGTTTTTAAGAGAAAGAAAAAAAATAAAATGGCCAAGGTAATTTTCTAAGAATCAAAGAAAAAAGTTTTTAAAACTGAAGCATTATGAAATGTCAGATAAGTCTCAGGCATTTTGTAATGTTTGCAATGAAGTACCCTAGTGGTGGTGTGCAAATTTATGAGGGTCACTAGGTATGCGCACTCAACGTGTAGGAATTCCCCTGGGGGATAGAGATGATCCTTTTGAAGGGCACAAGAAACCAGGTTAGGGATAAAGTTTCAAGTTGGAAAATGTGGCTGGGGACCAGCAGAATCCCAGGAAGACAATAAGAAATTGTTGTTCTAATTAAGAAAGTGAAGAAGGGGCACCTAGATGGCTCAGCTGGTTAAACGTCAGACTCTTGATTTTGGTTCAGGTCCTGATCTCAGTGTTGTGAGCTTGAGCCTGGCTTCTGGCTCTTCCCTGGGCAGGAAGTCTGTTTGGCGGTTCTCTCTCTCTCTCTCCCCTCTCCCTCTGCCCCTCCATCCCACCTCCTGCACATGAACACTTTTCACTCCACCAAAAAAAAAAAAAAAAAAAAAGATGAAAATGAGAGTTTTGATTTTCCCCAACTTCCTCCTCCCTTTTTAAAAATGTTGTCCAGCCAGTGCATTAAGACAGATGGTTCTTGAAGGTCTATCATATTGAGGATTAAACGAGGTGGTGCTTGTGATGACTTCAGTTGTAATTGATACTGTGAAGACTATAGAGAAGCACAGATCGAGGACAGTGGTGAGCCCGTGTGGCCTTCCTGCTGCTCCCATCTTGTCCCAACTTAGAGCCGTCTTCATATTCGTTACTTCTCCTGGGACAGAGGACCCCACGTCCAGTCCATTCTCCTACTCCGTGCTGTGCTGTGTACCACTCTGGGACTTACTTTGTTGTCTCTTATATTCACACTGGGTCTGCAGTTCATGTTGCTTCTGTTTCTAGGGGAAACCTTTTTTTCATCTCTTCTGGGACTTTCTCTGGGGCCTGGAGACCTACCGTGCTTTCTCAGAGATGCGGTAACATTTCAGTTATTCTTCCCTTTCCTTGCTATTCTCTCTTCCTCTTTTATATATTCTGGGCTAGGGAAGGTTGCTTTTGAAAAGCCAAATATGCTCCCAGACCTTTTCTTATTTCAGAACCATCATTTTTATAAGTCAAAGTTCAAGTAATTGGATCTTTTGTTGTCTATACTCTGTATTTTCTCTTTCTGGTGTCAGAGCCCTGACTGCTCCTTGGATGTGAGGGAAGTCAATAGGGTAATAGGAAACACTAAGATCAAATGCCTTGGCTCATGTCAACAAGTATTTCACAATTATTTTATTTTTGTATGCAGGGTTGAGGGGGTAGCTCCTACTTTAGGCTCCCTGAGATATTTAATACACAACCCTTTCCTTCTTCTAAAATAGAGACAACCTTGCTTTGTGGTGTCAACACTAATGCCTGGTGGCCTAGCCTTCTAAAGGTTTTACAAAGTTTTAGAAAGCAGCTTCCACTGTTTGGTTGGGAGCCTGCCTTTCTGTCCTTATTAATCAGGAAGCAGGGTGCAGGAAGAAGGTTGAAGAAGTACAGGAAGAAGGTTGAAGAAGTACAGCTCATTTTTTGCTCACCTTGCTGACCTTGATAACATGCAGCCTTGTACTCCCTACTTGGTGCCTGTGCTTGTGTCTTCTGGGGAAGTCTGCCTCGGAGACCCTCCCCAATAGCAGCATGCATTTTTTTTTTTTTAAGATTTTATTTATTTATTTGGCAGAGAGAGACACAGTGGGAGAGGGAACACAAGCAGGGGGAGTGGGAGAGGGAGAAGCAGGCTTCCTGCTGAGCAGAGAGCCCAATGTGGGGCTCGGTCCCAGGACCCTGGAATTATATGACCTGAGCTGAAGGCAGACGCTCGACCAACTGAGCCACCCAGGTGCCCCAACGTGCATTTTTTTGTGTGTGTGCAAATTCTGGATAGCAACTTCTGCTCTAACTTATCTTTCAGCTTGATACAACTATATTCTTTCTGTTGCAAGAACTTTATCTAAGCATAACATATATTAATATATTGATACCCTTCCATCACAGCTTTCTGATAGAGTTCTTCTATATAAAATTTTATGGTTGTTTTCCCTTTAATTGAGGCATAACACACATATTGTAAAGGGCATAAGGTATTCTAGTTGGAAATACATGAACCATAAATTTATACCTCAGTGAATTTTACATAGGCATATGTGTCCAGATAACTCCATTACCCTAAAATGTTCTCTTGTGCTGTGCTGTCATTTACTGCCTTCCTCCCAAACACAAAGGGAACCTATATTCTCACTTCTATCACTAGAGACTAGTTTGTCTCTTCTTGAACTTTGTCTGAATGGAATCATAAATTATATAATTTTTTGTAACCAGCTTCTTTCACTCAGTATAATGCATGCAAGGCTTATCCTTGCATAGTCAGTTATTCTCTGTTTTACTACTGTGTGGTATTCCATTGTTATGAAGATGCTGCCATCTTTATATAAATTGAAAAAGAAGGAGGGCAGAAGCTCAGAGTGCTCAGACTGTCTTGCATGAAAAGGTTACATGGTTCTCATAATAGAGTACATCAAATCTGTCTTATGTTGTATGTGGTTATACTGTCACCCTCAAGAGCTTGTCAGTCACTTGAGAAGAGATTATGTGTTGTCATATTTTCTGTGCCTTAAAATTATCAGATATAGTACACACTCTATAGTTGGAATTCCATTAATGTATACCCCAAAGCAGAAACATTAGGGAAATCTCCATAGTAAAACAATGGATGAAATAAAATATAATAGGAAGTTTTCTTTTTCTTCAAATATGATTTCTCTCATACTGAATAGTGTACCAAATTAAATGTTATTTATGTGTGTTGATTTATATCTTTGCCCAAATAATATCCCATTTTGGGGATTACTTAAAATCTAGCTGCACTGAAAAGAAAATTTTGAATTTTAACAATCTTTTCAACTTCTATTATAGAAACTTTCAGAGAATATATAATTTATAGAAACATTTATATAGTGGAATTGATTTGGTAGAGAAAAAAATCTAAAATAAGTTGTAGGAAGTTTTTTATTACTGACCATTCATAATTATTGTTATTGAAATTTTAGGTTATGAAATGATTTAAGTGAACTTTTCCCTGAGTGATCTATTTTCATAAATGGATTATAAAACTAATTATAGCATTTAGATAGAACATTAGTTTTTTTAATTTAATTTTATTTTTCAATGTTCCAAGATTCATTGTTTATGTACCACACCCAGTGCTCCATGCAATACATGCCCCCCTTAATACCCACCACCAGGCTCACCAAAACTACCCCCCTCCAAAACCCTCAGTTTGTTTCTCTGAGTCCACGGTCTCTCATGGTTCATCTCCCTCTCCGATCTCCCCCAATTCACTTTCCCTTTTCTTCTCCTAATGTCCCCTATGTTATTTCTTATGCTCCACAGGTAAGTGAAACCATATGATAATTGACTCTCTCTGCTTGAATTTTTCACTCAGCATAATCTCCTCCAGTCCCATCCATGTTGATACAAAAGTTGGGTGTTCATCCTTTATGATGGAGGCGTAATATTCCATTGCTTATATGAACCATATCTTCTTTATCCATTCGTCTGTTGAAGGGCTTTTTGGCTCTTTCCACAGTTTGGTGACTGTGGCTATTGCTGCTATGAACCTTGGGGTTAGATGGCCCTTCTTTTCACTACATCTGATTCTTTGGGGTAAATACCCAGTAGCGCAATTGCAGGATCATAGGGTAGCTCTATTTTTAATTTCTTAAGGAATCTCCACACTGTTTACCAAAATGGCTGCACCAACCTGCATTAACTTTTAAGAGAGCATAAAATTTTTGCTTTGAACAGACCCATATATGATCTGAGAGGCAAACCAAGGGGAAAAAATAAATATTCAGAAACATCCATGAGATGTTACTTGCTGACAGAGTAGTAGCTTTCTGCTTAGGCTGTGATTGTGTCTGTGGCTCATCATTTTAGGTATTTTCCCCTTATATATAAATATATCAAGTAACTTGTAATTGTGTGTAGATTTTCTAGATTCAAGAAGAGATTTTAGTTAAGACGACATATGCTTGTTCCTAGCACATTACATTCAGGCACGTTAAAATCTGGAGATGTGCTGAGGAAAACAAAATGCTATTAAAGTTTCTGTCTCTGTGATGTCCCCAGGGAGATTTCTCTCAGTTGAAAAGTTAGCGTTCACAAAGCTTCTTCCAAAGCCATTCCGCGGCTTGCCTCCTGTTAATGGAACTTTAGTGGAAATAAAACCAAGTGCATGAGCAAAACAACAACAAAATTCTGTTCAAGATTTTGAAGAGGTTAAAGCATAAATGAAATGTTGAAAGGAATGTGAAGAATGTATAACATATATTAATAATTGGAAATTTACATGATGTTTCAAGGAAGATTTGATGCAAGAAATGGACTCGTTCCTTCAGTTGTGGGCGGTGCTGTCATTCCTATGGTTATTGAAGGAGATAACCTCATGTTTACATACGAATATGATATTTTTGGTAACAAACAATAGGGTGTTCATTGAAAAAATTCTTCATGGAAACAATCAGTTATTTAGGGAAAAGCTATAAGATTATTCCAGAATACTGTAACAGTTAATTGTAAGAAAAGTATCCCCGTCCTGAAAAGAGACATGGAATTCTTTAAAAAGATTAAATTAAGGACAAAACTGTAAATGATTTTTATAATCAGGAGTCTCCTTTGGTTTTCCATAGATCAATATAGTATTTGAGATTCATTCTCATATTATCTATGCCAGAAATAGAGCTAAACAGGATGGACATTCTGAGTCAAGTATTAAAGATTGTGATTGATTCATGAATTGGTACAAAGTACAATTGTGTCTTGTAGTCTATCTGTATTGATTTTAGACAAATTAATTTGTTTCAGTGTCATTTGTAAGAATAGATAGACTCCCAATTTTCAGGCAGGTTTTGCTAAATAAAAGAGTTAAGAATTAGAAGAGTCTTCAGACAAATTCTTGAAGTATAAAGGACTTTCAGACATTTTCATTTACTTCTGCTTCTCTACGTATTTTTGTTCTGTTTTAAATACATACTTTTTATTCACAAGCAGACATTTAATGAATGTTCATTTCTTAACTATAGTTTGTTAAAAATGTAAGTCATTTTCTGAAACAGTAAATGATGTAGGATAAAACACAAGATCTTTAGGAAAATATCTTTGAGTAAGAATGATAGGGCTTCTTGTTTTCAAAAATGCCTTTTGCTGGAATACACTAGAATGTATTCTTGGAGCCATCTGTCTGGGGAAGATAATCTCTTGATAAATGTTGGTAATTCTTCATATCAGAACAATCTTTAAGAGAAGTTTTCTACTTTTCTAAAGTTATCTACTTTTCTATAAATTGGGAATTTGTTGGAATTTTCCAATAATCCCATTCTCAAAACTAAAAAAAAAAAATGAAATAAGATCCCTCCCATTCCCCCCTCCCCCCCAAAAATGAACACATTCTTGTGGATCTGAGATTGATTTGTATAGAAAATATCTTTAGCAATATGCTCACTAAAACTTTTGTCTATGGATAAATGGATCCTAAATCACAGGAAATCTGCTTATTAATTATTCATCCCATAATTTATTACACTAAAAACCAGGTAAAAATTCTGAGAGAAGTCACAATATTCCTCATATCATAAACAATGAGCTTGTCTGTATCTTGTTTAGACTGAGTTCAGTAACTTATTAAATTTTTACATGATGGCAAATCAGTGTTACAACCATGACCCTTCCCTCCATTGAAAAAACCATATAGAATAGTTTGATTTTAAAGAATATTCCTTTTGCAAATATAATTTTCTGTTCTGTCAATGTATGTTTTTCTTGCAACTGTGATTTATAGTGATAAATCAAAATGACAAAACAGTAAACTAAAAAAAGAATATACTCAAAAGGTAAAACAATATTTTGAGAAAATTAAGTAAGCCCAGTTCACCATTAAAAATGAAATAAGGGGCATTCTTGCCTGCCAAACCCTGAAAATCTGATAATATTTATACTTTCTTTCCGTTGTATAACATGGTGCATTTATACTTAGACATGGGATAAAAACCTGCTTTGATTTAAACCTTCCCATTTATTTTTTTTTTATTTTTTTTTTTAAAGATTTTATTTATTCATTTGACAGAGAGAGATCACAAGCAGGCAGAGAGGCAGGCAGAGAGAGAGGAAGAAGCAGGCTCCCCACTGAGCAGAGAGCCCGATGCGGGGCTCGATCCCAGGACCCTGAGATCACGACCCGAGCCGAAGGCAGCAGCTTAACCCGCTGAGCCACCCAGGCGCCCCTAAACCTTCCCATTTATAGCTGGGTGGTCTTTGGCAAGTTACTTGTCCTCTATGTTGCTTTGATTCCTCAACTATAAAAAGAAAATAGTGTTAATACCTATCTCCTAGTGCTCTGGTGAAGATTACATAGATTAATAAATGAAAACATATAGAACAATATTTGACATTTAGTAAACACTGAACAAAATTGAGAGTATTAGTGCTTTCTTAATTTTATGGAGTTGCAGTTCAAAGCTAACTCTAAAGACAGTCTTAATTTTGCTTTGGACATCTTAGCTTCTTAGAAATCCTCCTTCGTGAGCTCCCAAATTAGCTCAATTTGTGTTTACATTTTGCTGATGGGAAGAAAAGTGCTGTAGTGTTAAGTGGTGGCCTCTGGAACCAGAATCTCTGGGGTTAATTGCTGGCTCAGCCAAGTCACTTTTGTACAACCTAAATCCTCTGTTCCTTAGTTTTCACATCTGTAGGACTGGGTAAGGAGCAGTATCTATTCAGAGAGTTGTTGAGGGAACTGAGATATAAATCACTATAAAAATACCTTATCCTAGGGGTGCCTGGGTGGCTCAGTTGGTTAAGCAACTGCCTTTGGCTCAGGTCATGATCCTGGAGTCTTGGGATCAAGTCCCGCATCAGGCTCCCAGCTCCATGGGGAGTCTGCTTCTCCCTCTGACCTTCTCCCCTTCCATGCTCTCTCTCGTCTCTCTCTCAAATAAATAAAATCTTAAAAAAAAAAAGGTACCTTATCCTAGCATGTAAGTTTAGTTGCTATTTGCACTCTGTTTTATAAATGTTTTATTCCTATACATGTTTTTGCGTTCCTGTCTCATGGATAGCTTGTGTTTCACATCTTATTGAAGGGAAGCCATGCTGACATTTGTTTCAAGTTTCTTCTTATTTTATGTAAAAGCATTTTCAGTAGTCTGCTCTTAACTATGATTCCTTTACGTGGTTAACTTTTAATATAAATACTCACTTCTCTATGAGAGGGGAGGGATTTTTATCAGGTTCGAAATTTTTGTTGAGGTATCATAAAATTTATAGAGCACACTTGACCTGTTTGTTCTCCTCCTGAGTGGGTTAAATCCTTTGTGAGATTTATGATTCAAGGGAGTTTTGGTGTATATGCTTCTTTTTTAAAAATTTAAAAATTTATTTAATTTTTAATTTTTTTCTGAGTTTTTATTTAAATTCCACTTAGTTATGGAGGGCATGTATTGCATGGAGCACTGGGTGTGGTGCATAAACAATGAATTCTGGAAAACTGAAAATAAATTTTTTAAAAGTTCCAGTTAGTTAGCATACAGTGTAATATCAGTTTCAGGTATAGAATTTAGTGATTCATCACTTACACACCACACCCCATGTTCATCACAAGTGCACTCCTTAATCTCCATTCCACCTATTTTACCTGCCCCCCACAAACCCCCATTGAAACTCTCAGTTTGTTCTCTTTAGTTAACAGTCTGTTTCTTGGTTTGCCTCTTTTCCACCCCTATGTTCATTTGTTTGGTTTCTTAAATTCCACATATGAGTGAAATAATATTGTATTTGTCTTTCTCTAACTTATTTCACTTAGCATTATACTCTCTGACCCTATCAACAACATTGTAAATGGCAAGATTTCATTCTTTTTATGGGTGAGTAATATTCCATTGTGTATGTATATAAAGGAATGGATAAAGAAGTGGTGTCTACCACTTATCAGTTGATGGACATTTGGGCTCTTTCCATAATTTAGCTGTTGTTGATAATACTGTTATAAACATTAGGGTACAGGCATCCCTTTGAATCAGTATTTTTGTGTCTTTTGGGTAAATACCTAGAAGTGCAATTTTTGGATCATAGGTAGTTTATTTTTAACTTCTTTGAGGGTGGAGTCTTTTGGGTTTTTCATATAAAGTATCATGTCATCTGTGACAAGAGAGAGTTTGACTTTTTCTTTGCCAGTTTGAATACCGTTTATTTCTTTTTGTTGTCTGATTGCTGTTGCTAGGACTTCTAGAACTATGTTGAGCAACAGTGGCTTGAGTGGGCATTGTTGTCGTGTTCCTGATCTCAAAGGGAAGGCTGTCAGCTTTTCCCCATTAAGAATGATATTCGCTGTGGGTTTTTCATAGGTAGATTTTATGAAATTGAGGAATGTTCCCTCTATCCTTATACTTTGAATCGTTTTAATCAGGAACGGATGCTGTATTTTGTCAAATGCTTTTTCTGCATCAATTGAGAGGACCATGTGGTTTTTCTCTCCTCTTATTGATTTATTCTATCACATTGATTTGCAAATGTTGAACCACCCTTGCATCCCGGGGATAAATCCCACCTGGTCATGGTGGATAATCTTTTTAATGTACTGTTGGATCCTATTAGCTAGGAACTTCCACACTGTTTTCCAGAGTGGCTGCTCTAATCTGTATTTTCATGAACAGTGTAAGAGGGTTCCCCCTTCTCCACATCCTCACCAACATCTATTGTTTATTGTGTTGTTAATTTTAGCCACTCTGACAGATGTGAGGTGGTATCTTATTGTGGTTTGGATGATGGGTGATGTTGAGCAGCTTTTCATGTGTATGTTGGCTATCTGTACGCTTTCCCTGGAAAAATGTCTATTCATGTCTTCTGCCCATTTTTTAAATGGATTATTTGTTTTTTGGGTGTTGAGTTTGATAAATTCCTTACATATTTTGAATACTAATCCATTCTCAGATATGTCATTTGCAAATATCTTCTCCCACTCCATAGGTTGCCTTTTAATTTTGTTGACTTGTTTCCCTTGCTTGCAGAACATTTTCATTTTGATGCAGCCCTAATAGTTTATATTTGCTTTTGTTTCTCTTGCCTCAGGAGATATATCTAGAAGAATGTTGCTATATATGGCCAATGTCAGAGAAATTACTGCATATGCTCTCCTCTAGGATTTTTATAATTTTAGGTTTCACATTTAGATTAGATCCTTAATCCATTTTAAGTTTATTATTGTGTATGGCATAAGAAAGTCATCCAGTTTCATTCTTTTGCATGTAGCTGTCCAGTTTCCCAGCACCATTTGTTGCAGAGATTGTCTTTTTCCCATTGAATATTCTTGCCATCTTTGTCATAGATTAATTGGCCATATAACTGTGGGTTTATTTCTGGGCTCTCTATTCTGTTCTTTTGTTCTATGTATCTCCTTTTGTGCCAGTGCAATACTGTTTTGATCACTATAGCTTTTTAGTATAACTTGAAGCCTGGAATTGTGATACCTCCAGCTTTGCTTTTCTTTTGCAAGGTTGTTTTGACTACTGGCAGTCTTTTGTGGTTCCATACAAATTTTAGGATTGTTTCTTCTAGTTCTGTAAAAATGCTGGTGGTATTTTGACAGAGGTTGCATTAAATGTGTGGATTGCTTTGGGTAATATAGGCATTTAACAATATTTATTCTTCCAGTCCATAAGCACAGACTGTTTTTCCATTTCTTTGTGTCATCTTCAATTTCTTTCATCAATGTTTTATAGTTTTCAGAGTACAGTCTTTTCCATCTTTGGTTAGGTTTATTCCTAGGTATTTATGGTGTTTGGTGCAATTGTAAATGGGACCAATTCTTTGCTTTCTCTGTCTGCTTCTTCATTATTGGTGTGTAGAAACGCAACAGACTTCTCTACATTGGTTTTGTATTCTGTGACTTTACTGAATTTGTGTATCAGTTCTAGCAATTTTTTTGTGAAGTCTTTTGGGTTTTCTATATAGAATATCATGTCATCTTCAAATAGTGAAAGTTTCACTTCTTTATTGGCAATTTGGATGCCTTTCATTTCTTTTTGTTGTCTGATGGCTGAGGCTGACTTCTAGTACTGTGTTAAATAGCAGTGGTAAGAGTGGATATCCCTGTCTTTTTCCTGACCATAGGGGAAAAGCTCTCAGTTTTTTCCCAATAAGTATGATATTAGCTGTGGGTTTTTCATATATGGCTTTTATTATGTAGAGGTATGTTCCCTCTAAACCTACTTTGTTGAGGGTTTTTATCGTGAATGGATGCTGTACTTTGTCAAATGATTTTTCTGCATCTATCAAAAAGATCATATGGTTCTTGGGCTTTCTTTTGTTTGTGTGGTCTATCACATTGATTTATTTGCAAATATTAAATCACCCTTGAAGCCCAGGAATTCCACTTGATTGTGGTGGGTGATTCTTTAATGTACTGTTACATTTGATTTGGTAGTATTTTATTAACAATTTTTGCATCCATATCCATCAGGGATATTGGCCTATTGCTCTCTTTTTTAGTGGAGTCTGGTTTTGGTATTAGAGGACTACTGGTCTCAGAATGAACTTGGAAGTTTTCCTTCAATTTCTATTTTTTGGAGTAGTTTGAGAAGACTAGGTATTAACTCTTCTTTAAATGTTTGGTAGAATTCCCCCGGGGAAACCACCTGGCCCTGGACTTTTATTTATTGGGATATTTTTGATTACACTTCAATTTATTTGCTGTTATTGGTCTGTTCAAGTTTTCTATATCTTCTTGTTTCAATTTTGGTAGTATATATATTTCTAGGAATTTATCCTTTTTTTCCAGGTTGTCCAATTTTTTGGCATATAGTTTTTCTTAATATTCTCTTATAATTCTCCTATAGTATTCTCTTATAATTTCTATAGTGTTGGTTGTTATTTCTCCTCTCTCATTTGTGATTTTATTTATTTGGATCCTTTCTCTTTTCTTTTTGATAAGTCTATCTAGGGATTTATCAATTTTATTAGTTCTTTCAAAGAAGTAGCTCCTGGTTTCATTGATCTGTTCTACTGTTTTGTTTTTGTTTTTAGTTTCTATATCATTTATTTTTGCCCTAATCTTTACTATGTCTCTTCTTCTGCTGGCTTTAGGCTTCATTGTTGTTCATTTATAGCTCCTTAATGTGTAAATTTAGCTTGTTTATTTGACATTTTTCTTCCTTCTTGAGATAGGCTTGTATTGGCATAAAATCGCCTCTTGGAACAAGTTTTGCTCTATCCAAAAGGTTCTGAACCATTGTGTTTTAATTTACATTTCTTTCCATGTACTTTTTAATTTCTCTTTTGATTTGCTGGTTGACCCATTCATTGCTTTTAGTAGCGTGTTCTTTATCCTCCGTGTATTTGTGGTCTTTCCAAATTTTTTCTTGTGGTTGACTTCAAGTTTCATAGTGTTGTGATTAGAAAGTATGCAAGGTAAGACCTAAGTCTTTTTGTACTCGTTATGGCCTGATTTGTGATCTAGTGTATGATTTATTCTGGAGAATGTCCCATGTGTACTTGAAAAGAATGTGTATTCTGCTGCTTTAGGATGAAATGCTCTGAATATATCTGTTAAGTCCATTTTGTCCAGAGTGTCCTTCAGAGCCATTGTTTCTTTGTTGATCTGCTTAGATGATCTGTCCACTCCTGTAAGTGGGGTATAAAAGTCCCCTAATATTATTGTATTATTATCACTGATTTCCTTTATGTTTGTTATGAACTGTTTTATGTATTTAGGTACTCTCATATTGGGGGCATAAATATTTGCAATTATTAGATCTTCCTGCTGAATAGCCCTTCTTCATCTCTTGTTGCAGTCTTTGGTTTAAAGTCTAGGTTGTCTGATATAAGTATTGCTATTCTGGTTTTCTTTTGGTGTCCGTTTGTATAAAAAATTGTTTTCTATCCCCTCAGTTTCAATCTGCAAGTGTCTTTAGGTCTAAAATTAGCCTCTTGTAGGCAGCATATAGATGAGTCTTGTTTTTTGATCCATTCTATGCCCTATGTCTTTTGATTGGAACATTTAGTATTCAGAGTATTTGTTTGTTTTTATTTTAAGATTTATTTACTTAATTTAGAGGGGTGGGGTGAGGCAGTGGAGAGAGAATCCTAGCAGACTCCACAGGGCTTTATCTCACAACCCTGAGATCATGACCTGAGCAAAAACCAAGAGTTGAACCACTTAGCCAACTGCAGTACCCAGGTACACCATTCACAGTATTTACTGATAGGTCTGTATTTAGTGCCATTTTATTACTTGTTTTGTCATTGTCTCTGGAGATTTTCTCTGTTCTTTTCTTATCTTTGTCATTTTTGGTTCTTCCTTTTTACTCAAAGTGTTCCCTTTAATATTTCTTGCAGGACTCATTTAGTGGTGATGAACTCTATTAGTTTTTGTTTGCCTGGGAAACTCTTTATCTCTCCTTCTCTTCTGAATGATAGACTTGCTGGGTAGAGTATTCTTGGCTGCAAGTTTTTCCCATTCAGTATATTGAATATATCATGCTACTCTCTTCTGGCTTGCCAAGTTTCTGTGGAAAGATCTGTAGCTATCCTTATCAGTCTTCCCTTCTAAGTTAAGGACTTCTTTTGTCTTACTGCTTTTATGGTTTTTTTCTTTATTGCTGTATTTTGCGAATTTATTTATAATATGTCTTGATGTTGGCCTACTTTAGTTGATTTTGATAAGAGTTCTTGGTGCCTGTTGGATTTGGATATCTGTTTCCTTCCCCAGATTAGGGATATTTTCAGCTGTTATTTACTCAAATAAATTTTTTGCCCTCTTTTCTCTCTTTTCTTGTTCTGGGACTCCTATGATAGGAATGTTACTACATTTGATGTAGTAACTGATTTCCCTAAGACTATTCTTGTGATCCATACCTTCTTCTTTGTTTTGTTCAGCTTAACATATTGCTCTATTAAAAGGCTTTAGTGAAATCTCTTTTAAATCTAATGATTGTTTTTTGAATCTGTGGCAGAACTGAAAAAAACTTCGTTATTATTATTTTTTACAAACTTATTTACTTATTTAATCAAGGTAAAATTCACTCAACATAAAATTAACCATTAACCATTTATAAGAGAACCATCTAGCAGCACTCAGTATATTCTCAGTGTTGTTCTAAGAAATTTTTTCTATATTTCTTTAATTGGTGGTTCATAACAAGTGCTCATCATAACAAGTGCCCTTCTTAAGGAACTGAAATCCTTTATTGCTTGAAATGAGATGTTGTTGGGGCACCTGAGTGGCTCAGTGGGTTAAAGCCTCTGCCTTCGGTTCAGGTCATGATCCCAGGGTCCTGGGATCAAGCCCCGTATTGGGCTCTCTGCTCAGTGGGGAGCCTGCTTCCTCCTCTCTCTCTCTGCCTGCCTCTTTGCCTACTTATGATCTCTGTCTGTCAAATAAATAACTTTAAAAACTCTTAAAAAAATAAGAAATGAGATATTGTCAAGATTCTTCCTCATGGTTGTGGTAAACATCCTTTTGTTTTTGATGAGTTTCTATCTGTAACCCTAAAATAGGAACTGTCACTGTTTGCAGATTTTGGAAAGCAGGGTTTATACTTCTGTTCACTCAATAATCTAAAATGAGGGAAAGGAGTAAGAAGTAAGTATACACATACATGACATAGACTTTTTTTTTAATTTTTTAGACTTTTATTTATTTTTTCACTTTTTTTCTTATTTTCACCTCTTTATTTATTTATTTATTTTTCAGCATAACAGTATTCATTGTTTTTTCACCACACCCAGTGCTCCATGCAATCCGTGCCCTCTCTAATACCCACCACCTGGTTTCCCCAACCTCT
Source organism: Enhydra lutris kenyoni (assembly GCF_002288905.1). NCBI lineage: Eukaryota > Metazoa > Chordata > Mammalia > Carnivora > Mustelidae > Enhydra > Enhydra lutris. The sequence goes on along the minus strand of NW_019154095.1, from coordinate 23,105,142 downwards.
TCAAACTCTTCAGATTGTTTTTCAGAGTCCATAGACTTTCTTTTTTTTTCCCCTCAGTATGGAACTGTCTGTCCACATTATTCAATATTCTTCACTCCTTCCTACTATAAGCTTGTTGAAGCAGCTCTTTTTCTCCAAGCAGATGATACACTACTGCCTATGTACCCTGTTGGTGAACACAGGGTAAAGTTAATTGTGGGGACAAATTATATGGAAGTTTGATTCTGTCCATGTGTCAAACTATGTTCTGCAATCTAGTTTTGAACAATGATATTTCTCATACTTCTGAATTTTGTGCCCTTTTTCTTTTTCTTTTTTTCCCCCTTCTTCTTTTCCTTTCTCTCTCTCTTTTTTAATTTCCTCCTTCTTTTGTTAATGTTCCATGTACACTTAAAAGAATGCTATAGGGTTCTGGATATGAATTACATAGAGTGGTTGAATAATGTTGAAATCCTTTATAAATAAATCCTTTATTGCTTTTTATTTTGTTGTTCTTTTAGTTGCTGATGGAAGTATGTTAAAATTTCCAACTCTAATTCAGGATTTGTCAGTTTCTCCTCTTAGGCCTCTCAACTTTTGCCTTAAGTATTTTGAAGCAATGCAGAGTTGACCTTTTAATCATAAAATTTCATTTTTTCTAATATTTTTGTCTTAAAATCTTATTTTATCAGATATTAATATATTTGTATCAGTGCTTACTGAATGTTTCCATGATACTTGCTTTGCTTTTCCATACTCTCTTTCAGCCTGTCTATATCTTTATATTTAAAGGATATTCTTTTGAAAACATAATAGATTGACTTTTTAAAAAAACCTGCTGAACATCTTTGTCTTTTAATTGCAGTGTGTACTATAGGGGAGGAAAAACTTTCCCTTTACTTTCCTAGTGTTGATAACTGGGTCTGACCATAAGCAGATTAACAGAGAAAAGATATACAAATTTATTAATTTTTATTATATATACAGGGGCACACATGGAAAAAAGTGAATACTCAAATAAGCAATAAGATTTGAGAGCTTATATATTCTCTTACTAGAGGAAAAGTGGGGGGAATGAATGTAGGCAACTTAAGAGAGAATCAGTGATTTCCAGAAGAGATGAATTGGCCTTTAGAACAACAGATGGGAAGTGTGATAATTTGTGACTAATGTTGTTTGGGTGTGGTATTATTGACTTTGAGTCTCCTCTACTATGGTAAGACTTACATTTTGTTGGCTGATGAAACTTCCCAGAAAAGGGACTTATGGCATTTGAATTCCTTCTGGAGGATATGTCTTTTGGTAGGTAAGGGAAGTTCTTGCCTGCAGAAATTATTACAGTGATTTCCTAATGGTGGGCTTTCTATTTACCATATTGCTTCTGTGTTCATTAATTAGAATTATTCCATAAGAAAAGTCTCTTCTCATTTATTTAGTTTGTTATTTATTTACTCTTTTATTTTGTTATTAGAAGCTCATGAATACTTACTGTATTCATTATGTTATAATCCAATATAATTGTTATTTCTTTTATTGCTCAAATTGTTCCAGCCTTGTTGGGAAATTGGCAACTATGTCAATTTGATATGCCTCATCCTTCTTTTATCCTTAATCTTTTTTTAACACTTCCTTTCTTTTTGGCACCACAAGGTATTCTAGGCTCATCTCCTATTTTTGCATATTGTCTATTCTCATCTCTAAGTCAGCCATTACTCTAAGTACTTCTGGTTCTGTTTGTTATGGAATTGTACTAGAAATAATTCATTAGGGTCTAGGTGTCAGTATCTCACCAAACATGAGTCTTATATAGAAGTCTCTTATACTTATACTCTGCTTCATGTTCCAGCTTTTATTTACCTATAAACCATTCATGTAGAATTTTTCAGCATGTAACATAATGCTTTCTTTTATTGCTATATTATGTACTGCTCCCAAGTATACTTTTTAGTTGGATACTGATTTAGATGACAATCAATAGGCTAATGATTTGGTTGAACTAGAATGGCCTTCAGAGAGTCTAAATTTTTTAAAGGGCAGATACATTTTCTTGGAGGTAGTTTATTTGATATTCAGCTACATGACTGACAAATGGTTGAAATAATGAACCATGAGGGTGTATCTTGTTTGAAATAATAAAATAACAATTAATTATTAATGAATAAATCTTGGATATTGTTTTGACATGGATCGATATTTAAGTTAGCAAGAATAGGATGAAAGGAATTGATTTGTAGTCAAGCTCAGGTGCAATTTCACTCAGGTCCTGTTTCTGGTGAGACAGGAATTCCTAAAGAACACACAACATGAAGGGCTGACAAGTTACACTCAAGTTTAGCGAAGAGAGAAAGGAAGATGCTACAGAGGGAAAAATAACTCACTAGGGTTTGAGACTATAGAAGAAATAAGATCATTTCAAGCATAGATTTCTAACAAATACACAAGCATAGAAGAATTTGAAAGGAAATTGAAAGTATAGAAACATAGGATCTTAAGAACAGTTAAACTGTTTACCAACATATGCCTTCATCAAAAGAAATGAGTCATTTAGAATACTTAAATTCAACAACCATTTTTTGAGCACCAGTTATATGTGAACTAATGAGCCAGGCAGTGGAGATGCAGTGAGTATTATAGGAGCTGCTTACCCCTATATCCATTTCTCAGTCTCAGCTGTTAAGTGAGAATGTGGTCTCTGCTGAACCTGCCAGACTCCTTCCTGGGAATGTAAATGCTAAACAAAAGTTGGGAAGGTGATAAATCTTTGGAGCTAAGCATTTTGACAGTAAAGTTCATAAGTTTTACTAGTTAGAGAAAAATTGCCTTGGTTCCAGTATTTTCCCAAGGCCTGATCATTTTGTTAGCATTTCCTTCAATCTTACAAGCTTTTCAGTATCTTTCAAAATACCTTTCCATTAAGAAATTATTGAGCTAACAAGAATCCGTTTGCAAAGAACCCTAAATGACAGAGTCACTGATTGAATTTTGTCCTTGTGAAATCCAAATATATGTTTCTAACCCATCAGAAGACAACTCCCTATGAAGTTAAAGCAGATAGAAGTTCATTCAAGAGAAGAAATGAGCTAGTGTTGAGAGAAAAGTAGGCAGAATTAGTCTGAGCCAAGAAAAGTGAGGGTGACCTTCTATAATATTGGGAGAGAAATTGCAGAGATGCACGTCTTTACTTGCAAGTTGCTCTTCGATAAAGGTGACTGAGGGATGCCTAGAGAATTATCACACAGACCTTGAGAACAGTAGTGGAAGTGCTGTGTTGTTAGGTCTGTAGCTGCTGAAGAAGACTGAATAAAGAAGCATACCTTAGCTCACACATCATGGCGAAACAGAATTCAAGACTGCACACAACAGCTTTGAAGAACAAAAGGAGCACTGGTAATTATAGTGATCATCATGGATTGGAAGCAGGCTCCTCTGCTATTTTTATGGGAGAACATACACCTTCATATTCCTTTACCAACCTTGGGATAGGGAGGGTCCTTCAACATCACAACTGAGGTGTCATTCTACATTAATATAATGGATAGAGGCTTAGAGCCATACTTAATTTAACTTAAAGTAAACTAATGCAAGCTAATATAGACCAAGCACTGATTATAAGCCAGGAAGTCTTCTAAGAGCTTCATATGTATTGATTTATTTAGTTCTCACTTTATTTTATAGATGTAGAGACTCAGGCATAAGTAATACAGCTCAAAATCATATGGTGCAGATTCCAATGCAAGCAGTCTGATTCCAGAGTCCCACTCCCACCCACTGCTACATTTTGTGTGTGTGTGTGTGTGTGTGTGTGTGTGTGTGTGTGTGTATGTTTTAATTGTGAAGTATTTCAATGTAGAAAACACATAAATTCCATCTTCGTGACTCTTAGTTGTATTAATTCTTCATTATATGTCACATTTTCCTCAGATATTTTTGAAATAACCATTGTGAATTCAGAGTCTTTTTTACTGAACATTTATGCATCTATAAATATTATTTTAAATAGTTAAAACATTTTAAATTTACACAGAGAGTATCATAATAAATACCACATTCTGCAAGTTACATTGAAACATAGTGATTTTCTATTTCACTCATCTTAACATAGGTAGCATTACTTCATTTTTAAAAACTACTATAGTAAGTCCATTGTATTTCCTTTTTTTGAGTCAATGGGCAAGTAACTTATCCTATTTTCATTTTTTTTTTATTTTTTAAAAGATTTTATTTATTTATTTATTTATTCATTTTTTTCAGAAGGAGACAGTTTGAGGACAAGGGGTGGGTACAGGGAAAGGGGGAGAAACTTAAGCAGACTCCACGTTAAGCACAGAGCTCCACACAGGGCTCCATCTCACGACACTGAGATCATGACCTGAGCCAAAAAGACTCAGTCAACTGACTGAGATACCCAGGTGCTCCAATTTATCATATTTTTAATGCTTGGTTTCAGTAAATATACTTATCTAGCGTTTATTTTTCTGAGTGTATATTTCTTAATAATATATATCATTGATGAATTGTATGTTTTAATTATAAAAGTATTCTATACCAGTTAAAAACTTCTCCTAATTGTGAGTCAGCAAAAACTCAACTTAAAAGCAGTGTGAAAAAACTAAGCATTTGTTTTTTCTCATAAAACAAAAAATCTGGAGATACAGTTACTGGCACTGGTTCAGACTCAGGAATATCAAAACTGGAGGCCTCTGTCAATTTCTCTGAGCTGAAGCTAACATACCTCCTTCTCAAGCAGGCACAAAGAGAGAGAGAAAAGTAAGCAACCAGGAAAACGGATGCTTCTAGAATCAGGATTCCTATGGTAGTCAAAGGAAAATGGGTATTGGGTATCCAGTGGCAGTGATTGCCAGGTTTTTCACTTCTCAGATGAACCTATACCACCTTCCTCCTTTTTTTTCTCAAGTGCTTTTCATCTTTTATGTGTAATTTAATGATCTTATTATGTAAGCAGTGTAATTGTATTATACAAGTTATTTAACAATAACGCAAACCACTTACAAGTCCCTCTGAAAATGACCACTGAATTTTGATTAGAATTTTTGAAATCAATAACCAAGCGATGTATTATCAATAGCCTCTCTGTTATTGATATACTGATTACCTAAAAATGTTATACTATTATTGTCTCACACTGATACACTAGTTTTCTGATAAAACATTGGCATAGGTATCATTAATATTTAAATGTGAAAATTTAAATATTTTATTTATTTATTTGAGAGAGAGAGCATGAACTGGAGGAGGGGCAAAGGGAGAAGCAGTCTCCCTACTGGGCAGGGAGCTGGACATGGGTCTCAGTCCCAGGACCCCAGGATCTTGACCTGAACAAGTGGCAGATGCTTAATTAAAGGCAGTCACTTAACTGACTGAGCCACCCAGAGTCCCCTAATATTAATGTGAAAATTTTAAAAACCCTCACACTAGGTAGATAAGTTATTGCATAGCTATACAGTTAAAATTTTAACCATTAAAAGGAATATTTTGCAGAAATAATATTTAAATCATCACAATATATCATGCAATATGCTACTGAGTGAAAAAAGAAGAGTATCATGTTTTTATTTGAAAAAAAATACATAGAAAATGGATGCTAAGAACATGCATTACACATCAATAGGGATTTTTTTTTTCATTAAAATAATGGACTATTTTATTGCTATTATTAACAGCAAGAAATTCCACCATTTAGAACATGTGCTGCATGAATAAACGAAATGAAGAAAATCATTAAAATATTCACAAACTTTAAAAAAACTCTACAGTCACAAATAAAACTAGATAAATTTAAGAGGTGATTTTTGAGCCATAGTTGAAACTGTTAGCATTTCCCAATGACACAGGATGTATAAAAGATAAAAATTCTTCTATGATAAAAATGATGCCAAATGTAGCTACACATGAAGTATTATTTTTATCAAGTTCAATAAAACTTGGAACGAAACACATAGCTTTGTGAATAAATATGCTAACAAATATTCGTGGGGAACAAAGCAATATTTTAAAGGAACAAAGCTGATGTTTTTCTTGAAAATATTTTTCCTAGTCTAATTAGAAAGTCTAACTTCAATGTGCTCTCAAATCTGCATATGTCCTTGTCTCTTGGATTCCTAAAAAACGTAGATGCCATAGAAACCATTTACTAGTGCTTAAAATACTGCTTCCCAGGCCAGATTCCTCATGTATAGATTATAAACCAATGTGAAGATACTAATCACCTCGCCTAGGATTCAGAATCTTTCCTAATCTGATATCGTGCTTGATGGATTACATTCCATAAGGCTGAAACAGCTCTCTTCAGCAGATCAAAGTTGCTGAGACAGATACAATAATAAATAATACAAAATCTGCTCAGTGGTAGAAGAGGTTTTCCACAGAGAAGAAAATATCATGATACATGAAGATGTTCATTAATGTATTATTGCCAATAGCAGAAATTGAAAATATAATTTGTAAATGAGGTTTCTCCTTTTTTTCTAGTTCAGTAAACTGAATTTTGCTTGTTTAGAATTTATATTCCTTTTTTTTCCCCCTCAAATTTTCATTTAAATTCTAGTTAGTTGATGTTCAGTGTCATATTGGTTTCAGGAGTAGAATGAGTTTTGCCATTATAAGAGGAAAAGAATTAATGAATTTTCAGAAGATTCCACTTAAAATTTAGAGCTCAGTAAGGGAAGAATTATTTTATTATTTAATATTTTTATCTTTATTCTATGTGGGCATGATATTATTCATGATTTTTAAATTATATTTGCTTTTAATATCAAAACTGGAGGAAACTGATAATTTGGATATTAAAATAGATTTTTAAAAGATTTTATTTATTTATTTGACAGTGAGAGGGGGAACACAAGCACGTGGAGTGGGAGAGGGAGAAGCAGCCTTCCTGCCAAGCAGGGAGCCCGATGCGGCGCTCCATCCCAGAACCCTGGGATCGTGACTTAGCCGAAGGCAGATGCTTAACAACTGAGCCACCCGGGTGCCCCTGGATATTAAAATAATTTTATCAGAATATTTTACCAGATATTTAATCAAAACATTTTAATCTACAGTTATTTAGAGTAATGATAGCATGCTTCATCTGATTTTCAGGGTAATTTGTCTAAAGTATTTTTCTAAATAATTAAATTAATGGTTTTTTTTAAAGATTTTATTTATTTATTTGACAGAGAGATCACAAGCAGGCAGAGAGGCAGGCAGAGAGAGGAGGAAGCAGGCTCCCTGCCGAGCAGAGAGCCCGATGCGGGGCTCGATCCCAGGACTCTGAGATCATGACCTGAGCCGAAGGCAGCGGCTTAACCCACTGAGCCACCCAGGCGCCCCAAAATAATTAAATTAATTTTTCTAAATTATTTTTCTGAAAACCTTTATAGTGTTCAGATGTTAGTGTGAGAACATATATGATTGTATGGCTCTTAGTCCACAAAATTAATTATGAAAAAATAATTGCTGGCTTCATTTTCACTCCTAATAATCTTTGAGTAAGAGCAGTTATCACTGTGTCCTTTTGTCTCTTGCACTATCTCACAGATGTTTGGGAAGTTTACTTAGCCCCTGGAAGATGCAGTCAAATGCTCTGCCCCTGAGCTATACCCCCAAGCCCCTGGAAGATGAAAGGCTTTTAGTTTCCAAGACAGATCATGGTCACTGCAGGTAGGCTGCACTGTCCAAATGGTAGTGGCTCCTTGACCTTTTGCAGCTCTGCTTGTGTATCATCTTTGAGGTCCTGCTTTCCTGGTGAACAGAAGCATCTCTCTGATCTCGCTTGTTTTCTCTATTGGGCAGAAACTTCTATCTCTGCTGTGAAGATCTTCTCTCTGCTCCCCTAAGTCTCCACGTCTCCTAACATACTCTGTTTATTTTGCTTAGGCTTTTACAAAAGATTGGTTACTTTGAGCTATTCTTGATTGTATAGCTGCCAAAATCTTTGACTTAAGAAGTTAGAAAGTCTGGCTATAAAACTAAAATGAAAAAGAGCATGCGGATATGAGCGGAATTTAAAAAGCAAAATGAAATCTAGTATCTCAAAGACTAATGTATTAGAAATTAAGTACTAAATGTACTTAAATGCAAGGATTTAAAAATAGTCACTTAGTAAGTGTTGTTAAAATTTGAAAGATGAGAGTGTTTGCTGACTTTATGGCTGCTGACATCCACATGCATCTAAATGCCAAATTAGCATCCACCTGTAAATATGGGCTAATCCTTCAGTCTAGAATGATCCTGATCCCAGATAAATTGCTCTGTGGAGAGCTTGGTATGAGGATATTCCTGGAGCCCTTCTCATTCTGATGCTCTGGTATCTTGGCTCCTGAACTCTACTTTGATTGTCCAGTTCTTTGTGCTAAATGAAATCCCTGATCTCCGTTGCTAATAACTTGCCTCTTTGAAGTTCTGGAACTGCCAGAGTTAGAGTTAGAAATCTGGTTGGGATGTGGCTAGCCTTTCAATCCTTGATCTGCAGTCTGGATTTCTGTTCACAGATCCATCCTTAGATTAGCACCACTGCTGTCATATTCCTACAAGACCCTTCATCATTTGAAATATTTGGAGTGTACTTACAAAACTATTTTAGTCAGTTCTGCTGGCTTTGAGTCCCAGAAATAGCAGAGTGGTAATTCAAAAACATTTAATGGAAGTTCCTTATCTGTTGGCGTTTAAATGACCGTTCATGGATGTCCTCACTTCTGCCCTTATTCTGGTATTTAGGTAAGGTATTAATTGGAATGTAGGGAAGACCTTGATGGAAGAAAAAAATGTTCCTTTCATATTGACAATTTACCAATTTCAAAGACACTGTTGCCAAATGGAGATTGATTGATTGATTGATTTTTTTTTTTTACCATTGTGAACTGGTTTTAGAGTTTAGGTTTCTTTATTAGAAGATAATTTCAGAAGGGCAGCACAGAAGTTTGTCTTGTAATAAGATAAGCAGATGTCAAGGTCAAGAAGGGATTGTTTGCTGAGAGTTGAAGACAGGCTTCCTGTTTCAAATGGTATCTGAGGAAATTTCCATTAACTCCAATGCCAGTGGAATGAAACTGAGTGAAATTGGCAGGTCAGCAATGTTATGCCAACATCACAATAGGTAGTAATTTACTTTGTCTCTCCTTTGCTACCCACACTTTATCCAAAAATTTAGTCCACTGCAAACAAAAAAGCAGAGTAGCCATTCTTCTATAGCAAAAACATATATTTTTGGGGATCCAAACCCACATATCACATTCTAGATTCATTAAGTGAGTACAGCTTTCATTAGGTGGGGAAAGTTCTCTATATGATAGCAGTAAATTATAACTATGCTGCTATAATTTATCCATATATTTAATCCCATAAAACTGACTGAATAAAGGCAGAGTCCTAGAAGCAGACAGAGAGAAGATTTTAATTTTTCAGGAAGTTCAGAGTATTTAATAAATGCTAGAAAGAAATTTTATTGACAATACACAAATGGCTGTTAGATACTGAAAATTATAATAGAAATCATACTTTTCAATTGTATGTCTGGGAAAGAGATTTGAAAGACACTCAAGTGGTTATAGCATGGGATAGTGGTGATCACATGCTTCACATTTTGACCAAACTTGTGTCTGGATAGATTTTTATTTATTTATTTTTTTGCTTGAGGATAATTATAAAAGAAAATATCATGTTGGAACATAAAAGAACATTATATAAAGTGAAGTTAAAAGAATATATTTTTTATTGCTGTAGTTACAAAAAGCCACAAACTCAGAGACTTAAAGTCACACAGATTTATTATAGTTCTGGAAGTTATAAGTCTGAAATGGGTCTCTCTGGGCTGAAATCAAGGTGTAGCCAAGGTGTATTCTTTTTGGAGGCCCTATGAAAAGATCTGTTCTTGCCTCTTGCCTTTTCCATTTTCTAAAGACTGTCTTCATTCCCTGGCTCATGGCCCCCCTTCTCCATCACCAAGGCCAATATACAGTTGAGTCCTTTCCATGTCATCATCCTTCTGATTCCTTCTCTCTCTCTCTCTTTCTTTCTTTGTTCTCTTTTCAGTTATATGAACCCTTGTAATTCATTGGGCCTACCCTGTTAATCCGGTATAATCTCCCCATCTCAAAGTAAATTAGCAACCTCACTTACACCTGCTACCTTAATTCCCTTTTGCCTTGTAACCATAACATATTAAGGGGTTCTGAAGATTTAGTTCTGGACATGTTTGGGTGCCTATTACTCAGTCTGCCACAAAGGGCAATATACTTAATACGAATTGTAAATTCAAGGGTGTATAAATTAAGAATAAAAGTTTCAGGCCTCCCTGGAAGGAACCCTCCACCTGTCCCACATAATAATTAGATGACAAAAACCTGATTGGGTGACAGGCACAGGTAACTTTAATCAGATTAAAACAACAACAAGCCCCTCGACTTAGAAACTCTAGTGGTAACCCTCTCCTGTCTCCTCCCTCTTCAGGAACTATGTACCATCACCCAAAAAACTTTGCTTAGCTGCTCAAAAACAAAAACAAAGACAAAAAAAAGAGAGAAAAGACTAAAGTTCCATAAACTGAAAATTTCAGGAAAAAATGTTCTTTTTATAGGTAAACAGCAATATACAACCTGTATTGATTATTAATTTTACTTCTTTCATAACCTTTATAATTTAATTATGTTGGCTAAATTTTCTGGATCAATAGGAAGTAATAGTGCTGATGAAAAAAGGGTCAAGAAACAGAAAAAAAAATAAAAACAACACCAACAATGTAAAAATTTAATGAGGATACATCCAGTTTTCAGTTCTGCACGTATGAAACTTGGAAGTTTCCCCTCAGGGCTAACAAGTAAAAAGCTGAGAAGTCTGATAAATCAAGACCTCTTCTAGGATCTATAAAAGAGGCAAGGACACAGGGCAAACTACTGCCCCCAAGACTGGAAGGTCAGGTGAATACAGGGAAGCACAGAGACCCAGAGACAGACACCAGCATGGGAACCAGCGCCAGAGTAAGGAAACCAGTACTGTAATTGGAAAATTGCTGAAGGCTCAGTATGGACAACTTTGAGAGTTCAAAGTTCTAGGGGGGTCCTACAGAATTTACCTCTAGAGTCTCAGTTAGTATCAGAGCAAAATCCTAGGTGATTGTCAGAGGTGGGATGAGGTGGGTTTGGGGGATATAGCTGAAGGTAGTCAAAGTACAAACTTCCACATATAAGATAAATAAATTCTGGGGGTCTAGCTATAGCATGGCCACTATAGTTACCAATATTGTAATTGTGTATTTAAAAGTTGCTAAGAGAGTTTAAAAATTCTTATCGCAAGAAAAAAATTGTATGAGGTGATTTTAACGAAACTTATTGTGGCAATCATTTCACCTATGTGGATGTATCAAATCACTGTGTTATACACCTTAGGTGAATAGGATGCCATATGTTGATTATGTCTCAATAAAAATAGAAAAATTGTTAAAATTCATTAAAATGACTGGATGTATCATATATGGAAAATAATATATATATAAATTATATATATGCATATATATGGTATCTTAAAACAAAATTATTCATAAAAATATGAGATCCCCTCATTAACATATTTATAAAATGATAAGGAAAATAATATTTCTTGAAGTGTCATTATAATAAAATAATTGTCAATAACCTTAAAAATTTATCAATATCCAACAATTAAATAAATTGATGACAAAGAATAATTTTTTTCTTATCCCAGATTCAAATGTAAATACTTCCACTTTTCAGAATTAAGTGCCCTGCTGGCTTTTTGCTCTAGAACTAAATTTAGCCTAGGAATAGTAGAAAAAGCTCCTTTGCTGCAAACCCAAGTCTATGAATATAAATTTTAGATACACTCATACTCTCATGCATTAATTAGAAAACATTGTGTTCAGGATAATGTTAGCGGTGTTTAATTATAGTGAATATAAATTTGATTTTGAAGAAAAAGGGGGGAATTAATTTTGCAACAGTCCTAATTATGAATTTTACTCTCAGTATGATTAATTTTAAAATTAAAAAGTTTTTAGGGGAGTCTGGGTGGCTCAGCCAGGTAAGCACCCAGATCTCCACTTTAGCTCAGGTAATGATCTCAAGGTCCTGAGATTGAGCCCCAAGTAGGGCTCAGCATTGGGCATGGAGCCTGCTTAAGATTCTCTCTCTCCGTTTCCTCCTTCCCCTTCCCCCCATTCTCTCCTTCTCTCAAAAAAAAAAAAAAAATTAAAAAATTTTAAAATAATTATATTTTAAAATTTGATAAAAATATTTTGTGGACATTTTCTATAGTAAGAAGCAGAAATGATACTTTAATAATTGAAACAGTGATATAAATTAAAAGCATGAGCTTTTCAAGAAGTCAAAGAAAATTCACAAATAGTGTTTAAAATAGTGGAAGTGCAAGACTCTCATATTTATTAATTCTAAAGCTGCCACTGACTATAGAAAATGACTGTCTTAGGTTATTTATAAGAATGATATGAACAATGTATCCTTCAGAAATACTCTGTAATAAGATAATTGCCATAGTCAAATAGAGACCAGTGGCCTTGCAGCTTTTAATAGGGTACTTTGTCCTTCTTAGTTGCACCAGAGGAGCTGCAAATGTGTCTAAAAATAGTGGCAGTTTAATGTATATATTTTCGCTCTAGTCCAGGTTTGGTGGCTGTAATCAGTGGAATAATGGCTTCTAAATGTTGACAGGTGTTATTCTTAGAACTTAATGAAATAGACAAGATAATTCATTTGTTCTGATTTCTACAAGAAAAGACTTGGCTTGGAGCTTTCTAACCTCTTTTTGTAAATTTTTTTTTCTCCTTTTTCTTTCTGAGAGGATTGATAGTTCAATCCTTTAAGATATTGATCAGAAAATATGCTTGGTAGAGTGTGAAGCAGGCAGAAGAAAAGGCAATAGGAAAAATGGTCCTAAGAGAGGTGAGTAATTAGCACAATTTACAAGAGTTAAAGTTGCCATAGGAGTGCAAAGAGGAGAAAAGTTCAGTGACAGAATTAAATAGGGTATTGAGAACCGATAGAACACACATATGTAAGTGTCAAAAGGGCAAAGGATTTTTTTCCTGTTGTTTGCTTTTTTTTTTTTTTTTTTAACTGTTATCTTCAGTGACTACGACTCTGATGTCAGACCAAGTCACTTTGGAATTCTTTGTCTACGTTTGTAAAGTAATTTTCTGCTTAAATGGATTTAAAAAAATATCAGACATTTTAGAATGGAGAGTAAGACCTCCCTTTGTCTCAGGAGGCAAAAGTAAAAGTCAATAAAAAAAATAAAGAATGCCACATTTTAACTTTCAAAAATACACTTCTTTTTTTTCTTCTCATTTAACATCTCTAAAATCAGGATGCATCTTGGAATCAGTCATAGGTCATATATGAACTATCAGTGTGTAAAAAATTGTTGGTGGAATTCTTAGATAAAAGGGCATTTTGTAAGTAGTGAAGTCATGGAAGTGGCGAAGTAGGGTCCTCTAGTAATGTGTAATATTTCTTTGGTTTGCAATTTGTTAATTTTTTTTACTTCTTTTCTGTAGCTGCTGAGCAGTTGCCTGGAGATTTATTTCAATTTGAGTCTTCTGAGTTTGAAGGTGAACTCATTAGCCCAGTAAGTGCTTATCCATCTCACTCAGTGTGTGGTACTCACAGCATCAGATGACTAAAGCCTCTGACTCGGCAGTCCAGTGCATTGGAACTAGTCATTTCTGGAAAATCATGTTTAAGAATGTTTAGATTGTATTGCCAAATTTAAAAATCATCAGCTACTTCATCAATTTCAATATGGTGGAATTAAGTTTATCTAAAGGTCACCGTTATGTCTTAATGTGCCCTTTATATGTTTCCCTTTTATTTTAAGCTTACTGAGATTCCAAATATGCCTTACTTCTAAAGTGGTAAGGGAGGATGCCTGATTCCAAGAATCAGATGAGAAAGGAGCACTGGAAATCTGAAGGCTAAGGAGAGGGTTGAGGGTTAAAGGGTCATGCAGACACTTTAAGATGTTGTGCATTTGACAAACATTTTCTAAGAGATGGCTTTATTTCAGACGTAGTTTTAAATATTTTCCCTTTGAGGTGTAAATACTACACCTTTTATAGAAAATGTATGCATTTATAATACAATTTAATTAAATAACATGCAGTTGGCAGTCAGTCGATAGCCTTTACTATTCTGTTTTAGGAGAGCTGCCCATTCTGCTAGTTTGGAAATCCCATTTCATTTTCCTTTAAGGTGATAGAAAACTATCAGAACTCAGAGGGTAATCTGATCCCTTTCTAAAGCAGTTACAATTCATTTAAATATTCAATTTGAGTTTTAATTGTATACAGTCAGCTTCCTGTGTTTATTTTTCCAAAAATACATTATGCTTCATCCATGATAGATACCTCCAAAGGTTGGTTTTTTTTTTTCTTTTTTTTTTTTTTAATCTGAGTTTGAATACTTGTTCTGGGTTATTATTAGGGAGAAGCTCATATTTTATAATTTACCTTCATTTAACAATGATATGACCTCCTATTAAGGTAAATAATGTACATTTCCATTATTACCATATTTTTCATGGTAAGATTTTCCACCTGTAATTTAAAGAATTGGTTGTGGGTAGAGAGACAATGAATAGTTTGCTTGAGCTAAGGGAGATTGTTTGCCTCTCCAACTACTTTGAAAGATGAGAGAAAAAGCACACTTATTTCTGTCTTGTTCCAACTTGAAGGGCAGAATAATACATGAAAATGAATGGAGAGAAGAAAAAATGTATAATGTGCAGTCAGAGGTAGTTCAGACAAGAGAAAACTAATATCTCCTGAACTTTTGCAACATTATACTGTGTGCTATAGATGTTTTTATACTCTCTATACTAAGTACTTTATTATTTAATCTTCAAAACAACTTTAGCATCTAACTTTATATGTTAGATACTAATATCATGCTTACTTTAGAGTTTAGACAATTGGAAGAGAGAGTTTAAGTAACTTTCCCAAACTCATGTAACTACTGTGGCAGTGAAAGGGAGGAGCATATTATAGGTACTATATTTCTTTAAAAGCAAAGTTACAGAACAGTAAGAAGATGAACACATTATTACTTTTATATTAAGTATCACTTACCTTATGCCTATGTTTGGATGAGTGATTTGCTTTCATACAAGTCTTGCGTGCGATCTTCTACAGGATGAATTCTTAAGCAATAATGATGATGGTGATGCAAGCATATCTTGTACACTTCTTACCCTATAGATGTTAGATTTTCAACAAAGACACATACAAAAACAGGCAAGTTTATTAACTGAACAGCACAATGATTATTTCCTGTTCATTGAGTGGAAGTGGGTCATCATAAACGTCTTAATTCTCATTGTCTTTGCATTGAGTTGGCTGAGGAGGGGAGGATGAGGAGGAATTGTCTTGCTGTCTGGGGGGCAGAGGGGAAAGAGATAGAGGAGGTAGAAAGGGAGGCAGGAGAGGCAGGCCCACTTGGTGTAAGTTTACAGACATACATCACAATTTCTGTCTGACTTTTTTGCTTTATCCTTTCTCTGAACATGTTTCTACATGGTCCCAGTATATCTTCCACCATTTGCTTTAGTATCACTGCCTGCATTTTAGTAGGGTTCATGTTGCAACAGAAGTAAAAGCAGTCTTGAATAATTGGATTTTCTCCTGCCTTCTGCTAAATGATCTCATGTTAATTCATTTTCTGTCAGTTTCTTGTGTATCTTCTTTCTTATCATCTGGCACTGGTTTGGAAGCACTCATCTCCAACAAGTTGTCTTCTGCTAATTCTTCTGGTTTGGTGTCTATTAGCTCTTGAACTTTTCTTGATCCATATCTTGAAGCCCTTCACACCCACCTTTTTGGCCATAGCCACAATTTCTGTCTTCATTTCCTTGATTGGCTCTGTTGTAAATCCTGTCATGAATTCAGTGAAGTCATGCACAACATCTGGACACACTTTTCTCTAGCAGGAATTTATTGTTTCTGGGTTGGTAGTTTTCACAGCTTTTTCTGTAACAATGGTGCCATCTTCAGTGGTGTCAATATCCCAGACTTTTATGATGTTCTGTCAGTCAGGGTCTCTTGCATTGTGTTGACAATCCTTTCCACATACCAATGTGTAATGAATCTTAAATGTCCTTATGATCCCCTATCTAGAGACTGAATTAGAGATGTGTTTGGGAGCAAGTAGACCACTTTGATGCCTGCAGTGTTGAACTCATGAGGTTTGGGGGGCGAAGGTCATTGTCCAATATCCAAAGAACTTTAAAAGGCAGCCCCTTACTGGCAAGGTACTTCCATGCTTCAAGGGCAAAGCATAAATGGAACAAACCCAGAAAATGAGTTCTCATTGTTGAGGATTTCTTTTCTTTTCTTTTTTTTTTTTTTTAAAGATTTTATTTATTTATTTGTCAGAGAGAGAGAGAGGGAGAGAGAGCAAACACAGGCAGACAGAATGGCAGGCAGAGGCAGAGGGAGAAGCAGGCTCCCTGATGAGCAAGGAGCCCGATGTGGGACCTCGATCCCAGGACGCTGGTCATGACCTGAGCCGAAGGCAGCTGCTTAACCAACTGAGCCACCCAGGCGTCCCGGTCTTTTCTTTTTTTTTTTTATTAAAGATTTTATTTATTTATTTGACTGACAGAGATCGTAAGTAGGCAGAGAGGCAGGTGGATTGGGGTGGGGAGCAGGCTCCCTGCTGAGCCAAGAGCCCAATGTGGGGCTCAGTCACAGGACCCTGAGATCATGACCTGAGCCGAAGGCAGAGGCTTTAACCCACTGAGCCATCCAGGTGTCCCTAAGATTTCTTATTGTATGACAAAAAGACTGACAGCTGGTATTTCTTTTCTCTTCAAGGCTAGGGGTTCATAACTTCATAAATAAGGTCAAACCTGATCATAAACCCAACTACCTTGGCACAAAACAGTGGTGCTATCCTGTCCCTCCTGTCTTAAATCCTGGTACTTACTTTTCTTCTCTTTTGTGAGAGCACTTCTGTTGACATTAAAACCTGTTCAAGTAGATATCTTTTCTTCTTAATCATTTTTAAATGGTTTCTAGAAACTCTGATGTCCCTTGGTTGGCAAAAGTTGCTTCTCCCATTATCTTCACTTTCTTTTTAAAAAATATTTATTTATTTGTTTGAGAGAGAGAGAGTACATGTCTGGGGGGTGGGTAGGGATGGTGGGAGAGGGAGTGAGAGAATCATTAAGCATACTCTCCACAGAATGGGGATCCCCATGTAAGGCTTGATTCCATGACCCTGAGATCATGACCTGAGCCAAAATCAAGAGTCAGATGCATAATCAACTGAGTCACCTAGGCATCCCTATCTTGACATTTTTCAAAGCCAAACCTCTTTGTTGTTGTTGTTGTTAGTTGCCAAAACTCTTTTTAAAATGATCAAACCATCCTTTGCTGGCATTAAATTCTCAGCTTTAGATCATTCAACTTCATTTTGCTTAAAGTTGTCATATACTGACTTCACTTTTTCTGAAAATATATCAGAATCTATAGGTATGTTTTTTTATAGGTATATCTTTTCTATAGCAGTACTGTATCCACATAAAAGCTATAGTCTCAATATGAGATAAAATGTATTTTGCAAAAAGTGGAAGGTTTTCATGCCTGCCGGTATAGTTGCAGCAATGTCTTCATGAGTTTCCTTTTCTTTTTTTAATAATGGTTCTTATTATGTATTCATTTATCTTGAAATAGCAGACAGCCACAGCCACAGACCTCTGCCTGCAGTACATATCAAGAAATTCAACTTTTCTGTAATGTCATGACTTTGCTTCATGGCAATACTTCCAGCATAACTAGCTTCATATGGAAACCCCTAGTGTTATTCAAGGTGTACGGTATTGCACTAAACATGATGAAAAATACATGAGAACTGTAAGAGATCACTTTTTCTGTGAAATGCATTTTGCCAGAGAGATAAACAAGGAGATGATTAGTCTCTCAAACATTTTAAATGGATAGCTGCAACATTTGAGTTACTGAAATAGCAACAGGATGTAGTTATGAAAATATGACTTATATATTATTATGTAACTTAGTATAATAAATTGTTCTTACTTACAAGTTTTTCTTGAATGTCAAAGATTGTGGAAGAAGAATAGAAATTGGAATAAACTGTATTTACATCCACTAATAAGGACCTCTCTTCCTCCATCAAGCTGCCAATGTACAAGATTGGGCCAGTCTAGTTAGTAGTTGAGCTAGGTTTTATTTTTTCTGTTTCTATAAGTCATCCTCAGGGCACCCCACATTTTAAATTTTTCCTCAATCTCCCATTCGCTCCTTGTGGTTAATGTGGGTTCTGGAGGGTCACAGGGGTCTTCTCCATGCTCATGTCCTGCTTTTAGCCTTCAGCACCCCTGCAACCTCATCACATATGGTGATCCCCTCTATGCTCATGCTCCCTGTACCAGCAGGAAGCCATCTGATACTCATTGCTGGGCTTGTACTGGGTGAAAGAAAACCAAGTCTTAGTTGTAAGCAGGGCTTTCAAGAATGGCTCTCAGGGGTGTGGCTTTCTCAGGGCTTCTGTCCTTTTCCACCATCTCCCCTTTCTCTCATGACTTCTGAGCTCTGCCTTGTATCAGTTGGAAGAATTCTGAAAGAGATGGTTTTCTGTTTTTTCCCTAGTTGTTAGAAGTTCCTCTTCTTATATTAGTACAAAATTATGGTCCCTAGATGATTTCTGGTGCCCCACTCAGGGAAAGACAAATTTTGCTTTTACAGTTCCACAGAAAGAACAGATATTTTCTTAGGTTCGACAGAGAGAAGATTTCTTAATTATTCTCTAGTGTTTTAAGACATTTGTGTGTATGTGAAAAGAGATTGAGGAACTCGTGGTAGCATGTGACTAGGGCCCAGGGGCAACCAATCGCCTCCAGAAAGCCAGTGCTACTGCAGTTGCTTTTGCTGGTTACCTTGCCCTTGTCTTAATCTTTCTTGTTAACAGAGAACATTAAGAACGAGAGCTTGACAATAGGTGCTTCCTCTTTAATGAGCCTTCCAATTATTCAGAGTTGTCATACTAGACTACATTTAGCCTTTAAGCAATCCCTAAAATTGTAGCTGTTTTTTGTCTTATCTGTTTTTTTTTTTTTTTTATGGCATCTGCTCCTTCTGGTGGTCTGTCAAAGGTGAAACAATTTGTGTGTCCCCTTTCTCCTAGAAGGGACTTGCCACTTTTTGTAATTTAGTTCACTTTGTTACCTTGTGACCTCCACCTGCTGAGGGACTCAAGAAAACTTGGGATTCTGATGACTTTTTTTTTTTTTCCTTTTTAGGTTGAGAGTGACATTTCCTTGATCTTTTTTTTATATCTTAAGCAGAAGGAAAATCTCATGGAGATTTGTAATGTTGGAGACAGCTTTTAAAAGGTAAATAAATTCAATAATTTCAGACCATAATAAGTGCTCCAGAAGAGAACATGTGATTATGATTTGGGTTGACTGATGGCATGGCAACATCTGTGATATAGAAGGGTGGACAGGAGGT
>NW_019154095.1:23009710-23075665 GCF_002288905.1 Enhydra lutris kenyoni | reverse complement strand
TGGGGGGAGGGGGGTTGGGAGGGGGGGTGGGATTATGGACATTGGGGAGGGTATGTGCTATAGTGAGTGCTGTGAAGTGTGTAAACCTGGCGATTCACACACCTGTACCCCTGGGGATAAAAATATATGTTTTAAAAAAAAAATAAAATTAAAGTTGTCTAATGCAGTTTATGCTAGGAAGTCTTTATTAAATGGTATGGTGGTTCCTAGTTAGAAAGAAGATGTAATCCACAATGTAGGAATTCTCTTTTCTCCTCACTCAAAATAAATAGTTTTCCTAATTAATTAGAACTCAGTTATTACTATTAATGGTAAAACATGCAAAAAACTATCAAACATCAATTATCAAAAATAAGCAGGATCTAGGGCTCCTGGGTGGCTCAGTGGGTTAAAGCCTTTGCTTTTGGCTCAGGTCATGATCCCAGGGTCCTGGGATGGAGCCCCGCATCGGGCTCTCTGCTCAGCAGGGAGCCTGCTTCCACCTCTCTCTCTCTCTGCCTGCCTCTCTGCCTACTTGTGATCTCTGCCTGTCAAATAAATAAATAAAATCTTTAAAAAAAAAAGCAGAATCTAATTGTACACCAATATATATTTTCTAAACATTTTCTAAAAATAAGACCTCAAGAATATCTCGCAGCCATAAAGATGAACATTTATATTTATTACATAACAGTATTTTCTATGAATAAGTTCTAACTTCATTACAAGTGTACTAATAATATTATAATTTTGGAATCGAGTCAAGATTTCATTGTATTTAAGATGTTTAAGATGACAAGAAAAGCTTTCCTCTTCACAATCTTTATGTAGTAAGAAGTTGGTTTAGTTAAGTAAGCTCCTAAAAAAAGAATAAAAAGGAAAAGAAAATGTTTTCTGAAATACCATGACTCCTAAATTAATTAAATCAGATATAAATATTTTCACCAAGATGAATGCTATAAATGCACAAGAATGGAAAATTTGACTATGATAGAGATACGTTAGGGATGGGAAGGGGATTATTTTGGTATTGCAGGACATTTGAAGAGGGCACAGTGTGGTTGAGAGATATGGTTATATGTTCAGAGAATACAAAGTAATATTAAGTAGTCATATTCTTATGTCTCAGTAAGTATATTGGAAGTCATGTTAAATACTAAAGTTAAATACTAAATAGCTTTTTCAACTCAAGCTTGATCTTTTCAAATGGCACTAGTTTAGAACAATTTTCTCTATATATCTCAGAATTATTTTATGTAATTCTTATGTTGAAAGGAAAAATAAAAGAGATAAAGTAGTTGTGAGGAAGACAAGAAGACAATATAAATAAAATAACTCTTCCATGACCATAACAGACTACCATACTATGAACAAAATCTTGCTAGTTTTACAACTTTGAGACCATAACAATAGTATTTGTATGATGTGCAGAGATTATAAAATGTTTTTATATTTACTGTCTCACTGAACCTCACACAACTGTTTGAGATTGCTATGGCCAGTGGATGAAATAGACTGTGGAAGAAAATATGACTAACTTGCGACAATGTAGCTAGAAAGTAGCAGAGCTGGGACTCAAAAACAATTCTTCTGATTTTAGATCTCAGGGACTCATCACTATACTACATTACTTCTCATGTCCCTGAAATGTGCTGAATTTATTTAAAAACGTATGTAATATTATTACATAAATACCCTGAAGACTCCATAATAACAAGGTTTTAACCTGCATTTTAACAATGTTAGGATGGAAGGAATTTTGGTGACTTGGGATTTTACTTCTGCGTCTTTTACTTATGCTATAAAATACCTCTAATATCAGATGACTTCTATTACTCCACCTAAATTTTTGAGAGATAGAATGACTCTTCAGAGCACTCCTGGATATAGTACAGTTTTAAAGTTTTAAACAATAAGCATTTGTCTGTAGTCTCAGGTTAACACATAGGAGAGTTAGAAGTTTAGTAAAGCATCAGAAAAATTTTCATGGAAGCAAGACTATTTATTTGGTGTTCATACTGTCACTGACAAAAGGCAATGCATTTGTTACACTCTTTTTTTTTTTTTAATTTCTTTTCAGCATAACAGAATTCATTGTTTATGGACCACACCCAGTGCTCCATTCAATACGTGCCCTCCATAATGCCCACCACTTGGCTCCCCCAACCTCCCACCCCCCGCCCCTTCAAAACCCTCAGATTGTTTTTCAGAATCCATAGTCTCTAATGGTTCATCTCTCCTTCCAGTTTCCCTCAACTCCCTTCTCCTCTCCATCTCCCTATGTCCTCCATGTTATTTGTTATGCTCCACAAATAAGTGAAACCATATGATAATTGACTCTCTCTGCTTGACTTATTTCACTCAGAATAATCTCTTCCAGTCCCATCCGTGTTGATACAAAAGTTGGGTATTCATCCTTTCTGATGGAGGCATAATACTACGTAGTGTGTATGGACCACATCTTCTGTATCCATTCATCCATTGAAGGGCATCTTGGTTCTTTCCACAGTTTGGTGACCGTGGCCATTGCTGCTATAAACATTGGGGTACAGATGGCCCTTCTTTTAAGAAAGGAGTAGTTTGGGGATGCCCAGGTGGCTCAGTCAGTTAAGTGTCCAGCTCTTGGTTTTGGCTCAGGTCATGATCTCAGAATCCTGAGCTGAAGCCCCCCCATCAGACTCCCTGCTCAGTGGGAATTCTGATTGTCTCCCTTTTTCTCTCTCCCCCTTCTTCTGCTCACACACACACACTCTCTCTCTAAAGTGGATAAAGAAGTCTTTAAAAAAAGAGTAATTTATAGATAGGCATATTAATATTCATTGATAGAATGAATACTGGAGTTTTCAAAGAAATTCAGCTGGAATTATCCCATAATTCCACAGAACAGTCATGTTATTCTGCAGCAGATTTTTAGTGCCACAACAACCTTGCCAAAATGCATTTCAAGGTCACAAGATTTGAAGGTGAAAAAGAATTTATGAACACATTAAAAATTCTTCTGAAATCAAAAGACTAGCACCATTGTATCAATCAGAGACCTTGATTATGAGAAATATTAATAAAATTTTGACCGTTTACACAGAGAAGCCATTTATTTAAAGTATATTTGGTACATATACAGAAAGATTGGCTAGTTAAGCTTAGGAACCAAAAAAAGCTTTAGGGTGCATCCAGTAGGATTTGTACCACTGGACATTCCTCAGTGTTGCTCAACAGTGCTGCAGGATTTTGGAGTGGAGATGTTGACGATAATAGGATTCTTTATGCCACTATAATTGGTCTGAACAGTTTCAATTGCCCTTGTAAAAATTCAGTCTTGGGCAAATACACTCAGTTGGTTGAGCCTAGGTCATTTGTCTTTGACTCTATGACATGAGAAGAGGGTTATCTGGTGCCCAGATTAGATCACTTCTAAGTAAACACCTTATCTACATTTGTGAGCAAAGATTTACAGGTATAGCCTACTTCCAAGATCCTGAACTCATGCAGTGGTGTTTGTTTAATAATTGCTAAAAATCTTTTCACTTATTTATTCACCTGGAAAAGAAAACCTATGATCTGAATTAATTTTGTTAATGTTCTTTTGGCACCGAAATGTACTATAAAAAGTGATATCATTCTTCCATATAAACATTCTAGTTGAGAACATTGTAAAAAGTTGTTGGGTGGGGTGCCTGGGTGGCTCAGCCAGTTAAAGCCTCTGCCTTAGGCTCAGGTCATGATCCCAGGGTCCTGGGATCGAGCCCCACATCGGGCTCTCTGCTCGGCGGGGAGCCTGCTTCCCCCTCTCTCTCTGCCTGTCTCTCTGCCTACTTGTGATCTCTGTCAAATAAATAAATAAATAAATCTTAAAAAAAAAAAAAAAGTTGTTGGGTAACCGGAGAGAGAAGAGATGGAGAGAGAAAGAGAGAGAGAAGTCTTCCAATTATTTCCCAACTCCACTTCATAATCTCTTGATTCTTTATATTGTCCAATATTTCTTTTAACTTATTATTTGTTTTTTGGAAGTGGGTAGGACTTGATAGAATTTTCTGCATTGATTGGAGTGTTGTGAAAAAGAGACAAGGAGGGTCATAGGAAACCTGATGTCAATAATAAAAAATAAAATAAAATTCAACTTATTTTAGGCTTCCTCAACTAAAGAGCTTGCTCTAGTCATGGAAAGACAAACAAACAGAAAAACAAATCCCAAAGAATTTTGGCCTAAGATGTTAAGGCACTTTCTATCTAGCAATTGTTTGTAGTTGGAAGAATAAGAATGTCAATTTGAAAAGATGAAACCTTTTAGTCTCTAGTGTCAAGATGCTATAATAAACTGATTATGCTTGCAATAAGGTGTTACTTGAAATTCATTCACAAATGACTTGCACAATGTACATTTACACAAATGTAAATTATTTAATATTTCCTTATTTTCTGAAGTATTAAAAAATCAATACATACACACATATTATATTTCCTAAAAGACAATATGATTTCTCCTCCTCACATTTACTGTGTCTGGAAGAACAGCATTTTTCAAAAATGAAAAGTTCAAGAGACATACTTAATGAAGGGAATGATAGCTCAATTAAGTGCAACACAGAAAAATGACTGCTTAATATAAATAAATGAAACCAGATTCCATTTGCACTTCAGACACTGGTATGAAGCATTATTTTCTGAATTGATTTTATTGAAAACTGCCAGGAGCAATTTCTCAATGAAGTATTATATTCTGAAAGTATTTACTTCTCACTATACTTTCACCAAACCTTAATGGTATCAGACGTGGATCTCCTGACCTAAGAACATTTTTCTTAAGTAATTAAATATTAATATCTCTTTAAGTTAGAATTTTATAAACAATATGTAGTTACCTAAAAAGTAAAATGAAGTTAAAGTATAGTTAAGCCTTGCAAACAGTCTATAGAGTAACTTGGTTAGGAAAAAAAATGAAAACTATTGCTTTCCTAGGTTTTAGGCAAATTGAGTGAAATTACGAGTCAATAAACAATGTACTCAATACATAAGTCTTATTCTTGAAGCAAATTGAGTATTCTCTTGAGTATTTAAAAGGCTCTTTCAAGAATAACCTTCTGAAATAATACCCCTTCTTTTCTTTTATTGCTTAAGATGGGTCCTATTAGAATTTCTCCAGGTAGACACGTTCCTAGCATTTTGCACAAAAGACACCAGAACATCCTGGGGAATAAAGTAAAAAGCACGATTAAGTTGGGAGACAAAGGCTCATTAAAGAACTCATTTGAAGAAATGGCATCTCTACTCTATTACACACAAATTGCTTCTAGGCACTAAATAAGCTCCCTCTGTGTGAAAAAAAGTAAATCAGTCATGTTGATTTTGTGCACATTTATCTTTAGTTCTTTAGTGCAATTAGAGAAACTAAGAAGGCTGCCCTACTTAGGATGAAAGGCATGAAAAATATCTCCTCTTCTCCTTTTTCATAAATTAGAATGTATTTAAGTGAAGTAGGACAAACAATCTCTTACCATGTTTCGTATTAGTTATCTTCAAATCTCCTTCTCAAAGGAAAATTTGAGGGGTGTAAAATTTTTAATGCCGCATGTGAATTCTCAGAATGTTAAACCTGTTAGTCTTTATGTTAATACTACCTAAAAAGTTATCATTTTCAATATCTTACCTATTTATCAAATTAACCCTATCTTAGGGATATGGAGACAAGGTGAACAAAACATTTAGGGCCTTGATAAAATAAGGAAAATAACTATTGAGGAATTTATTTACTCTGATGGGCAAAGCATATAAGTGTATAGGCAAATGACCACATTTGTTCTGGTGATGTTTAATTATGGAGCCAAATATTTAGCCATGAATTTTCAGTGGTAATTATGCTCCTTTTAAATGGGAAATAAAGTAATGTAGCCAGTCATGGTTCTGTGACAAGATCACAAGACAAATTCTATGTTCAGGGATAGTAATACCATTTGGCAAAAAATAAATAAATAAATAAATAAGAAATTAAAAAAATATTGTACTTTATTTTAGATTGCAAAGATAAGTTCAATTAAAATGGAAACCTAACTCATTGTCCCACCTACTCTTAGACTTGATATTTGGCTTCAAGTGAGAAACGTAACAAACAAATTAGGATTGTGGTAGCACATGAAAATATGTAATGACGTAAACAGGGTATTTTGTTTCTGCCAGGTAGCATTAAGTCACTACATAACAATACAGCAGAGAATCCTGTTGACAGACAGTAATGGAAAGTATCCAAATTTGGTTCTGTGTTTTTATTGCAAAAAATTTAAACAGTGAATTATTATTTCAGTGAATTATTTCCCTTGAGATTTCTCCTTTGGTGCTAAGTATTTGAGGAAATGAACTTTCCAGAAATGAAGCCCCAAACTCACCCAGTGCTAAGATTTTGGGTCTCTCTCTTAAAACAGAATCTAGGACTTTAGCACTTGGAAAGAGCTACAAAGTCATGGATTTGTTCTAATTTTCAGATTATGATATTGTAAATTGGCAATTCAGGGGATATTTTGCTCTTGAATTTAAATCTTTGTTAAGTGTGGTTTGGAGTTCTGTTATATTTATGTTACCATATAGAATTCTCATTGAATTTTTTGAAAATATTAGCTATGGCTTACCACCAAAAAACAAAGACAAAAACAAAAACAAAATCCAGAATATTTAATCCAGGCCTGAGTCCTATGGAAAGCAAATCTAAAACAAACTGGAAAAATAGTGATCTTATTAAATGGCTGAAATGGATAACCAATTCTATTATGATCTTTTAGGACCTACATTATAACATTAATGAAGCATATATGAAAAGGGATAGATTAAATATTTCAAATTAAAGGCATTATGTTAAAAATCAGGAGGTAAGATTTTCATAATATGTTGGTCATTATAAAAAACATAACTGAAGGGGTGCCTGGGTAGCTCAGTGGGTTAAAGCCTCTGCCTTCGGCTCAGGTCATGGTCTCAGGGTCTTGGGATCGAGCCCGCATCGGGCTCTCTGCTCAGTGGGGAGCCTGCTTCCCCCTCTCTCTCTGCCTGCCTCTCTGCCTACTTGTGATCTCTCTCTGTCAAATAAGTAAATAAAATCTTAAAAAAAAAAAAACTGAAGTTCATAAAGTGCCACATTAAAACAGGATTGCTTTCAGTATCTGACACAAAGTAAATGGCCACTGATAAATGTCAAATGGTTTTTTGCATTGGATGTTCTATTTGATGATGATTATTTGATGTTGATGATGATGTATTTTTTTTGATGATTATGTATTTGATGTTGCTATAAAATACTAAGTATGTGCAATAGAGTCTAGAATTCCAACTCACAAAAGATTGGGGGGAAAAGAGCTCTATTCTGGTGAATCAAAAAGGTGGAATATTTGGCAGAAAAATCAAAGCTTCTCAGAGAGCTCAACAAATATTTAAGGAGCATATGTCATTAATCTAGGATTTGATTATGAATGATAGAGATTAAAAAGGGGTAAATGCGTGGCTCTTACTGTTGGTTCTATTTGTAGCTGAGCCAGTTTCCATGAATACAGTTACCTTCCAGATGGAATTCTCTGGGACTGACCAATAATGAAATCGTCACTGGCATTATGGAAAGAGCAGAGACATAAATAGCAGATTGTCTGAATTTGACTCTATTTCTTAGGTTGATTCATCATTCTGAACTCATCTTTCTTAACTGTGGAATGTGGACAATAATGTTATACTGCAATGTTATTTAAAATTAGGTAATAAATTATGAATAAATGATCTGTACCTATAGTAAGCACCCCCAAACCCTTGTGGATGGAGTTTTGAATAAGTAAGGAACTTCAGAAGATTTTGGAGGTAATGGAAAACTGAAGACACCGCTGACTGCTGCAAATGAAATGAAATGTAAAGAACCATATGATATCCTTCCATACAGTTGATGCTATATATAAACATTAGTCTTCAAAATAAGAAAAAAACAGGATATTTAAAAAGTAATTTTTACTATGATCCTACTGTTAGAGATAGTTATTTTTCATCCATCCCAAGAAAGTAGTCATTTCTTGTCTCCTTCACAGCAGGAGATGTTGTTACATATCCCTAAAAGGAGGCTAATAAGGAATAAAAGCCACTCATTTTATCCTTTATCACTAAAAACAAAAGGTTACTAAGAAGAGATGTGTGGAAATGAAGGACATGTGCAGAATGGGGCAAGGGGGACATCGGTTGTACGAAACTAAGTATATTATCTATTCCTGCAGAACAAATAATTCCAATACTCACACTTACTACCTCACACTCTCTGTGGGTCAGGAATCTAGGAACTAGTTTTACTAGGTGATCTCCTTCATGGTCTTTCACAAAACTAAAATCAAGGTGTTAGCCCAGGATCTAAAGTCACATCAGAAGGCACAGCTGAAGAAGGACCCTCTTCCAAACTCATTCAGGTGTTATTGATACCATTCAGTTTCCCATGTGCTGTGGCCCCAAGAACCTCATCTTCTCCCTGACTGTTGTCAGGGAGACCAGTTCTGGTAAACAGGCCTCTCACACATGGCAGCTTGTGTCATGAAACCATGCAAGGAAAGAAGGCAATGGTGAGAGTCCAAAGAAATCTAAGTCACTGTCTTTTGTAAGCTTGAGTTTCCAAAATAAATTTCAGTTGGTCATATTGCATAATTATTTTTTCTATATTCCTGGATAAGGTTTTCTAGTATTTGCTGAGAATATTGCTTTTATATTAATACGGTATATTGGTCTGTAATGTTCATGTTTAAGGATCTGTGTCTGGCTTTGGAATCCTCATAAGGCAGGATGAGTGGGGATGTGTTCCTTTCGATTTCTGTTTTTCAAAAGACTTAGTGAAGAATTAGTGATAGTTCTTAAACTTTTGGTAGTATCCACCAGTGGAGCCATTTGGTTTTGGGATTATCTTTGTGAGAAAGTTTTTGGCTAGTAATTCAATCTCCTTGCTTATTATAGGTCTATTCAGATTTTCTATTTATTCTTTTTAATTTTTTTAAAGATTTTTTATTTATTTATTTGACAGAGATCACAAGTAGACAGGCAGGCAGAGAGAGGGGGGAAGCAGGTTCCCTGCTGAGCAGAGAGCCCGATGCAGGGTTCAATCCCAGGACCCTGAGATCATGACCTGAGCCGAAGGCAGAGGCTTAACCCACTGAGCCACCCAGGCACCCCCAGATTTTCTATTTATTCTTGAGTCATTTTCAGTAGTTTGTGTCTTTTAAGAAATTTATCCACTTTACCTGGGTTTTCCAATTTGTTGACCTACAGTTATTATCCTTTGTATTTCCATATTAGAACTAATACCTCCTCTTTCATTTCTAGTTTCAGTATTTTGAGTCTTCTCCCTTTTTTCTTCCTATGTCTAGCTAAATTTATTGATTTTGTTAATCTTTTAAAAAAGCTACTTATGTTTTTATTGATTGTTTTTTCTATTTTATATTTCATTTTTTTCCATTCTAATCTTTATTGTTTCCTTATATCTTTGTATTTACTTTTCACATCTCCAGTTTCTTTTCTTTTCTTTCTTTTTTTTTTTTTTTAAGATTTTATTTATTTGTTTGAGAGAGAGAGAGAACATGAGTGGAGAAAGGTCAGCGGGAGAAGCAGACTCCCTGCCAAGCAGGGAGCCTGATGTGTGACTCGATCCTGAGACTCCAGGATTGCAACCTGCGCTGAATGAAGGCAGTCGCTTAACCAACTGAGCCACCCAGAAGCCCTCACATCTCCAGTTTCTTAAGGTAGAAGATTATATTATTGGTTTGATACCTTCTTTTTAATACAGGTGTTTACATTTATCAATTTTCCTCTATGCAGTGCATGCCATAAATTTTGTTTCTCTATTTCTATTCATTTCAAAGCATTTCCTAATTTCCCTGTGATTTATTCTTTGACCTATTGATTAAATCAAACTGTTCTACCCCTAGTGTCTGTTAAGGTACTGTTTTTTACTCTGAGTGATGGCTGTTAGTTTTCCAAGGTACCACGGATTGGGAAGAAGGGGATGGGAATATGGTAATTTAAAGTGTCACAAAATTTACTATTCTTACTAAGATTTGGGCATTTACTTAAAGAAATATCTGTGGATTGGTGCAAGCTTTTGGTTAATTTCTTAGAGTTTTGAAAAAGTTGATTCTGACAATCATTGCCAGTTTCTCTTTGCTTTTGTGAAGGAGAGAATTTTTAGAGGTTCTTTCTGATCACATCTGACTAAGTTTATTTTAAGTAAACTTATCTTATATGTCTAATGTGCATCATTATTTTATATTGCCATGCTTTTATGAATTTTATTTGGTTATTCATTCTTGAAAGAGGGCAATTTTATTCTTACCCACTAAAATAAAATACAGGAATATTAAAAAGTAAGCTGCCTTACTTTTTTTCTTGGTGTTTTTAGCATTGTAAGGTAAAATGTTAAGCTGGCTGTCTGGATGAATTCATTTTAAATTATCATTTCAGTTGATTTCCTGACTCAGTGGTTGTGAGTTATAGGTTGTAGGACTGGGTGGTATTGAGCGTTTTACAACTTCATGAAGGGAATACTGTTTTGTTTTTTTTTAATGCCTATTTTTATAAAAATAACTATATTTCCAGATGAATAAATAGTAGGAAGAGAAACCTTGTTTTACATGTGTGAAAATCTCTGTAATATGTAGCTTAATAGAAGGCAGCATAATTCTAGTACTTGTGTTTGTATTTAATCTTTTGAAATATGTTGTTTCTGGTTGAGATATTATGAAGAATATCTTCTTTAAAAAGATACTTAAGAAGAATAGATTGTTCAAATAAATATTTATCACACTAAAAAAAAAAGATACTTAAGTACAGGAAGAAATATTTTAATAGACTTTCTTCTTGAAATTAAAAAAAATTTTAATTTCTTTTCAGTGTACCAGAATTCATTGTTTATGCACCACACCCAGTGCTCCATGCAATCTGTGCCCTCCTTAATACTCACCACCAGGCTCACCCAACTTCCTACCCCCCCGCCTTCAAAACCCTCAGATTGTTTTCAGTCCATAGTCTCTCATGGTTCATCTCCCCCTCCAATTTCCCTCAACTCTCTTCTCCTCTCCATCTCCCCATGTCCTCCATGTTATTTGTTATGCTCCACAAATAAGTGAAACCATATGATAATTGACTCTCTCTGTTTGACTTATTTAATAGACTTTTTAATTCACTTTGGTTATTCTTATTTGATACTAGAACAAAACCATACATGGGGCACCTGAGTGGCTCAGTCAGTTAAGCATCTGTCTTTGGCTCAGTTCATGATCCCAGGGTTCTGGGCTTGAGCCCCACATTGAGCAACCTGCTCAGTGGGGAGACTGCTTCTCCCTCTTCTCTAAAATAAATAAATACAAACTTTAAAAAAAACCCACAAAATTATACATGTGTAGTTTCTTAAATGCTAATTGTGATGTGAATAGGCAAACACGTCAATATATTTTTGGTGTTCTTTTACATTAAAATATACTGGGTTATCCTGAATTGTGAATGGTAATTTTTACCCAAGTATGATTTGTGACATCATGCACTGGACATTTAGCAAGTATTGGTTCACAGAGTTATGTATCTTCTAAATATTGATATATTTCATTACATAATATATTTTTAAAAGCCCCCTAAAATCACTACCCATCTCATCAGAAGAATCTTTAAATATTGGGAAGCTCTCAAACTAAAGTTGGTTTATACAAGTGACAGTTGCACTTTGTTTTCAAGAAAATGTGTGCCAGATATGCAATATGAATAACCATAGTAATTTTGTTATAGTGTTTTTTTTCAAGTAAAAATGTTTTTCTATGAGAAAAAGTGGCTGTGTCAGCTTGCAACTTAAAGTATCCTGCAAGTGTTTTCTGGAAGCAATCATCATACAAACATTGTATGTAGAAGTGTTTAATATATATTTCCCATTATATTACACAGAATAATAAAAAATGTGTGTTCAAGTGTTGAGATTAACAAAACCATTAATATTTTATTGATAAATATCACTAAAGATATCCTTAAGTGAAACTGGCATTTTTTCATTTTATTTCGTTTATTAGTTTTGGGGAGTATGTGAAGGTAAAGAATACAATAGTTTGCTGTTACAAGCTTGATTTGTAATAAGGCTTCAGTAGTTTTATCCACTATTTCTTTGCATCATCAGTGCAAATTTCAACACATTGGAAAGGACAAATACAGGCATATCTTGGAGATACTGTGAGATTGGTTCCAGACCCACAATAAAGTGAATAATGCAATAAAGTGAGTCAAATGATTTTTTTTTGTTTCTTAGTGTACATAAAATTTATTTTAGGGGCACCTGGGTGGCTCAGTGGGTTAAGCCTCTGCCTTTGGCTCAGGTCATGGTCTCAGGGTCCTGGGATCGAGCCCCGCATCGGGCTCTCTGCTCAGCAAGGAGCCTGCTTCCCTTCCTCTCTCTCTCTGCCTGCTTCTCTTCCTACTTGTGATCTCTGTCTGTCAAATAAATAAATAAAATCTTAAGAAAATTATTTTATTCTACACTATAGTTTATTAAGATGCCATTATTAAAAAGTACATTATTGCTAAAAAAATGCTAACCATCAATTGAGCTTTAAGCGAGTCATAATTTTTTTGCTGGAGAGGTTCTTGTCTCAAAGTTGACGGATGAGGATGGTGGTTGCTGGAGGTGAAGTGACTGTGGTAATTTCTTAAGATAAGACAACAATGAAGTTTGCCCCATAATTTGGCTCTTTCTTTCTTAAACAATTTATCTGTATCATATGATGCAGT
Organism: Enhydra lutris kenyoni; assembly: GCF_002288905.1. Classification (NCBI taxonomy): domain Eukaryota; kingdom Metazoa; phylum Chordata; class Mammalia; order Carnivora; family Mustelidae; genus Enhydra; species Enhydra lutris. The sequence continues at coordinate 23,062,933 of NW_019154095.1, read as the reverse complement.
TTGATAGCATTTTATCCACAGTAGAACTTTTTTCAAAATTGGACTCAATCTTCACAAACCCTGATGCTACTTTATCAAGTAAGCTTATGTAATATTCTAAACCCTTTGCTGAAATTTCAAGTCTTTCTAGCATCTTCACCAGAAGTAGATTCCATCTCAAGAAATCACTTTCTCTGTTTCTCCATAAGAGTCAAATCCTTATCCATTCAAGTTTTTGTTTTAAGATTTTATTTATTTATTTGAGAGAGAGAGTGCACAAACCATGGGGAGGGGCCAAGGGAGTGGGAGAAGCAGACTCCCTGCTAAGCAGGGAGCCCGATGTGGGGCTCGATCCCACAACCCTGGGATCATGACCTGAGCTGAAGGTAGACACTTAGCTGACTGAGCTACCCAGGTGTCCCTATCCAAGTTTTATCACAAGTTTGCAGCAATTCACTTACATCTTCAGGCTCCACTTATAATTTGAGTTCTCTTACTATGTCTACCATATCTGCAGTTACTACCTCTGCTGAAGTCTTGAACCCTTCAAAGTCATCCATGAGGTTTGGAATCAACTTTTTCCCATTTCCTGTTAATGTGGATATTTTGACTTCTTCCCATGAATCAAAAACATTCTTAATGGCATCTGGAATGTTGAGTTCTTCCTAGAAAGTTTTCAATTTACTTTGCCCAGATCCATCAGAAGAATCACTATGTAATGCCAGCTATAGCCTTATTAAATCTATTTCTTAAATAATAAGACTTAAAATACAAAATTGCTCCTTGATCTATGGACTTCAGAATGAATGTTGTGTTAGCAGGCATGAAAACAACACTTATCTCATTGTACATCTCCTTCAGAGCTCTTGAGTAACCAGGGGGATTGTCAATGGACAGTAATATTTTCAAAGGAAACTTCTTTTTTCTGAGCAGCATTTCTCAATAGTGGGCTTAAAATATTTAGTAAGTCTTGTTATAAAAACAAGTGTGTCGTCATTTAGGTTTTGTCTTTCCATTTGTAAAGCACACAGATAATGCATAATTGTTAGCCCTAGGATTTTTGGAGTTCTGGATTAGGCTTTGGTTTAAGAGAATTCTGTGGCTAATTTTCTATTAATACCGCTCAGCCTTTCTCCATATCAGCAAGAAGGCTGTTTTACTTTACCATTCATGTGTTTATTGGGATAATGCTTTTATTTCTTCAAGAACTTTTCCTCTGTAGTCACAACTTGGGTTAACTGGCGCAAGAACAGTTAGCTTTCAGCCTGTTTTGGCTTTCAACAGTCCTTCCTCACTAAGCTTAATTATTTCTAGCTTTTGATAAAGTGATAGATGTGAGATTTTTTTCCTTTCACTTGAACACTTAGAGGCCATTGTAGGGTTATTCACTGGCTAAACATCAATATCGTTGTGTTTTAGGGAATAGGGAGGTTCAGGAAAGGAGGAGAGATTGGGAACTGCTGGTTGGTGGGGCAGTCAGAACACACACAACATGTAGCAAAGTTTGCTGTCTTATGTGGGTTCAGCTCATGACATTCCCAAGCAATTACAATAGTAACATCAAAGATCACAGATCACCATGAAAATGTAATAATAAAAAAGCTTGAAATGCTTTGAGAATTATCAAAATGTGATGTATAGACATGAAGTGAGCAAATGCTGTTGGAAAAATGGCACTGATAGATTTGCTAGATGCAGGCCTGCCACAAACTTTCAATGTGTAGAAAAGCAATATCTGCAAAGTACAATAAAGCAAAATGCAATAAAATGAGGCATGCCTATTTTTTTGCTATTATTACAAAAATAGTTTTGAGATCATAGATCCTCTGAACATGTCTCAGGTTGGCTTTTCATTTTGTTGATTGTTTCCCTTTCTGTGCGGAAGCTTTTTAGTTTGATGCAGTCCCACTTGTCTACTTTTGCTTTTGTTGCCTGTGCTTTTTGTGTTATATCCAAGAAATCATTGCCAAGACCAGTGACAAGAAGCTTTTCCTGTATGTTTTCTTCTAGGAGATTTATGATATCAGGTCTTACATTTAAGTCTGTAATCCATTTTTATTTAATTTTTGTGTATAGTATAATGTAAGGGTTCAATTGGGAAAAGAAACTGAATAGATATTTCTTCAGAGATACAAATAGTTAACAGGGTTATGAAAATGTGATCAATGTCACTAATCACCATGAAATCAAAATAAAACTACAATGAGACATCACCTATACTTACAAGAATGGCTATTTTTTTTTAAGATTTTATTTATTTATTTGAGAGAGACAGAGATAGTGACAGCACGAGTGGGGAGGAGAGGGAGAAGCAGGCTCCCCACTGAGCAGGGAGCCCGACATGGGACTCAATCTCAGGACCCTGGAATCATGACCTGAACTGAAGGCAGACTCTTAACCAACTAAGCTACCTAGGCACCCTAAGAATGGCTATTATTTAAAGAAGACAAAGTGTTGGTAAAGATGTAGGGAAAAGAGAATCCTTGTGCACTGTTGGTGAGAATGTAAATTGGTGCTACCACTATGGAAAGCAGTATGGAGGCTCCTAAAAAAATTAAAAAATACAACTACCATACAATTCAGCAACCCCACTTCTGCTTGAATCTAAAGGAATTGAAATAGGAATCTTAAAGAGATCTTTGCACTGCCACATTCATTTCAGCATTATTTATGATAGCCAAGATATGGAAATAATCTAAATGTCCATCAACAGACAAATAGATAAATAAAATATGGTATATACATAGAATGAAGTATTATTCAGCCTTAAAAGAGAAAGAAACCCTGCCATTGTGACAACACGGATGAACCTGAAGGTATTATGCTAAGTGAAATGAGCCAGACACAGGACAGATACTACATGATACTACTTATATAAGAAATATAAAATAGGGGGCGCCTGGGTGGCTCAGTGGGTTAAAGCCTCTGCCTTCAGCTCAGGTCATGATCTCAGGGTCCTGGGATTGAGCCCCACATTGGGCTCTCTGCTCAGCGGGGAGCCTGCTTCCTCTTCTCTCTCTGCCTGCCTCTCTGCCTACTTGTGATTTCTGTCAAATAAATAAATAAAATCTTTAAAAAAAAAAGAAATATAAAATAGTCAAACTCATAGAATCAGAGAGTAGGATAGTGATTGCCAGGAGCTGAGGAGAGAGTAAAATGGAGAGGTATTATTTAAAGGGTACAAAGTTTTAGCTGTACAAGGTAAATAAGTAGAGTTCTCCTGTACAGTCTAATGCTTATAGTTAGCAATAGTGTGTTGTATGATGAAAAACTGCCCTCTTAGGTAGATTTTAGGTTAAGTGTTCTTATCACAAGAAATAATAAAGGAAACAGGAGGAAACTTTTGGAAATAAGAAATATGTTTATGACATCTAGTTGTATACATTAAAATGGATCGTCTTTTGTATGTCAATCATTCCCTCAATAAGTTGGCCTAAAAAATATGTCTCACGGAATGGAAGATGATTACTTAAATGAGAGAACAATAGAAGAATCTGCCTTCTCTAATATATTAGATCAAGTACATATAGGTAGAATACTATATCTAGATGGTACATTAGTCATATTTGGGTCAGCTCATTTTATTTCTACTTTTATAATTACAGAGCAGTCAAATTAAACATATATTATTGAAAGACAGTCATTGAAATGACTAAAAAAGGAAATACAAATATTTCTCTTAGAAGAAAATCAAAAGGATCCACCCGAACAAGGATTAATATTTAAAGTCTCTGAGCATCAGAGAGAAGATATCAAAATTGGTTTAATCTGTGTTCTAACAGGTAGGATTTTGTGTCTGTATATAAAGGTAAAGAGTTGGCTTCAGGACAAGTGATACTGTAAGATCCCTAATCACTTCTGGTCAGAGCCATTTCACAAGGGACTGAAGAGGGTAAAGTAACACTACTTCAAAAACTAATGATGTATCAAATGTCGGCTAATTGAACATTAAAAAAAAAAAAAAGGTAAAAGAAGAAGAAGAAGCCAAAGGGAAAAGTACAAGATAACACTGAATAGATGGTGTTATACCAACCAACAGGGTTGTTTTATTTAGTAAATTAATAACTTAGTACTTTAGGACAGCTCCAGGAATTTTGCCATGCTGGTAAAGCCACAACTCTATACTTATTCTGCCAATTAGTCCCTATTGGCCTCAAAGTACCTACCAGGTTCAAACATCTTATGAAGGGTTTATCATTCTGCAATGCTGTCATAAATCCAGGTTGATGACAAGGACATTAAAGGTCAACTTGTTCAACCCCCGGATTTTATAGATAAAGAAAATGAGGTCCTTGGAGATTAAGTAGCTTAACGTATTTCAAATTAGGACTAGAACTCAGGTATCTTTATTATTTAATACAGAAGCTTTAGTTGTATATCATCCAAGATTCCTCAAATGGAAAGTATTTCTAATCTATTTAAACAGAATTTTTTAAATGGTGAAAATTCTACAAAATGATGTTTTTACTGCACCTGACTCAACCATGTCAAAAGCTAATGGACTGTGAGAATATTAAGTTAATTAACAGGGAAGACTTTGGATTATGTTGAATGACTTACAATGTCATAACATAAATAAGTTTGTATTTTTTGAACTGAAATCAAGAGTATTTACTCTTTTTTTTTTTTTTGACCAGTCTTTTAATCCAATAAAAATAAATATGCTTCTATTTCCAGAGTTGGATTCTGGAGCTATTCTACTAGGGTTTGAAAACTGATTCTACCACATACCAGATATGTAGTCTTTGGTAAGGCATTTAATTAATTGGTACCTCACCTACCGCGTCTCTAAAATGGGACTAATGATAGGTTGTGAAGGATAAATGAGTTAATATATGTTAAAGATTTAGTAGAGTCTCTAGTACATAACTATCACTATAAAATTAATAGCCATTTTTAAATCACAAGCATTGCTATTATCATTATATTTCATGCATTTTCTTTGAGAGAAAATAACATGCTTTTGAGATGCCCCTTAAGTTCCATATTATTTAATCCAGGCTAGGATGATCCAAATTCTTACAAATTAGTATTCCAACTGGTCTCTTTTAGAATGTAGTATAATGTTGCTGTGAATCTATTTCAGAAATCAAAACATGATAAATACCCACTGGGAAGAATATGATAGTAATGTATGACACATATGACTTGGAGTGGAAATTTATTTTATTTTATTTTATTGGTATGGAATATTGTTATACATTTAGTAAGTTTTTTACACTCAGTATTCAACTTAAGGGTTGGTCTTTGTGAAACCAAGTAGGTCTGTGCTCTGTGAACTAATATTTGTATTTTAAGATATAGTTAGTGTACAAATGTTGACAAGACTAGAAAATTTTCAGTTGTTTAAATTTAAGCTATATTTTAACAATATTTACATAAAGACCTTTAATCTATAGCAAAAATTCTAGATTACTATGCTAGCTTGTTACTTTTTTAATATATGCATGTTACCTATAAATTTTATTTTTTAGTAATATAATTATTTGAACAGACATCTTATTTTCCCCAGTCCAGAAAACCTCAGTGAATTATCCAGAGAATTATAAAATTAGGAGAAATATCTCCTATTGTAATAAACCAAGAAAAATAAAAGACATATCATAGTCTGTTTTTTTTCCCCCTCAGATACAATTTAGACCATAGAGTCCTAGAGAATAGTATCAAATATTTTACTAGGGAAAAATTAACACCTCACAAATATTTAAGAATCTAGATGCAATAATTAAAAATTATATGTTAGAACAATAAAGACATAAGTAGCTCTATAATGTACATAAGAAGTGAAACACTTCTAGGTATTGCCACAAACAACATTTTAGCACAAAGGAAAAAAATAGGATTTACAAATGTGTCATATTCATGTTTCTCATGGTCCCTTAGCTTCAACAATAACCCAACCAACCTATCTTTGAACTCTCCTGCTTTCAAGATGATTGAATCTTTGATTCATAATTTTGGAACCTTTTACATTTGCCAAGAGTAGTTCCAATTGGATTCATTTACTTAATGTTTAGCTTTGATAGAAGATGGCATAATGCAGAACACAGTCCAAGTTTACTACAGAGAGGTTTTTATTTCTTTAGGTGATGAAACTACAGTTGACCTGTGAACATCACAGGTGTGAACTGCATGGGTTTACTTATTATATTCAGATTTTATAAAATAAATATATTAGTAAACTTTTTGAAGATTTGTGACAATTTGAGAGCTTGTTTGGAGGTTCTAGCAGGGAAGCGCAGCTACTCGTATACCCTTGACCGAAGGACAGTCCTCTCCTCTATCGGGGAAGGTCGTCCTCTTCCACCGAGCGCGAGCGTGCAGCTTCAGGAGGGACGCACATGGAGCACTGAGGGAGGAGGGGGACACCCGCCTAGCCAGCCAGATCAGCCAAATCAACCCTGGCGATCAATGGGATGACAGATGTCGTAGCCAGATCGCCCTCACATCTGAAGATTTGTGACAATTTGAAAAAAAACCTCACAGATGAACTGTGTGTCCTAGAAATATTGAAGACATTAAGGAAAAGGAGGTATGTCATGAATGTATAAAATACATGTAGATATTAGTCTATTTTATCATTTACCACCACAAAATATGTACAAATCTATTCTAAAAAGTTAAAATTTGTCGGGTGCCCGGGTGATTCAGTCGGTTAAGCTTCTGCCTTTTGCTCAGGTCATGGTCTCAGGGTCCTGGGATTGAGTCCCACATTGGGCTCCCTGCTCAGTGGAGAGTCTGCTTCTCCTTTTCCCTCTGACACTCCTCTCTGTTCCTGCTTTCTCTCTCTTTCTAACACATTGCTTTCTCTCTCTAAAGTAAAATCTTTAAAAAAAATTAAAATTTGTCAAAACTTATACACACTAACACATACCATTTTCAGCCTAGAGAAAGGTAAAAAAACATAAAGATGCAATGTTAAATCATAACTGCATAAAACTAACTGTAGTAATACTGTATTACTGTAATAACTTTATATCCACTCCCTGTTGCTATTGCAGTGAGCTTAAGTGTTGGAAGAATTGGTCTAAAATGCCATGTGATTCTAGTCATCTTCACACAAGCAGTTTGTCTCTGGTAAATTGCGCATCAAAATAAAAGGGATCTCTTGTGGTTCTCATGTATTTTTCATCATGTTTAGCACAATACCATAAACCTTGAGTAACACCACAGGATTCCTGTGAAGTATTACTGCTGGTGCTGGAGGAACTCCAAAGAAGCAGCAGAAAAGAATCATGACATTTCGAGAAAATAATTGAATTGCTTGGTAGACCACAAATTGAGGTCTGGGGTTATGATTGCCCACCATTTCAAGATAAATAAATCCAGCATAAGGACAATTGTAAAAAAAAAAATCACAAAGCTAGTGCTTAAACTACACCAGCAGACATGACTATGTTGTACATTTAAAAAATTTTTTTAAAGATTTATTTATTTAGAGAGCACGTGTGCACGTACAAGTAGGGGGAAAGACAGAGGGAGAGGAAGAGAGAAACCCAAGTGCACTCTGCTTTGAGTTTTAAAAGATTTTATTTTTTTATTTGGCAGAGAGAAAGAGGCAGGTGGGGGGAGAGAGCATGAGCAGGAGGGAGCAGCAGAGAGGGAGAAGCAGGCTCCCCAACAAGCAGGGAGCCTGATACTGGGCTCTATGCAGGGCTCCATCCCAGGACCTTTGGATCATGATCTGAGTCAAAGGCAGATGCTTAACCAACTGAGCCACCCAGGTACCCCAACAGTATTACACTTTCTGCAAAATATCTTTTATCTTATACTGAAAATGCAGCTTTTATGTAAGTGCAGTATTGCTATAAGAAAGAAATACCTATAGACCCTAATGTGATTCAAGAAAAAGTCAAATCATTACATGGCAACTTAAAGTGAAAGTAAGTTGAATGATCTAAAGCTGGAGAATCTGATGCCAGTAAATGATGGTTTGATAACTTTAGAAAAGAGTTTGGCATAAAAAATGTCAAGATAATAGGAGAAGCAACTTTTGCCCACCAAGAGGCAGCATATGAGTTCCCAGACATCATTTAGAAAATTATTGATGAGAAAGGATATCTGCCAAACGGGTTTTTCATGCAGAAGAAAGTGTTCTATTCTGAAAAAAAAAAAAAAAAATGCCACAAATGCCATTTATTAGTAAGGAAGAAAAGCAAGCACCAGGATTTAAGGCATGAAGAAACAGGTTAACTCTACTCTTTTGTGCAAATATGGTTGGGTTCATGATCAGGATTGCCTTTATTTATGAGACTTAACTGCTGAGCCTTGAAAGAAAGGATAAACCCCAGCTATCAGTCTTTTTATTGTACAAGAATCCCCCCCCCCCCGTTTTTCTGGATTGGTTGCATTGATGCTTTGTCCCTGAAATCAGGAAGTAAATCAGCAGTAAGTGACTGGATCTTAAAGTTCTCTGGATGTTGGACAATGCCCTTGGTCTCCGACTGCACCATGAGTTCAACAGTGAAGGCATCAAAATGGTCTACTTGCCCCCAGATGCAATGTATCTAATTCAGGATCTGGATCAGTGGGTCGAAAGGATCTTTAAAACTTTTTACAGTGGTACTCTATGGAAAGGATTGTAAATACTATGGAAGAGAACTTCCTTTAGGAGAGCATCATGTAAGTCTGAAGAGTAACACCATTGAAGATTCCATCATTGTTAAAGAAAAAGCCGTCAAAATGACTAAACATGAAACAGTAAATTCCTGCTGGAGAAAACTGTCCAGATGTTGTGCATGACTTCATATGATTTACAGCAGAGCCAAAAAAGGGAATGATGAAAGAGATTGTGGATATGGCAAAGAGGTGGGCATGAAGGATTTTGAGAGATGAATCTTGGAGAACTTAAGAGTTAATAGACACTACGTTAGAGGAGTTAACAGATGACTTGATGGAGATGAGTGCTTCCAAAGGAGACAATGAGGAAGAAAATGTCGAATAAGCAGGGTCAGAAAATAAATGGATAAGAGACATTCTGGTAGAGGGGTTCCAATTATTTAAGATGACTCGACTTCTTTAACAACATGGACCCTTATAATATGGATACTGAAATTAAAGCTAATGGTGGAAGAAGGATTAGTACTGTATAGAAATATTTTTAGAGAAATAAAAAAGCAAAAAAGATCAGATAGAAATTGGGTTGTATTTCCATAAAGTTACACTGAGTCTGCCTGCCTTTCTTGCCTGCCCTTCCACCTCCTCCAACTTTTCTGCCTCTGCCACTTGAGACAGCAAGACCAGTCCTTCCTCTTCTTCAGCCTACTCAATGTGAAGACTATAGGGATGAAGACCTTTATCATGATCCATTTCCATTTAAGGAATGATGAATTATCATCATACTGTATAGTTAATAAACTTAACTGTTGTGTGGTGTGTATGTGTCTTCTGAAAATTTAATAATTATGGCAAAAATGATATGAAATGTTTTTGTATTACTATCATCATCATTGCTGCCTAAGAATTCATTGTGTAGAACATTATGTGCAAGACTTGTATGCAAGTGCGTAGCCTATCCTTACATAGGCATAAGGTGAGTGATATTTCATATAAAATTAATGATGTGTTAGTTTTTTGCTGTTTTATAATTTCGCTTCCAAATAAAATACATTACCATACTGTATGCCTCTTTCTCTTGTAATTGGAGGAACTGGATATCACTCTATCATCACAAGTAAGGGATTCTTTTAAAAATGTAATAATGGGGCATCTGAGTGGCTCAGTCCATTGAATGTCTGCCTTTGGCCACAATCTCAGGGTCCTCAGATCAAGCCGTGAATTGGGCTCCTGCTCAGTGAGATTCTCCCCTCTTCCTTGCCTTCTTCTTTTCCCCAACTTGTGCTCTCACTCTCTCAAATAAATAAATAAATAAATAGATAAATAGATAAATCTTTTAAAAAGGGAACATTGTTTCCAATATTGTACTACAAATATGACTGTAATACTCTATTCCATAAAAATTTTATAACAATTTATGCATTAGTGTATATAGGATAGGCTACTGTGAGGCAATCACATTGCTTACAATAAGCTACCACAATGATGCCCAAGTGACTCAGTTGATTAAGCATCTGCCTTCAGCTCAGGTCATGATCCCAGGGTCCTAGGATTGAGTCCGCACCCTGCTCCCTGCTCAGTGGGGAGTCTGCTTCTCCCTTGTCTGACACTCCCTCTACTTGTGCCTTCTTTCTCTGACAAATAAATAAATAAGTAAAATGTTAAAAAAAAAAAAAGGTACCATGAACCAATCATATTGCTGTTTCTTCATTATCAACACGTAAATAATTATATCTATACATAAATATGAATTTCTCTTTCCCTTTATTTTTTCATTTTTATATCTAGTGTTAGTAATTGTGTAACATCTACAGTGTTTTGTATCTTATAAGACAATATTGATGTAGATACGGACAGACTTACCTTGTAACAGACAAGATAAACTTAGGGTATGGATAAATATAGTACAGTGTTGCAAATGTATTTTTATGATTATCTTAATAACATTTTCTTTTCTCTAGCTTATTTTGTTGTAAGAATATGGCATGTAATCATATAACACACAAAATAGTATTAGTTGATTGTATTTTTGATGAAGCTTCCAGTCAACAGTAGGCTTTTAGTAGTTAAGTTTTGGGGGAGTCAAAAGCTCTACTTGAACATTTGACAGTGAGGATAGTGGGTGCCCCAACCTCTGTGTTTGTTCAAGGGTCAACTATACTATAGCAGTGACTCTGTCCAGTAAAGGTGATAGGAGTCATAGCAGATTCGTAATCCTTGATGCAGCCTTCCTATTGAATTCTCTAGAAACTGACCATGAGGTCCATTTTACAAATGGCAAAACCTTCCAGTTCTAAGACACTGCAGTGACAATAACAGACTGCTATCCTGCTCTTCTTACCGGAAAGACTCATAAAAATAAAGACTATTTCTAGTTACAGGCATTCATTTTATCATGTATTTGTATGTCAGAAGACATTTTAGGTAAAAAAGCTATAAGAGCAATTTTAATTTTTAATAAAGGAAAATCAGCAGAAGGGACCTGGTCTAAATCCATACCAATTTGGGGACATCTAAAAGTAACAAAGTAATAAAAAATTTTCACTTTCTATTCACTGTTCTCTTGATAAACCAATAATTAAAATTTAGCAGAAAATTAAATTTAGGATTATAGAAAGAAGGCAATTGTCTAGACAGCTAGTTACTTTATTTTTTTAAACTATGAGTCAATAAAAGGATTCCTCCTGCACTTTCCATTTTTTTTTTTACTCAAGAAATTTCTCTCCTGACTCCCATATAAGTTGCTGATTTAAAAGGATTTTTTTCTTAATGTTCTGTAAAGACTCCAAAGGTCACACCTTTGTAGAATAAAAGCAATAGTTAAGAAGGTGTCAGAAAGCCTGGATTATATAACACTTCTCTGAATTTTTTGGGTAACTTCGGACAATCCTTTAAACTTTTTGGGCTTTAGTATTTGTTATTTATAAAGTAAGAGATTGATAAATTAGATAAATCAGTTATAAAATGCAGTATTTGTGCTTTTAACGTAATATAAACTTTAAATTTCAAGGATAAAGTTCAACTTTTCAATTCAAATTCTTTAGTTTTTCTGAAGAATAAGTTTGTCTGAGTGTGTAGGATTCTTAGTGAAGAGAATGAGTATAAAACCTTTAAATTTTGTTTCAGATTTTTAATTTTATCATGTTACCACTTTCCAACAGGCTAGACCCCTTTCCTAAAGGTAAAGTTCAGCTCTCAGACAAAGTTATGATCTCTGTCAATGATTTCCATAATTTAGACTCATGGGGAGCTAAGGGGAAGTTGTTAATAACAAGCTCGTATCTTGTTCTCAACTTCAGAGATGACTAGGCAAAGGAATACCCAAGTCAGGTGTTTGTTTCTGTATGGATTGAAGGGACTTTTCTTTTTTTCTTTTTTTTTTTTAAAGATTTTATTTATTTATTTGACAGAGATCATAAGTAGGCAGAGAGAGAGGAGGAAGCAGGCTCCCCGCCGAGCAGAGAGCCTGAGAAGGGACTTTTCTTAATCAGTCTCCTGAGTAACGAACATCTTATTTGGATGGTTATAGAATGTCAGTAAAAAGGTTAGATCTGAGAGGGACATTTTCAGCCCAGTTAGAAATGCTTGACCTTGTAGAGATGGACCATAAAGTCAATACTCCATATTCTTTTCTTTAAGATATTTCTTTGAAATGGAAAACCTGAAAGCCTACATGCCAAACAGCTATGGAGAATGAAAGAAGGATGTTTGAAACCCACCCTATCCATATGCAGCGCACCACTATTTCAGAGCCAAATATCTATGGAAAGGAGAGGTGGGCTTTTAGTTTCTAATGCATCATTTCAGCATGCACAATAGAAGTAATGTGTTTTCCTGAGGAAGTGTTCCCTAGTCCTTTCAGTCTAAGTTTATCTCAATATAAAATATGAATAGAAAGTCAATAGGAACACAACTTTTTGAAACTAATTTGAATTACAGCTCCTTCCCTTAAGATACTAGCTTCACAATGCAAAAATTTGGTAAAAAAGAAGCTAAGCTAGTTTTTCTGAATTATTTGGAAAAAGAATGAGTCTATGTCACTGTTTCTGAAAGAATTGTGACATTGCTTTCAGTATTTTTTTCCAACACTCCAAAAATGTTCTACCTAACCCAGCATATCCAGGTACTGGATACCTTACCTCATTATCTATGAGGTAAATTTGAGCTAGGAGAGATTTCAGATGATTTATATGCTAATCAGAATTCTCTTGAAAGCAAATAAAGAAATTATAGAAAATGTGTGGTAGTGTTGTATAATAAAATCTTCAATATAAAGATCCTGAGCCTTCTTTCGATGTGCACTAAATAATAGAGGTAGTAAATTAGTGGTTGAAATGTTTCTGTCAATAAAATTGATGTTATTTCATACTACTTGTAGGAGGCGCACCTCTTTTTACAAATCAGAATAAGCAGTTAATTTGAACTTGTCAATGCAACAGAATCTGTTGTAGTTCATTGATTCCTCTGATGATAGTAAAAGATGATTATATTTTTCATGGGTAGACATTTTGTATTTTAATAGTGTTATATATTTGTTATATATATGTTATATATATGTTATATATTATATAGTGTTATATATATTATATATTTAATAATGTTATAGAAAAACACAAAAACCACATTTGTTAAGTTTTGTAGAAAGAAAACATATGTACAACATTTTTACAGTCCAATTTTATAATAGATATTTCTTTAAAACTTCAAAATACAAATGTGAAACCATTATTTAAAAGTTGTTGGCAAAGGCATAATTGGTTGAGGACATTTATCTAGATCTTACAAAGTTTTTTTAAACCTTGAAGTCATCACAAAATATAGCATGGCTTCAGAATCTGATGATTTTCTACTGAGTGTATTGCTGTGAGGGATAGAAAATGCATTCGTTCTGAATATTATCTTGGCTGCCTCACTGAGAAGTTGCAATATTTGCTTGTCAAACAGCTTGAAAAGGTAGACAATGCTATTAGGAGTGGTATGGAAATGAAAGGTATAGAGATTACTCTTACCTGCTGCTTTGTTATTTGGTAAAGTCACAGCAGTAATGGCTTTCTAATCCTTTCATTCTTAATGAATTGCCATAATAAAATCTGCAGATTACTTTTTAAAAAATCGCTGTATAATCACAGCAGTGGAAGAAAATTCATTTCAGAAACACAACATCCAGTCATCTCTGTGGAAGACATTTGTAAAATGATCTGAGAAATGATGAACTCTCCCTATATTAGACAAATGAATTTTATACATTCCTCATCTAACAATTCTTTTAGTGCTTCCTACTTCCCTGTATAAATGCAACTTCCTATAAATTTTTTTGATGTCCTGTTCGATTGAGTAGTTTATTTCTACTTCTTTGCATGTTTTGTATTTCCTCATATAAAATAAAGATATTAAAATTGGAATTTTAATGGTTTCACAGGCAAATAATACAGTAACCTCTTATTTGGTTTATGACTTAATAGGGCAACTGTGAAAAATCTCGTGAATGTAATTAGGCTGGGAAGCAATTCTGCTTTACTTTCTAGTTATTCATTGATATCATCTCAATGTCTTATAACTGCACTTTTTAGCCAATTAAAAAGTCACAGGATTGGACTTCAGGATAGATATATGTAGGACTCCTTTGGGCTAAGTTCAAGGAGAGAGAGAGAGAAAATAAATGTAATTTTAAAATTTTTCAGTATTATAGTTCCATTGTATCAGAGGAATTCCGCTGTGCCACAGGAGAGGTTTAGGGTAAGGATGAAAAATAGAATTGGCTGACATGTCATCCAGAGCAATGACACATATGATGTGAGACTCAATAATGCAACACCAAGAAAATTTGGAGATACTAATCGGCTAATTTTAATCTCTGTGTTGCATTAATATTTCTCTAGGCCTGAGGTATATCTCTCTCCACAATGAAATCATCCCAAAATGATGCCAACATAATTAATAGTTTCTGCAGACCTAGTTTACTCCCCCATCTTGCAGTAAGGGCAGGAGTGGAGAAGAATACAAAAATACCTTCCCTTTCCTCACACAACCCAGCAGAACACCTACACCTTCATATTCTAAAGGGAAAAATAATAGTAAGTTTTAGCAACAGAAAAGAAAATGAAACACGAGAGTATATAAAAACACATAAATATAGAAATGAAATTCAAGTGACATTTTCATTTTGTTTGATGACAGTGAATAATGTCTTTTCTCCCTCTAATGACAAAACTTGTTTTCTAAAATTGTAGAGATATAATATTTTCTTATTCATGTCCTTGTAAGAGCTACCTGTATTACTGCAGATTATATCTTCCCAATCATAATGCTTCTTTTTCTGGATATGTTTTGTTGAAGGAGATAGGATATTTAGGAACTGGAAATTGAGATCCAGTTCCTCTTAGAATAACATTCTGAAGAACACTACTCAGGTCATCCACAAAGGGAGGCATATCCTCCTCCCAGTTCCCAAACAAAAATATCTATGTTTTGCTTTCAAGTATCTCCTTCAATTTCATCCAATTTATTTATAGTAAGTAGATCATCAATATTGAACTGTATCCTGGAGCCAATGAGAAATATATGACACAAAGGTATTTTCTGAACCAGGGTGAAGACTGACCAAAGAGGAGGTGATCTGAAATGAAATGCAGCATCAGGGAACCCATCTCTCCAACTTGCGTTGAAGAGAGAGTAGCTATTTGACTTCTGAAGGAAGGGAGAGTATCTATTTGACTCTTGAAATATGTGGTTCCTTCCATGTTCTCTTTTCTTGGGGGACTGGCTACACTCAGTTGGGCTGAGCTTACCCTTCAGTTCAAGACCCCATAAAGTAAGCAAATCAGGCCAAACCATTTCTTTGCTCTCATTGTTGTAGCTTCTGTGCCTCCCAAAGTATATGCTGATTCAGGGTCCCATAGTCACCTTGGTCTCAGGTTTGGTGCAGGAAACAATAGGATTCTCATTTTTCTTAGGTCTAGTCTGGGTTTCTCTCAGTTTCATCATGGATCCCTGGGATGATGAGGCAGGCTCATCAGCAATTTTCTCTGTTATTTGTGTTACTGCTCCATCGTGTAGAGAGTTTGAGGTCATAGGGTACACCCTGTAGATAGCCATAATTATGTAGCATGGAAAGGGCATTGAAATTGAAGGTAATTCCTTCACTTGAGGATTGTTTTGCATTGGTGTGTTTGGCATAGTTGGTTATGGGTAACTTTTCTGCTGATGTAAATGAACTTATACTAGATATAATGGGATATAGGTTTTTAAAAATCAGCCTTTTAATCACGCAGAAACAGTATCAGTCTAGGAGTTGTTTATCTAGTGAGTAATGAAATTAAGTACATAATAGTGTAATTAATTCCAATATAGTTATTTGTTTACTTGCAAATGCCAATATATAACTGACTATAATAAATTGTGGTGCTCTGGTAGCTCAATAAATGTTAAACTAAAAAATTCCAAGAATAAGGTATGAGTTTGCGTATGTGTATATGCTTGCAACTTGCATTAAATTGGTATGAGGACAGATGTTATAGTACAATAATATAGTTATTGATTTTTAAATGGTTTTAATATTATAGATCCATTGTCAAAGAAGTTAGGGATCCCAAGCTGCAAATATATCCCTAATCCATTCAATTTATACATATATATAATGATTTTAAGAAACAATTTGACAAATCATTTCTAATAGTTAAGTTTTCAAAAGATGACTGAGGTTATGACCAAACATTCTCTAATTTATCTATTAGCATTCTAAAAAGCTTGAAGTGTTTGTTTTTTTTTTTTTTAATTCATTACCATTTCTGGTAGTGTTTATATTTGCTTTTGTTTCAATAGTTATCAAGTGACAGTTTTAAAATAAATTTATTTAGCTCAAACTGAAAAATATTATAAATTAATCAACAGTCTCAAAGCATTCCCCACCTTGTTTGATTTTTCTAATTTTTGAGTCTTTAAAACTTTTATATATACTTTGCATTACTTTTATTAGTACAGTATTCTAAGTATACTAATCTTGTTTTTATCCTAATTAGATTGTCAGCAAAGTGAATTAGTATTAGCACATTTATAGGATCAACTTAGCATTTATATATCTCAAAAACAAAACCAAGAAGTTATGGGTATATGGTAAGGAAAGGAAATGAGAGTGTTAACACAACTAAGCAAACAGAAGTTAGTAGAATTAAGAACAAAATTTATGTTGAACTGTGGACATCCAATGTAAAAAGGGACACATGATCATTTGTTCTGCTCTTTCCAAATAATAAAGTGGTACTTACTCATTCAAAAGGTAGAAAACATTACTTTGATGCTGATTTCTGAAATATTCTGAAATATTCAGAAATATTTATTGCACAAGATTTTAAAATTTTCTGTAGAAGCATATCTCTCATATATTGACAATCTGTAACAGCTAAGAATGAATTGTTAAAGCATATTTATACATTATATGTATTTCTGAGGTTAATTAACTTAGGAATCATCCTTTATTTCTTCTTATCTTTCATACTTAATAGCACTTAATTCACAAAATACCATTCCAAATATTTCTCAAACCACTGTTCTATATCTTATCTCCACATCAACTTATCACCTGTATTTACATACAGTACCCTCTTAAGTATTCCCTTTTTGAACTGTTCTCTCTGATATATTCTTCCCACTGCAACCAAAGTGAATTTTCTTAATACACTAATCTGAAAATAGTTTCTCTTATATTCATTTATTACCTACCGTACTTAACAAAAATCTGAATTCATTAATTTAATGTATAAAATACTATCTACATTTATTATAATCTAACATACAAAATACTATACAACATTTAAGTTGGATGTCTTCACTTTTCAGAGTTTTGAGTATAGATACAATCTAATTTTCTAAATGTCTTAGTTTTTCTTGCCTCCTCATATTCCTGATTCCTATATTTGAATCTTTTCCATTGTATCTTTTCTCCTTACATCTTCCCAGTCTCCTAAAATAATCCACTATCTCTCATCAAGAGTTCCTTGCAGATAACTATGCTTGTTAAAGGTAGGTTAGAAATCCCATCTTTGTGCTTTCCTAATGTCATGTACTTATCCCTAAAACTGTATTCATTTCATTTAATCACAATTGCCACATTAGTGCCTGTTCCCTCTTTCCTAATGTCATGTACTTATCCCTAAAACTGTACTCATTTCATTTAATCACAATTGCCACATTAGTGCCTGTTCCCTCTTCTATATGATAAACTCCAGATGAAATGCTGAATGTTTCCACTGATGTTTATTGGAACTAGGAAGTCTTGGACTCAAGAGTCAGACTCTGTAGGTGCATAACGTGCTTCAAGCTCTGAGGAGCTGTTAAGTGTTGTATGACTGCAGTCAAGTTACTTACTTTCTTTACGATTCAATGTATTATCATCTGTTGAATGGAAATAATGTTTACTTCTTAAGCGTCTTGGAAAGTTAACATAAATTTATATAAATTGTTTATAACAGTGTTTAGTACATAGTAAATTCAATGCTTATAAATACTACGTGTTTTATTATATTCTCAGTGCCTAGCACCGAGTACACAGTATGTATGTATGCATTATATGATTGTTGGGTGAGCAATTATTCCCATTGTAAAGTATCCTGATTCTGATTTGATAGAGTTTGCAAGTCCTGAGAAGCTAAACAGATGAATTAATATGCCATTTAGACCTCCCACCTGGAATAGATGGTCTCATTTCAGTCTTTTAAAGGGCTATAGAGCAGAAAATTAAAAATTTATATAAATGCTAAAAACTAAGTAATAAGTCTATTTAAAATACACTGTTTCAACAAAATCAATAAAATATAAAATATGTGTAGTAGACTTTTGCCAATAAATTGATAATTATACATTAAGATACAGTTGGTTTGTTTAGTCATAGACATAAATGTTCTTTCTTTCCATTATGCTGGGAATGATAAATAGTCACACTATGTACTTTTTTGTTCTAGATGATTTTAGAATTGCAGTAGGGAAAAATTTATGCAGTTTATACTTGGAATTAGCATCTTAAGTTAAAAGAATTTTCAAATTTGGGAACTTTTCAGCTATTATTCTTTGAGATATTCTTCTGCCCCTCTCCCTCTCTTCTGGATCTCTCATTATGCATATGTTAACATGCTTGGTGGTGTTCTATACATCTCCAAGGTTCTGTTCATTTTCATTCATTCTTTTTTCTTTCTGTATTTCAGATAGGGTATTCTTGATTGACTAGTGTTCAAGTTTGCAATTTTTTTCTTCTACACACGCAAATCTACTGTGGAGTCCTGGGGAATTTTTTATTTATTTTATTTTTCAACTCAGGAATGTCTATTTAGTTCTTTTCTTTCTTCAAGTTTTTATTTAGATTCTAATTAGTTAAACATACAGTGTAATATTAGTTTCAGGTGTAGAATTTAATTTCGACACTTACTTAAAATACCTGCTCATCAGGACAAATGCCTTTCTGAATTCCCATCACCTATTTAACCCACCCCCCACCCACCTCCCCTGTGGTAACCATCAGTTTGTTCTCTATAGTTAACAGTCTGTTTCCTGGTTTGCCTCTCTTTTCCCCCTACGTTT
Source organism: Enhydra lutris kenyoni (assembly GCF_002288905.1). Classification (NCBI taxonomy): domain Eukaryota; kingdom Metazoa; phylum Chordata; class Mammalia; order Carnivora; family Mustelidae; genus Enhydra; species Enhydra lutris. Next base: position 23,043,829 of record NW_019154095.1, on the reverse strand, counting down.
GTTTGTTTGTTTCTTAAATTCTGAATATTAGTGAAAACACATGGTATTTGTTTTTCTTTAACTGACTTATTTCACTTAGCATAATACTCTCTATTTCCGTTCATGTCATTACAAATGGCAAAATTTTCAGTTTTTATGGCTGAGAAATATTCTAATGTTCATATATATGTACATATATACATATACACACACACACACACGCACACACACATATATATATACACACACCACTTCTTCTTTATCCATTCATCAGTTGTTGGACATTTGGGCTCTTTCCGTAATTTGGCCATTGTTGATAATACTGCTATGAACATCAGGGGGCATGTAACCCTTTGAATTAGTATTTTTATATTCTTTAATTAAATACTTAGTACTGTAATTGATGGGTTATAGGGTAGGTCTATTTTTAATGTTTTGAGGAACCTCCATACTGTTTACCAGAATGGCTGCACCAGTTTGCATTCCCACAAAGAATTGTTAAAAGTGTTCTTTTTTCACACCTTTGCCAATACCTGTTGTTTCTTGTGTTGTTAAGTTTAGCCATTTTCTGATAGGTGTGAGGCAATATCTCACTGTGGTTTTGATTTGCATTTCCCTGATGATGAGTGATATTGAGCATCTTTTCATGATTCTGTTAGTTATCTGCATGTGTTCTTTGGGAAAATGCCTATTTGTGTCCTCTGCCCATTTTAAAACTGGATTATTTGTTTTTGGGGTGTTAAGTTTTATAAGTTCTTTTCATATTTTGGGTACTAACCCTTTATCAGATATATCATTTGCAACTATCTTCTGCCATTCCATAGGTTACTTTTTAGTTTTGTTGATTGTTTCCGTCACTGTTTAGTTATTTTATAATTTTTTGGTGATGTTTTCTATTTGGTGAGACATTGTTCTCATTCGTTAATTCTTTAGGCGTATGTTCTTTTTGTTCCTTCAACAATTTACAAGAACTGATTTAAAGTTTTGTCTAGTAAGTCTAACATCTGGGCTTCCTCAGGCAGTTTCTTTTGACTGTGTTCTTTCTTGTATGTGACCATTTTTTTGTGTGTGTCTCATTATTTTTTTGAAACCGAACATTTTATAATACCAGAGTTGTGGAAATCAAATTCTCCACTTTGCCCAGGATGTTGTTATTTGTTGTTTTGTTTCTGTTTGTTGAACGACATTCTTGCAGTAATTCTGCAAAGTCTATATTCTGTGTCATGTACAACTACTGAAGTCATGGCTCATTTAGTTTACTGGTCAGAAATGATTGATTTTTCCCTAAATTAATATTTCCTTGAAGAAATAAGTCCCCACTCTTTCCAGAGGGGCTCAGTGTGTGTTGAAGCATGCTTTCAACATTCAAGTACTTTGAAACTATTCCTTAGCCTTCACTTCCTGCTTGTTCACGGTCACCAGTTCACTGATAGGTGAGAAATTTGGGACTACTCAGGTCTTTCTGAGCCGGCACACACCCCTGCACTTGCATGGGACTTTCTCAATTCCCAAGAAAAAGCTGGAGCTCTTCAAGACAACTATGGAATCTCATTCTCCAGATCTTCCCTTTATTTTTTAGATGAGGCTCTTGTTTGCCTCAACTGTTATCACTGCCTTAAGCAGCTGTGATGTTAAGTAATTGTTACCAACCAGTGTCTTGGGAATAGGCTTTCCTAGTTAATATACTTTATCATGTCAGATAATAAGAAGCTCTCTTAAGTTTTTGCAGGGAGCCACCAGACAGATTAAATATATGGGGATGGGCTTTTTGAAGAACTTTAAACTTCTAGCAGCTTCCAGTCTGCTTGTTTTCACTGTTCTCTTAGCTGCAGATCTGCTGGTTTACAAAGTTTTATGGAGCTAGGTGGAGAGGGATAGGGAAAGAGCAAGGCAAAATGCCCCAGGGCTCTTGCTGTTCTTACTACTGAACTCATTGTCTTGAATAAATTCTCCTGAGATTGTCAGAGGTCTTTGGTTCACTTTTGGAGTTTTGATAAACTTGATTTTGGCAATCTTTGTTAGTGTTCTCATTGTTTTAATGGAATAGGAGATTTGGGAGGTCATAAGGACTCACATTCTAAAAATTGTCCCCTTCTAATTGTGTTTCATAACTGTTTTTCCTACTGGGACATGGCACAGGTGCTGAACCTATAAATTTTGGAAGCAGGCATTTGGTTACTTACTGAAGGTCATCTTCTCTACTCCTGGATAGTCTTTCCTTTAAATGCTATCCTCAAATAGCTCAGCTACCATCGGTGTTCTGAGGTCCTTAGAGACTTGTGCTGATGTTTTAATTTGAGCTGTATTTTTTCCCCCCTAAGATACCAAAATAAAGCCCTAGGATCATATTGGCTCTTGAGTGGCCTTGTTTAATTTCATCAGGAGTCCTCTGGTGCTTATACAGTAGATCTTTTGAAAATCTGGGTAGATGTGTTTAGCTTTTCTAACAAAATCATTCTTTCTGAATTCTTTTATGGTTACAAGGATTTAAAAGAAGGGCCATCTGTACCACAATGTTTATAGCAGCAATGGCCACGGTCGCCAAACTGTGGAAAGAACCAAGATGCCCTTCAACGGACGAATGGATAAGGAAGATGTGGTCCATATACACTATGGAGTATTATGCCTCCATCAGAAAGGATAAATACCCAACTTTTGTAGCAACATGGACGGGACTGGAAGAGATTATGCTGAGTGAAATCAGTCAAGCAGAGAGAGTCAATTATCATATGGTTTCACTTATTTGTGGAACATAACAAATAGCATGGTGGACATGGGGAGTTAGGAGAAGGGAGTTGGGGGAAATTGGAAGGGGAGGTGAACAATGAGAGACTATGGACTCTGAAAAACAATCTGAATGGTTTGAAGAGGGGGGGGGGTGGGAGGTTGGGGGAACCAGGTGGTGGGTATTAGAGAGGGCACAGATTGCATGGAGCACTGGGTGTGGTGCAAAAACAATGAATACTGTTATGCTGGAAAAAAAACAAAAGATATTACATATTGTACAGCAGTAGACATATTCTTGGTGTACGTTCTGTTAAACACATTTAAGAAAGCTGATGGGTTTACCCAGGATTTCTCCAATGTTTTCTATTGCAACCTTGCAACTTTAAGTTCTGTTAACTACAATATTATCATCATAGTTCAATAATGAATGGGCAACGGATCTTTTCAGTGGAATGGACTCTTTCAGAGCAGTAATTGTTATTGGAATGTAGGCATGTGACAGTCATTTGTATTTAAGAATGGAAAAGTATGATTTAGTAGTTCAGTGACTGTTTAAAGCAAGTAAAGCATCACCATGAAACAGATGAATCATATCAAATGAATAAAGCACCACCTCTCAGTTGGTTTCATAATCTGATTTAGCTTATCTTTTTGTAGAGTGAACTAATGGGAGGAAATACACACTTGTTTTACTATGCTATCTTTTTTTTTTAAGATTTTATATATTGATTTGAGAGAAAGAGAGTGAAAACACAAAGGGATCATGAAAGGAAGAAGCAGGCTCCCCTCTGAGCAGACAGCCGACATGGTACTCGATCCCAAGACCCTGAGATCATGACCTGAGCCGAATGCAGAGGCTTAACCAACTGAGCCATCCGGGTGCCCCAACTATGCCATCTTTTTGCATGTTCAGTTAAAACACAAAAAGAAGCTAGACCAACACATATGTTAGTGGGCAATTCTCAGAGTTCCCTTAACCAGAAGAAACTCTTGTGATAAAAGTTTCTGCATCAAGGCTGAGTCATTCATTCAATTCTTTCTCAATTACTTTCTTGGCAAGACAAACATGTTTTTGCATGCAAAAACTGGTGTTGTATTTAATTATCTCTGCAGATACATCAATACAATTTTAATTAAGTTCTTTGTGTATCTTGGAAGTAATCTGTTCAGATGATTCTTGGAACTTTTAGGTAACAAAGATACCTCCAGGCAATATTTCAAGATTCTTTTTCCTTCTTTCTTCTTCTCTTCAGTCAAACAGAACACTGTAGTTCTTTTGATGATGCACAGTGATTCTATTTTATACAAAAGTGCACATATTAATCTTATGCTTACATAGCTTTAACAGTGCTATCTATATTAAGAACTCCTTTTTTGTTTTTGTAATAAAATAATAAATTCCAATTTAAAAAATTCAACATTGGAATTATTCAAATTCACCCATGCTCTTGATCGTATTTGTTTCTGTAATGTGTGTACAAATCTACTAGTATTTTACACATGATTTGCAAACAATGAACATAGTAAAATGACTGGAAAATAACTCAGAATCATGATTTTGCCATTTTAAGATAGTGTTATAATACACTGAGTTAACTCCTTATATATTCATAATATCAAGATAAATAGTATATTAAAAAACTAGAAACTATCAAGCACAATTCAAATACAAGGTAATATGACTAACTTTAGTACTAAACTCAGTATTCTTACTAAAACCTATAGATTTTTATGCAGAAAAATGGTATAATCTTGAGCAGATAGCTATAATAAGAATAGCTTTGCTTAGAAAATAAAGTAAGACCTAAGTTTTGATTTTATTTCTGAGATAAGCTGAAAGAAGGTTAAGTATTGCATTCTGCTAAGAATAGGTAAAGTTCCCAAATGTATGACTTCTTGGAAAACGAATTTTTCAAAATAGTCATTAAGGTAATCAAATTTTCATTAAAAAAATTTGTTAGTATCTTTGTTAATATACATATTAATTGCATATATTCTTGGCTGATCATTTTCAAAGAGAAGAATTGTTGCTAATATCACTGCTTTTAGGGAGAAAAGGAGAATCTGTTTTAGTCCATTAAAATATCCTAGAAAAAATAAAAGCTTTTATAAGTATCAGTACAGCATGAAAGTTAAACTAACGTCAAAGAAATGGTCACTTCAGTAACAAACTAAGTGACAATTTAAGCGCATTTATTTCACAAGACGATCAGTGTCTTTCTTATAAACTACCGTATCTTTACTACTAACATTATATCATTCTTACAAGGTCTCAGCTGAATACGTATTTCTGTATCTTAGATTTAATTTGCTTTCCAAAAAGCTATAACTAACCTAATCTTTTTGCCTATCCTGACCACATCTTTCAAAATTTCAAAATTTTTCCAAAAAGCTATAACTAACCTAATCTTTTTGCCTGTCCTGACCTTATCTTTTCAAAATTATCCCCCATTGATAAAAGCTCCTGATTTTACTTTTCATAAAATCTAGAGAATGGAAAGCTCTAACTTGGGAGAACTGATTAGAAAATTGAAGTACATGTTGTAAGATGGCCATTCCTTTCTTTCTTTCCTTTTTTTTTTTTTTTTTTTGCCCTGGCAAATACAACTTTTTTTTTTTTTGCTTAGCATATAATGTATATTTGTTTCAGGGGTACAGGTCTGTGATTCACCAGTCTTACACAACTCACAGCACTCACCAAAGCACATACCCTCCCCAATGTCCATTACCCAGCCACCCAAGCCCACCCACCACCCTCCCCTCCAGCAACCCTCAGTTTGTTCCCTGAGATTAAGAGTCTTTTTTAGTTTGTTGCCATTCCCTTCTTGATCTACCACTGTGATTAAACATGCCCAGAGGGTGAGGAAAAAACCCCAAAAACTCCTATGTGTGAGAATTCTTTATTCTTGTGCTAGTCTAGTTCACTTAACCCAAACAAAATATATCATCAATGCAACTTTGCCTTAGCCAGGTACCAAGCACACCCATAGTCTCTATATTACGGTGAGAGTGGAGGTATTTGTGTGCAGATCGGGGTTGGGGAGGGGGAGGAAGGGAATTGAAATAGAAAGCAATAGTGGTTATAGTTGAATTTAACATAGCTTAGTTTTAGAAAGTGTACAAACATATGATCATGTGAAAATATTACTAGGATCTCTCCAGGAATTTGAAATAGGCCTGTTCAAGACATACATAAAGCAACTGCATGCTAAATCTTCTGTCAACCGCAGAATTAAAATGAATAGCTTTAAAAACAAAGCTACTTCATATTGAAATCCCCCATGCCAACATGGTAAAAGTCAGAATTTCTCGTAGGACTTCGGTAGGTAGAGTTCAAGATCATTTGAGATTCCATTTGCAATTAGTTTAATCTACTTGTTATATTATTAGTAGTTATGCATTAATGTCAATAATATTAGTGCTGTTAATACCATTACTATAATACTACAATAATATAACAGCATTGTTAATATTATTGTTTATAGTGTGCTAATAATATTAATATTATTAGTGTCATTTTCACACAGGCATTCGTTGCAAAAGAATAGTTCTGGAACAAACTATGCTACCAAACTGCAAGTATTTTCTCCTGCAAATCAGGATTAATGGGGATTTTTATTTTATATGTCTCAAATATCCTGACTGTAGGAGTTCAGAGAGGTGTTTTCCAGACCATCCTCAGTACTATATGGGCTGCAATATCATCTCAAAAAAAATTATATATATATATATATATATATATATATATATATGAAAATGTGTTTAAATGAGCATGCTTACATATACTACAGCCTGAATTCCCCATTAAGAAAAGTGAAATGGTTGTATGGAAAGTGTAACAGCATACTAGAAAAACAGCAGACATTGGAACCAGGGAAGCATTAATTCAGATTCTATTGTGAATTAAAAATTTTCACTATACTAGCTCTAAGTAGTTGCTCTTGGCAAAATAAAGAAAATAATGCCACCTTACAGCTTTACTGAGAGGGAGGACTAAAAAGATAATGCTTGTAAAGACCCAGCTCAATGTCACAGAACAGATGATAATAAATGTACCTTCCCTTTGCTGTTCTCACATTAACAGATAAAACTAGTCAACATTATCTTTCTAATACAGAAATAATTTAAATGTATGGTAACTGAAGATTTTATTTCACTTAGTCTTTAATAATTTCTTATTCTTTCATTAACTTGAAAAAAAGCAATAATACAAAACACTATGCTGTTTTATTTTTTTAATTTTTTTAAAGGTTTTATTTATTTATTTGACAGAGAGAGATCACAAGTAGACGGAGAGGCAGGCAGAGAGAGAGAGAGAGAGAGAGAAGCAGGCTCCCTGCCGAGCAGAGAGCCCAACGCGGGACTCGATCCCAGGACCCTGAGATCATGACCCGAGCCGAAGGCAGTGGCTTAACCCACTGAGCCACCCAGGTGCCCCAACACTATGCTGTTTTAAACTAAAGTAAACAAAACAGCAGATATCAAAAGGGAAAGATTTTTCTGATGTACTGTGAATTAAGTTGTTACCCAGGCAGTGGTGAATTTGCATTCAGAAAATAACGTTTTGAAAAACTCAAAGCTAATCCTTAGGAGAGAAAATCAGTGATATATTGTGACATAGCTATGCAGTTATCATTCATATGAGACAGGAAACCATGTGGAAGAAGTAAGGTAAACACTAGTTCAATAGCCAAATCTTGGAAATAAAATGTGCTAATGGAAATGACACCTATGGGAGTTAACGAAACACTAGAACATCTTTATTGTGGAAAACTCTAGAAAAGAAATAGAAGTGAATATCACACATGTAATGTCAAAATGTAATTTTCAAAGTAGTCAGCAAATCACATACTTGAATTTTGTCCTCAAATTTTGACAAAAACACTAATCAGAAAATTCTCAGAAAAAAAATTCACACAGTCCTTATCAGTATGTAGACTATTCTTCTGAAAATAGGAGATCCCAGATAAGCCCAACTGAAATATATTAGCAGATTTTTTTTTAACTTCAACAATTAATACTGATTGAGAATGATTTTTATGGTGGACTTTTAAAAGTTGCCCAAGACATATCCTCAAACACCATGTAGTTTCCCCAAAAAAGTATTGAGGGGAACATTTACTGATATCTTACAAACTTTCTTGTTTGTCTATGTGTAGATCAAGAAAAATGACAGGTTTGTTTAGGATATTATTTGGAACCACTGCAGAATTTTAAATTTCATTGTTTTAATCAAAAAATGTTTTCTGCCTAAACATTACCACTTTCTTAGACTTCTTAACTTATCCCTTATTTCAGTCATCAGTAGTAGGAGGGAATTGACATTTTTTCACAGTTTTTAATTAAAAAAATTATTTTAGAGAGAACACACCCAGGACCTGGGGGGAGGGGCAGAGAAAGAGGGAGACGGACTCTTAAGCAGTGTACAGAGCATGATGGCAGGGCTTGATCTCATAACTATGGGATCATGACCTGAGCCAAGATCAAGAGTTGGATGCTTACCCAACTGAGCCTACCAGGTGCCCTGACATTTGTTTTTTTAAAGATTTTATTTATTTATTTATTTGACAGAGAGATCGCACAAGTAGGCAGAGTGGCAAGCAGAGGAAAAGGGAGAAGCAGGCTCTGTGTGGAGTGGGGAACCCAATCCGGGACTTGATCCCAGGACCCAGGGATCATGACCTGAGCTGAGGCAGATGCTTAACCGACTGAGCCACCTAGGTGCCCCATTTTTTTTTTTTTTTTAAACACAAGGGCACATGTTTTATACAAAGAGCAAATGTTTTTAGTTAACTAATTTTTCCACAAATGTTAGTACATATGGAACAAAGAGCAAATGCATGGCCCAAGTAAGATCCATGAATAGGTGATTTTTGGGTTAATACTGTAGCCAAGGGTCTGTATAATACATAAGATTTAAATTTGAACTTTACCTCAGTTCTACATGACTGGATATCCTGGGCCTTTAAGTTTTCTTTGAAGGAGGTAAAATCATAAATAATATACCACTATTTACTTTTGGTTTAATGGCAACGTACTGGTAGAATTCAGTGGAATAAGAATCAGCACATTTGCAAATTTAGAATCAACGTATTTATTTGTACTTGTCAAAGTTCCCTAAGAAACCAACAAATTATATACAGTTGTTACTATGTTTTGCTTTCATACACATTAGAGCACCCTTTTATTATGTTTTTCTCAAATTGTTTAAAGAAAGCATGTTATCCCCAATTTGAAATAGAACATTGTTACCGAATGTAAAGGGGGCTATGATTTAACCTGCAGGATCCCTCCAATGTGCTAGCTCTTCCACTTTGGCAATCTAAACACAAGACTCTTTTTCTTTAGACATATTATTCTGAGATGGCCATACCCTTTATTTATTTTATTTTCCATTTTATTTTATTTTATATTTAATTTAATTTAATTATTTAATTTATTTCGGGAGATGAAAATTGACACTTGGCCATACACTTTACAGATAAGCTTTCTAGTAAGGCAACTGTTGCCTCATTTCAATGTCTTCATTATTGCATATAGTGGATGTATTCCTGCTGTCACTGTGCTTGTTTCAATTTTATCTATTGCTATAGTTTTTCTAATTTCATTGTATCTTGCTCCTAATAACTGGTTTGTTTTCATCCTGTTGTTCATATTTTTTCTTCAAAATCTGTATATTTTTTTTCCTTTTTCATTGGTCTCTATCCATCCTCATCTATAATTCCTGGGGTTTCCTGGTCTTCTTCCCACTGTTTTGAATAATAATGAATTGCAAAACAGTTTACCAAGTTAAAATTGATTAGAAAGTAATTTCTCCATTTCTTTTATATTCTTAAGATGGTAGGATACTAATTAAAATGATCTTGATATAATTTGCAATTGGCTTTGCTGCCAGAATATTAAAATTATCAAATACTCAGAATTCAGTATACAACTGTGAGGATTTCTATAGCAGTCTATATGGCATGAATTTGTATTGATAATAATAATATAGGATATCTCTAAGGGGTACAATTAATTATGCTACTCCTATATCTGTTCCGAGATGGATCATACAGTTTGAAGTTACAAAGAAATGATGACTGTGAATATCTCTGATTTCAAACTTTCAGAGTTTGCTGAGGGTTCAGTAAGCTAATGTCAAACATAGTTCCCCTTTTCTCTTCATTCCAGTTGGGCTTTTGCTTCCATTACTCAGTCAGAAGTGCTCTTAGCATCAGCGTCAGCATCAGTGACCTTCACATTGTTAAATCCAGTGTTGTATGCAGTCTTCCTTACTTAGCAGAAACATTTGGCAGAGTTGGTTATTCCCAACTTCAAGTGAAAGTGCCCCAGATCTCAGTTCATGAGTCTCTCATCCCCACCTCCCCCTCCTTCCCCCTCCCATGACCTCTCTTGTTTCTCTATTTACATGTACCCCCTTGGTGATCTTATGTAATCTCGTGGTTGTACATATCAATTATGTGTAGGTGATTCTCAAATTCATGATTCTAATCCAGATTATTCCCTTGAAATGCAAACGTCTATATCCAACTGACCAGTTAACATCTTCAGCATCATGTATAATAGAAACCTGACACTTAATCTTGCCAAATTCTGTTTATTTATTTGAGAGAGAGAGAGAGAAAGTGCACAAGCAGGGGAGGAGCAGAGGGAGAGGGAGACATGGGGCTTAATCTTAGGACCCCGGGATCCTAACCTGAGCCAAAGACAGATGCTTAACTGACTGAGCCACCCAGGTGCCCCATGAGCTTTCTCTTAAAGCCCTTTCCCCTTATAGCCTTCTCCACTGCTAGCAAATCCAATCTTTTCATTTTGGGGGCAAAACTTTGGAATCATCCTTGATTCCTGTCTTTTATTCACACCCATTATGATGTGCCAGAAGTCTGATGTCTCCAGAGTCTGACCACTTCTCTGTACCTGACTCTTGTATTGATCTGAGCAACCATCATCTCCTACTTGGATCACTGTGCTGTTTCTGCCCTGTTATCCTACAATCTGTTCTCAACATGTAAGCAAGAATCATTTTCTAAAATAAAGTTAGATTTCATGCTAATTCCATGCTTGGTGTCATGCAGTGGCTCACAGTTTACTCAATGTAAAAGTGAAAATGTTTATTGTGGTCTGCAAGACTTCACACAGTCTTATCTTTGCTGCCTCTCAGCATAGCTGTTTTCAACTGGGGGTGATGTTACCCCTCAAGGGATATCTGGCATTTTCTAATGATCACTGCTGAGAACGGAGGGGGAATACTACTATTATCTAGTGGATGGAAAACAGGGATGTTGCTAAATATCTTAAAATTGCAAGATAGCCTTTGGGCTATTCATGTACAAAGAAATATTGGATCTAAAATAGCATTGAAACACTGAGATTTAGAACCTTATTTCCAAATGTTCTTTTCTTAACTCCAACACTGGCATTCTTTTTTTAAAGTATTAATTAATTTATTTATTTGAAAGAGAGAAAATGAGAGAGAGAGAGAGCGTGAGAAGGGAAGGGTCAGAGGGAGAAGCAGTCTCCCTGCTGAGCAAGGAGCCTGATGCAGGACTTGATCCTGGGACTCCAGGATCTTAACCTGAGCCAAAGGCAGTCACTTAACCAACTGAGCCACCTAGGTGCCCCTAACACTGGCATTCTTATTGACTTTTGGAAACACAAGTCTGTGGAGACCTCACATTCTGGAATATTTGCCTCCTGAAAATTTACATGGTTTGCTCCTTTACTTCCTCCCATTTCTGTTCCAGTGTATGCCTTGCTGAGATCCTCTCTGATCACCTGTTACAAACTACAATTCCCTGGCACTCCTTCTTCCCTAAACAGTTTATACAGGACTCATTATCATCTGATATTCTCTGAATTGTATTTTTTTTATTGTCTGTTTCTCCTCCTTAGGAGGTAAACTCCGATTGGGTGTTTTATCTGTTTTGTTTACTGCTTTTCCCTCTAAAGCAGTGGCTGGCATATAGAAGAAGACTTCATAAATATTTGTAGAAATATCATAGCATAATACAATAAAGTGGAGGACATCAGCAGGGTCTTCTGATAACATGAAAGGTGAACACTGAATCCACACATTGGCTGAACTAGTCTGGGAATAGAAGGATGTCTGAGCTGGTTGGTGAAAAGTGTGGTGCTTGCCTCTTGTGTATTTCAGAGGGAGGGCACAGCATGCTCAGAGGCTGTGGAGTTAGAGGAAGTGTGTCCTCTTGGAGAAATGACAGGCGTAAGGGCTCAGAGGGTAGACAGTGAAATAATGACAAGACATAATGACCATGAAAGAGATCGAGAGGGGGAGTGAAGCAGTCAAAGGAGCATGCATGGCATCCTGAACTACTAATAATCTGGGCATTCCTTGCATGCAGTAGAAATAAAAGAATCAGCCAAGCAAACATTTTAAACCAAGGGATAACCTCATCACATCTGATGTTGCGAGCAGTCAGAATTGCTGTGATGTGGAAGCTGAGCCAGAGAAGAGGCCGCTTTAATACTTAGGAAAAGTGATCATATTTTAAAATATTTTATTTCTATACAAATTCACATTTTAAAAGTATTCTAGGGGCGCCTGGGTGGCTCAGTGGGTTAAGCCGCTGCCTTCGGCTCAGGTCATGATCTCAGAGTCCTGGGATCGAGCCCCGCATCGGGCTCTCTGCTCAGCGGGAAGCCTGCTTCCTCCTCTCTCTCTGCCTGCCTCTCTACCTACTTGTGATCTCTCTGTCAAATAAATAAATAAAATCTTTAAAAAAAAAAAAAAAGTATTCTAAAATGGGGCACCTGGGTGGCTCAGTCACTTAACCATCTGTCTTCAGCTCAGGTCATGATCTCAGGGTCCTGGGATGGGCTCCCTGCTCAGCGGGGGTCTGCTTCTCCCTCTCCCTCTGTGCTCTCTCTCTCAAGTAAATAAATAAAATCTTAAAAAAAAAAAGTTTTTAAAAATAGACCTATAGTACTTTTATTAAGAAAATAGAGTGCTTTAGATTTAAACAATGCATACATTTAAGTTTAAAAAGTTTCTAGAAATAAGGAGAATATGTAAATGGTGCTACATAACTAAATACCTTGGTGGAATAATACTAAAATATATTTTCTTTGGAATCAGATATTCTCATTAGCCAGCAGTTTAGTGAAAGTCAAGGCTTACAGCATTTCTTGTGGGCTGAGTTTCCTCACTTCATGTTCGCTTTCCTTGGCTTGCTTGCTGAATGATGCGTATGCGTGCGAGTTTGCGTGTGAGACAAGAGGGTCAGACAAAGGGAAAGCAAGTAAGAGGGGATATTTGCTTGAAATTAAAGTGATTTTTCTCCTGTTCTTATTTCATTGGCTCTGATGCTGGTAACCCTTTGGTGTTTAAAAAAAATGAACTCACCATTCTGTGCTACCAGGGAGGAGTCCATATGGAGTTATCCTGGATTCCCGTGGTAACTTAAAGGGAAACTTTTAATGTCCAGAGCCTTGGATGTCCTGCAAATAATTAAGAAGAACATCTTCAAATTCCTTGCATTTAGATTTAGATTTAGAATCCATTTAGATGATACCTACCTTGACCTCCAAATGGAAAAGTACATATACAAGGGGAAAAACGATGGTATCTACGTCATACACCTGAAGAGAACCTGGGAGAAACTTCTGCTGGGAACTTGCATATTGTGGCCATTGAAAACCCAGCTGAGGTCAGGGTCCTCTGCTTCAGCAACACTGGCCAGTGAGCTGTGCTGCTGTTTGCTGCTGCATGGTGGCCACTCCTATTTCTGGAACCTTCACTAACCAGGTCCAGGCAGCCTCCTGGGGCAAGACTTCCGGGGGTTACTGATCCCAGAGCTGACCACCAGCCTCTCACCCAGACGTTGTATGTTAACCTGCCTGTCATTGCTCTGGGTAATACAGATTCTCCTCCATGCAACAAGGAGGGAGCTCACTCAGTGGCCCCAGAGTTTCTGGACATGTGCACTCCAGCTCTCCCCAGCATCCAGAGGTCACACCTACTTCCGCGAATTGAAAAGGAAGAGCCAGCCCCTGCTGAAAAGGCTGTGATCAAGGAAGAATTTTAGGGTGGATGGGTTGAGCCAGTTCTTGAGGTTATTGCAAATCAGCCTGAAGGTGCCGATTGCCTGAGGGTGGGCAGTTCCCTCTGTGCCTCTGCGCCAGTGCCCTGCCCAGCACTGTCTGCAGATCCCACTGCTCGCACCCTGGAGCGGGAGGAATGGCTGCGGACAGTCTTAAGCTGTTCTTCCACAGACTCTTCAACAAAGAATGGAAATAAAGTTGGTGGAAAAACTTTCTAAAACACACACACACACACACACACACACACACACACTCCAGCAATATAACCCCCCTAGCAATTTTTGGTAGTCTGTATGAATTGCTACAGCAATCTCTCTTTCCCAAACTCCCTGTTTATCAGGCCACTTCTTAGTGAACTATTTTTTAGTTGTTAAATCATTCGGATTAGAAAAAGTCTCACTCAACATTGGGGTTTAGAGTTTTAGTCATAGCATTTATTAATACATGAAGCAGTTGCCTGTATTCATTTGTTTTATTGCTTGTTAGTTAGGTTTTGGCTCATCTGTCTCCCTTTTTAGAATAAAAGCTGCTTTCAGTCTTCATCTTACTCTTTATGTAGAGCTCCTCCTACAAAGTGCCTGTGAGTGAGTATGTTTTGGCTGACTGAATTATTATTTTGATGTTGAAAAATTGCCTTTGAAAATATACTTTGTTTTGAAACAAAGCTATGAATTTATTATTTGGGCCTCAAAGTGTTGAAAAGTAATAATAACTGTCAGAAAAGAGATTCCTCAAGGAAAATGGATTAAGGCAGTGCTTTCTCCTTATGTGTGGAAGCTTAGGAAGCATTTTCAGGGTTTCAGCTACTGTATTTGACAAATTCTGTGAATAATCTTCACCTATTAAGCAAACCTGGTAACCACTGTAGCCCAGCGGGCTCATCTATAAAATAAAGGGATTGAATCAGATGATCGTTCTGCTCTAAAATTCTACGCTTGTAGGATCAGATGGACAATGATCTGAGTTTGCAATCATATATGTATGTTCTAGTTCAAATTTTCTTTTTAGGTCTATGCCTTTGGGCCCAGTGTTTACATTTTGGAGGTCTTTAATTTCCTCATGTAAAATGTGAAAGGGTTTAAATAAATGATTCACTTCAAATATCTATAAAATTCTGTAACATTTATACTTCATGAGTTCTAGCAGTGTTTAAAGCTGTGAAAATGAATTAGTTGTACTGTCTTGTGTTTTACTTTTTGTGGTATGGAAAAGTTGGGGAGATAGAGAAAAACATTTTTGTAATGCACATCTTCTCAAGATCATTGGAAATGTGGTTCATAATTCCAGAAAAATGGTAATTTATGAGGAAAGAGGGTGGTTTGAGAATAGTTTTGATTCAGAAGCCCTAAGATGTTGGAAACCAGACAGATACTCTTAAACCTGGGGTTCTTTGTCTCTGTTCCAGATATTCTGGCTTTCTCATTTTGCCACAATTAACAAAAGCACTTGTATTGATTTTTTTTAGCACTTGTATTGATTTTTATTTGTCATATAAATTGCAAGAGTCAAGACTTGAGAAATTTTGCTCTGAAAGCCAGGAATTTAATCCAGTATAAAACTCCATTGATAAACAATTTAGAAAAGGTGACAGACACTAGGATTACTTTATTATAAGCCCCAAATATTAATTTGATCTTGATTAATGTTATAGTAGAACCAAAACCTACAGATCTTTATTAGAGAACCTTTGGAATTATGAGAACCTATGGATCACAAACACTTTTGAAAATTCAAAGCTCTAGGTTATCATTGTTGAGATACAAAAATAAGGTTAGCAGGTATTTTTTTCCCAGTTATAACAAATTATTTGCCCATAGTATTTAAGAGAAATTTATACTTACATCTTATCATTCTCTAAAGTTGAGTTTCTGGTTAAGTTCTGTTTGCCAAAAAGGGCAATGGACCTTTCTCTTATATTCAAAGATTTTAGTAATGACTATGAAAGTATAAACTGGAATGTGTGAAAGTTTATTATCAGAAACCACATTTTAAAATAATGTTTTTTATATAACTGTTTGTTTACATACTTTTGTATATAGTACCCGTCACAGAAATTGCTTATAATAAAAAATTGAGGTAACTTAACTCACTATCATTTTGCTATCCTAGCTCTGATAATCTAGTATAGGACTGTACAGAGTCCCTAAAATTAAGAACATAAATAAAGGCATCTCTCTTTATTAAAAAACTATTACAGAAGTAAGACAAATGCCCTTGATTAAGTTTAAAATACAATGCAGAATTTTTATTATCTCTAACACACAATTTTAAGAACAGATTTTTACATCATAAGAGTGCAATGAATATAGGTACAAAAGGTTGGAAGAAAATGTTAGAAATCTGAAAAGAACAATATTTAAATCTGATTATGGGCTCAAAACATGTTTTTCCTGGTTATGGTCCTCATAATTCTTTTTTTCTAATAATTTGTATAGTATTTTTTCAGTTTTTTTTAAATTTAATTTTATTTTTTTCAGTGTTCCAAAATTCATTGTTTATTTTTATTTTTTTGAAATATTTTAAAATTTATTAGAATTAGAAATTCCTATTACTTCTCATTTTACCAGTAGTAAATAGTATTTCCTTACATTGTAACCTTAGGCAATTGATCATTTATTATTAGATGTCCATATAGCATAATGCCAGAATACTTTGGTAGTTAAAATATTGATCCAAATACTGAAATCTAGATATATGTGTTTATGTGTTGTTATCAGTAATTTAACTGAACTATATTCTATCATTTAATTTTACAAGTTGTATGTTTGTAATGCTTTTCTCAGGTCAACATGTTGTTGAGTCCCAAAAAATCTTCTGTGTGGAATGTAAAGAATAAAGTGCTTTTTGGGGGGGAAAAAAAAAGGTGTAATGATCGCAGTAAAATCATAGGTGTTACTTGCTTTCGTTGTCCTCACCATAGACTATTAGAAAAATTACCAGCTTTGGCTGCCTTCCTTTGCTCAGAGGATTCTTCTAGGCTATACCTCTCACCTTCAAATTTACAAATTTATTTTTCATTCCTTGCTCCTCCTTTTCAGTCCCTTTATTTCACTGGTGTTCTATTCTCTTTAACTCTTTTAGATTGCCTTGAATATTGGATTCCCTGCCTGGCTTTGATTTCTTCATAGGATGCTATTTCTCAGATCAGTCCTTTGCACAAATGCTCTGTGGCTGATAGGTGACATCTAAATCTGCCCCAGATTTTCTGGACACTTCACCCCTGTTGATGGCATTTATTTTTCTTGGAGGGAGCACCAAGCATTATTATGAATTATGCTTCCTATCAATGGTAAATTTAACCTTGAGTAAAGGTCAAGAGAAAGAAAACACATAGGTGTTAAGCATATATTTTAAAGAAATGGTGAATTTTGTGTGTTATTTTGTCCTTCAATAAATGTATCAGAAAAAGAAGGCAAAGTCAGAATATTTTTCATTGTTGATGACATAGTAAGCCATTACTTGCTAGAGCTAGTGTTATTTTCTTCATTTTATAATCAGCTGGAGAGTCAAGGTTTAATCAAAGGAACAGAATCCTATGAGTAATACGTATAGAAGATACTTTAAGAATAAAGCTGTTGTTTCGTGTTTGGTATTGGAGTTTAAAATCAACATGGCAGGCAGTCAGGAGGAGATGATATTAAATAGGGTAGAGAATGCTGGGACCCATGAGGACAAACTAAAACTTTGTCTTTTTCTGCTTCTATGTCTACAGATTTGATGATGAGCTGCTCTTCTAGGAGAACATGGTGTTCTTCAGCACAGGGCTCATGAGCACCTGGTCCAGTGAGAGTCCTGCAGGAGTGGGAGGAGCCATAGGAGTTGTGGACTGACTGGTGCCTCACACCACCTTGGTGAGTCAGCAGATAAGTGACAGTATGTGTAAACTGCACCAATGTTGGGTGTTCTGAACTGATCTTTCAAGCATGAAGAATATAGCTACTGCTTTACTTCTGCCCACTGGTCTTGTATAAATTATCTCTGGTGGCATACATTAATTCGGAACTGTGCAGGGAGACAGTGCTGGGAAACAGAGTTATAGTTTAGCTAAGTCAATAATACACATCCACCCAACTGCAAATAGAGTTTGTCATATAATTTGACACGGCCACAGACTGTGTACGATTGTTTTTATTGTGCTCCACATTCTCACCAAGACTTGGTATTGTCCAACTTTGGTTTTATATTTTTGCTGTTCTCTTCATCATAAAATTATATTTTATTATTCATTTTGGTTTTAAGCTGCATTTCTCTGGTTAGTGAGAAGTTGAACATATATTCTTGAGCTTACTGACCGCTTGTGTTTCTTCTTCTGTGAGAATGCCCATTCCTATCTCTTGCCTTATCTTTTAATGGATGATCTTCTGTTTATTGATATGGTGAAGAAATTTATGTATTCTTGTTATTAATTCTTTGTTGATATTTAATTTGCAAGTATCTTTTCCTAATTTGTGATTTGTCTTTTCATTTTTAAAAGGTGTCTTTCCTTTAATGAATGCATTTCTTTCTCAATTTTGCAGCGGTGAATTTTGGAGTTCTTAATGTGATCATTATCTTCTGTGTTTTGTTTAGAAAATCCTTCCCTATACCAAGGATATAAAAACATTCTAAAAGTTTCACGCATTTGTTTCATACTTTCTTGTTTAAATGCAAATTGTGAGGGCACTTGGGTGGCTTAGTAGGTAAGCATCTGACTCGGTTTCGGCTCAGCTCATGATCTCGAGGTCCTGAGGACCACCCCTAAGTAAGGCTTACTCTGGAGGTGGAGCCTGCTTAAGATTCTCTTTCTCCCTCTTCCTCAGCCCATCCTCTAACCCCACTTATGTGCATGCACACTCCCTCTCTCTCTCCCTCAAAAATAAATAAATAAATAAAAATAAAAATAAATGTGTGTTGTGAGATAGAGTTCAATTACCATTGCCATTGTTTGTTCTGTATGGATAGCCAGTTGTCTCAGCATTATTTATTGAAAAGTCCTTCCCTTCTCCTTATCTACAAATGTTATATGTTTCCGTATAGGTTAGATCTCTTTGGGGATCTGTGTAAATTACTTTTAGCTCTATGGTAAGACCTGATAACACTGCTTTGGGGTTACTTTGTTTATTAGTGGCTGTAGGGTCTCCCAAAAAAGTTTTTGAGTTATAACATCAACTAAGTAAATAATGGTGTTGGATTTTTTTTAAATTGCAATTGCAGTACATGTATAAGTTAATTTGAGTTG
Organism: Enhydra lutris kenyoni; assembly: GCF_002288905.1. NCBI lineage: Eukaryota > Metazoa > Chordata > Mammalia > Carnivora > Mustelidae > Enhydra > Enhydra lutris. Next base: position 23,024,841 of record NW_019154095.1, on the reverse strand, counting down.
AACAAACATATTTATTACATTGTCTTATTTTCACACATGAAATATCTCTCCAGTTATAATTTACTTTAATATCTTAAAGCAAAGTTTTATAATCTGTTGTTGGAAAGTTCTTGTCCAGTTTCCTTAGGGTTACTTCTAAGTAGCAAATAGATCTCTTTTTTTTTAAATAAGACTACATCAAATAATTAAAGAATCAATTTATTAAGTATTCTTACACTTGCTATAAGAATATTCACTTGCTGATGGGCATTTGGGTTTGTTCTACCTCTTGCTTATTGTGAATAAGGCTACAATAAACATGAGTGTACAAATATCCCTTTCAGAACCAATTATTATTTTTTTAGATACGCACCTAGAAATGGAGTTGCTAGATCATATGGTAGTTCCATTTTTTAAATTTTGAGAACCTCCATAGTATTTTTCCTAACAGTTGTACCATATTACACTCCTATCAAGAGTAGTTTAAATTCTCCACTTCTTACCAATACTTGTTAATTTATGGTTTTTTGACAGTAACCATCCTAATGATTGTCAGATGATCTCTGATTGTGGTTTTAACTTGCATTTTCCTGCTAATAAGTGATACTGAACATCTTATCATATGACTTGGTGGTCATTTTGATATCTTCTTTGGAAAAATGTCTCTTCAAGTCCTTTGCCTGTTTTTAAATTGGATAATTTATGGGTTTTTGTTGTTGAGTTATATGTTTTTTACATATTCTGAATATAAGACACTTTATTCAGTGATATGATTGCAAATATTTTCTGTAGTTTCACAGGTTAATTTTCACTCCTGTTTATTATGTCTTTTGCTGTGTAAAAGTTTTTAGGTTTGATCTATTTATGTATGTATAAATAAATTTCCATTTATGTATATTTATTTTATCTCCTGTGTTTTTGGTGTTATATGCAAGAAATTATTGCCAAAATCAGTGTCACACAGGTTTTTCTCTATGTTTTCTTCTAGAAACTTTATAGTTTCAGGTCTTATGTTAAAGTCTATAATTTATTTTGAGTTAACTTTTATATAGGGTTTAAGAGTCCAACTTCAGTTTTTTGCATGTTGGTATCACCATTTGTAGAATAGACCATCCTTTTTCCCTTGTGTAATTTGGTACCCTTCTCAAATATCATTTGACCATATATGTGAGAATTTATTCCTAGGCTTTCTATTCTGTTCAATTAATCAATATACATATATATATATTTTTAATGCCAGTATCATACTGTTTTGAATAGTGTAGCCTTGCAGAACATTTTAAGATCAGGATGTGTGAGGTTTCCAGTTTTGTTTGTCTTTTTTAAGGGCATTATTTGTTTGTTTGTTTGGGGGTGGCTATTCAGGGTCTTTTGTGGTTCTACATGAATTTTAGAATTTTTTTTCAATTTCTATAAAAAGATACCTTAGGGTTTTGATAGGGGTTGCATTGAATATGTAGATAATTTTGGGAAGTGTAGATATTTAAATAATATTAAGTATTATGATTCATGAACATGGAATATCTTTTCTTTATTTGTTTATTTAATTTCTTTCAGTGATGTTTTGTAGTTTTCAATGTGCAGGTCTTTCATCTCCTTGGTTAAGTTCATTCCTAAATATTATATTCCTTTTGTTGCTACTACAAATAGAATTTTGTTAAAAAAATTTCCTTTGTAGATTGTTTGTTGTTACTGCTCAGAAATGCAATTGATTTTTGTATGAATTTTTTCATTAGTTCTAACAGTATGGGTGGTGTGTGTGTGTGTGTGTAATCTTTAGTATTTTCTACATTATAGAATATCATGTCATTCTTGAACACAAATAATTTTACTTCTTCCTTTCTTATTTCAATCCCTCTATTCCTTTTATGCCTAATTTCTTAGTCTAGGACTTCCATTACTATGTTGAATAGAAGTGGTAATTTATTTAAGAAATTAAATTCCACTTGTTCATGGTGATCAGTCCTTTTAGTGTGTTGTTGAAATGAGTTTGCTAGTATTTTGTTGAAGATTTTTGTGTCAATGGGGTGCCTGGGTGTCTCAGTTGTTAAGTGTCTGCCTTTAGCTCTGGTCATGATCCCAGGGTCCTGGGATTGTGACTGGTATCAGGCTTCTTGCTCAGGAGGGAGCCTGCTTCTCCCTCTCCCTCTGCATACCACGCTCCCTCCTTGCACTCTCTCTGTCAAATAAATAAAATCTTTCAAAAAAAAAAATACTTTTGTTTCAATATTCATCAGGTATACTGTAGTTATCTTTTTTCTTGTAGTATCTTTTTCTGATTTTGGTACCAGGGTAATGCTGGCCTAGTAAAATGATTTTTAAAGTGTTATATTCTCTTTAAGTTTTGAAAGGATAGATATTAATTCTCTTTAAATGTTTGGTTGAGTTCTTCAATGAAGTCATTGTGTCCTGGGCTTTTCATTACTTTTTTCTCTCACTTTAAATTTATATGGACACCCATAACTGAAGAAAAAAAAATAGTGCCTCTGTAGAGCATACCAAAACACCTGAGAGATTCATCAGTCTATGCATTTACAAGTGAGGGGATGGGAATGTGGAAAAGATGGCAGAGCTAGAAGCAGCAGCAGCAGTGATGGCAGAGAAGGCAAAAGTCAGTCTAGCAGGGAGTCACCACAACTTTTCTGGCAGAGAAGGTAAAAGATAGAGGTAGTGAGTGGGGTCTGTCTGGCCATATGTGTTGCAGCTGGAGGGACCAGTTGTTCTTTTTGAGGAGAGACCATAGTGACTTGGGGGAAAGAAAGGAGAGGAAGTAAACAGATAAAGAAAATTAAAGAAAAGTATCTCCTGCTGTCTTCCCTGGGAGGCAAGATGAACCATAGACCTTTGGGACCCCCTCCCACTTGAGGATACCTCTCTTGGGCCTTGGGAACAGCCAACACCTTAGGCCATAAGTACACACCCATCCCCTACTCTGCCACCCTACTTTTTTTTTTTTTTTTTTTAAATGTGTGTACTCCCAGGTCAGGTAAGAGAAAGCAAAGACTTGTGTTACAGGTTCACTGTTTGGAAAACAAAAGGAAGATTCCTAACTACCAACTTGTTGAACTGTAAGAAGGTAAACAAAACCTTGTCTAAATAAAAAATGCTACTTCAAATGTAGTGACAGAGGCACTTTCCATCAAATACCATGAAAACCCATAATAATATGATATCACAAAAATAAAATTAATTTTCAGCAACTGAACCCAAAGACATAGAATATTGCAATCTAACTTAAGAAGAATTTAAAATAATTGTTAGAAAAAGTTCAAGATACAAGAAAACTCAGAAAGGCAATAAAGTGACCCCCGGAATAAAATGAATGAAAAGAAGAATGCTTTATCAAAAAGACTAAAAATCTAAGAAAGAATCAAACAGATTCTAGAACTGAAAAACTCAATAAATGAGATGAAGAATGTTTTAGAATTCATTGGAAGTAGAGCAAATCATATGGAAGAAAGATTAGTAAACTCAAGGATAGAAACTTAGAAATAATTCAAGTGAAAGAAGGGAGAACTAAGATTTTGAAAAAATGAAGGAGCACTAGGAGAACTGTCCAATTCCATTAGAAAAGCCAACATAGGGATAATGAGTATCCCAGACGAAATGAGAGGGAGAAGGGAGCAGAGATGGTATTTAAAGATATAAAAGCTAAGAAATTCCCAAACCTGCAGAAGATACGTAAGCCCATGAAGCTAATTGAATAACTTATTATCTTAAAGCAGAAAGACATTCTTTAAAACATATTATGTTAAAACTGTCAAAAGTCAATGATACATAATTTTAAAGTCCTCCTAGGAAAAAAGACTGTAACCTACAAAAGTATGCCCATTAGGCTCTTAGATTTCTCAGGCAAAATGCTACAGTCCAGAAGAGAGTGGAATGACATATTCAAAATATTAAAAGATAAAAACTGCCAGCCAAGAATACTCTATTTGGTAACATTATCTTTCAGATATGAAAGAGGAATAAAGGTTTTCCTAGACAAAACAACAGCAACAAAACAAGTTGAGAAGTTCACCACTACTAGACCTTCCTTTCAACAAATGTTGAAACATTCAACAAATATCGAAAGGAGCTCTGTAAGCTGAAATGAGAAGACAAAAGTACACAAAACTTTGAGTAAGGTGATAAATCATCAGAATTAGAATACTGTAAGTCTTTTTTAGAATAACATATTAAACCCTTAACTATAAGTAAAGGAAAAAAGCATTAAAAATAACTACAACTGGGTTACAAAATCACATAAAAAAGATAATTTGTGACATCAAAAATATAAAAAGAAAAGTAAAAGGATAGGATCTTTATAGGTTAATGAAGATTAAATTTCTGTCAGAGAAAAAAGACTGTTTTATCTCTAAGATGTTTTCTGTAAAGTTCAGGGTAACCATAAAGCAAAAATCTAGAACAGAGACGTGAGACATTAAAAAAAGAGAGAGAGAGAGAGAGAGAGGAGCCTAAGCAAATCACCATGAGAAATCACCGACATACACAGGTAGACAGAAATAGAAGGAAAATGACAATGGAGAGATGAAATAACCAAAAGCAAAAGATAAAATAGCAGTAGTAAATCCTTGCATATTAATAATCACCATGAATGTATATGGATTGAACTCATCAATCAAAAGTCACGGAGTGGCTGGATGGATTTAAAAAAAAGAAGACCCAAATATATGCTGCCTAAAGGAGACTCATTTCAGCTCTAAAGGCTCACATAGGTTCAAAGTGAAAGGATGGAAAATGAATTTCCAAATGAACAGAAATGGAAAGAAGACAAGAAAAGCCATACTTATATTACACAAAATAGATGTCAAGCCAATAAGTATAAAAAGAGACAAAGAAGATCATGATGTAAGGATAAAAGGAGTCAAGACATCAAGAAGATATAACAATTAATATAAACCTATAGACTCTCAACACCCAAACACCAAAATATATTGCAAAATTAATAGCAGATCTTAAGGGAGAAGTAGACAACAATACAATAACTGTAAGAGATTTCAGTATCCTACTATCAGTAATGATTAGATTGATCAGACGGAAAATTAACGAGGAAACTTTGGAATTGAATTACACTTTAGAAAGTGGGCACAAGCACTTCTAAACAACCATTGGGTCAAAGAAAATTCATAAGGGAAATAAAATATTTTCTCAAAACTAATGAAAATGAAAACACAATATAGTAGATATTGTGATACAACAAAAGCAGTTCTGAAAGGAAAGTTTATGGCAATAAATGCATATATTAAGAAATTAGAATGATCTCAAATAAATAGCTGACTACATTTCTAGGAACCAGAGGAAGCAGAGTAAATTAAGTCCAAAGTTAGTAAAAAGAAGGAAATAATAAGGATCAAAATAGAAATAAATAAAATTGAGACCAGAAAAAAAAAATAGAGTTGATGAAACTAAGAGTGGTTCTTTGAAAAGAAAAAAAAATAAGCAGAATTGATAAACCTTTAGCTAGACAAAGAAGAGAGAAGATTCAAGTAAATAACATTAGCAATAATGGAAGAGACATTATAACTGACACCATAGAAATACATAGAACCATAAGAGATTACTATGAATGATTATATGCCAACAAATTATATAACTTAGAAGAAATGGAAATATTTCTAGAAACATACAACCTACAAAGACTGAATCAGGAAGAAAGAGAAAATCTAAACAGATCAGTAATGATTGAATCAATGATCAGTAAAATATTGAATCAGCAATTAAAAAAAAAAAAAACCAAAACTCCCAACACAGACAATGCTGGGACCAGATAGTTTCACTGAAGAATTTTATCAAATACATTTAAAGAAGAATTAATGTCTGTCCTAAAACTCTTCCAAAATATTGAAGAGGAGGGAACACTCTCAAACTCATTCTGTGAGTCAGAATTACTTTATTCCAAAACCAGATAGGGACACCACAAGAAAACTGTAGACCAATATCCCTGATGGATATAGATTCAAGATTTCTCAAAAAATATTAGCAAGCTGAATTCAAGAACACATTTAAAGGATTATACACCATGACCAAGTGAGATTTATCCCTGGGATATAGAGAAGGTTCAACATACACAAATCAATAAATTTAGTATATCACATCAATAAAATGGAAGATTAAAATCACCTGATCATCTCTAGTGCCTGGGTGGCTCAGTCGGTTAAACATCTGCCTTTGGCTCAGGTCATGATCTCAGGGTCCTGGATCAAGCCCCATGCCGGCTCCCTGGTCAAGGGGGAACCTGCTTCTTCCTCTCTCTCTGCCATTCCCCCCGGCTTGTTTTCCCACTCTCTCTCTCATATAAATAAATGAAATCTTTATTTAGAAAAAATCACATGATCATCTCAATAGTTGTAGAAAAAGCCTTTGACAAAATACAGCACCTCTTCATGATAAAGACACTTAACAGGTATAGAGGGAACACACCTCAACATAAGAAAGTACATATATAACAAAGTCATAGCTAACATACTCAATGGAGAGAAATTGAAAGTGTTTTCTGTTGAGTCAGGAATAAGGCAAGAAATGCCCACTCTCACTATTCTTACTCAATTTAGTGCTGAAAGTCCTAGTTAGAACAATTTGGCAAGATAAAGAAAAGAAAATTAAAGTCCTCTAAATCAGAAAGAAGCAAAAATTGTCATTAATTGCCAATGATATGATCCAATAGATAGAAAATAAAAAAAGAATCAGTTAAAAAACTGTTGTAATTAATCAACAATTTCAGTAAAGTGTCAAGATATGAAATAAACATACAGAAATCGATTGCATTCCTTTATACCAATGACGAAGCATCTAAAAAAGGAAGAAAGCCATCCCACTCACAAGAGTATCAAAAACAATAAAATACTTTGGAATAAATTTAACCAAGGAAGTGAAAGATTAATACAATGAAAACTACAAAACTTTGCTGAAATAAATTGAAGACACAAATGGAAAAACATCCCGTTTATGGATTATAAGAATTACTATTATTAAGATGGCCATATTACTCAAAGCCATCTATAGATTTTGTGCAATCATCATCAAAATAGCACAGACATTTTTCACAGAACTAGAAGAAATCCCAAGATTTGTGTGGAACCACCTAAGGCCCCAAATAGTCAACGCATTTCTGAGGAAAAAGAACAAAGCTAGAGGTATCACGCTTTCAGATTTCAAACTATACCATAAACTATAGTACTTTACACAGCATGATGCTAGCTCAAAAACAGACACACTGATCATTGGAATAGAAGGGAGAGCCTAGAATTAAACCCAGGCATATACAGTCAACTGTTTGACAAGTGAATCAAGAATATCCAATGGGGGGGCACCTGGGTGGCTCAGTGGGTTAAAGCCTCTGCCTTCAGCTCAGGTCATGATCCCAGGGTCCTGGGATCGAGCCCCACATCGGGCTGTCTGCTAGGCAGGGAGCCTGCTTCCCTTCCTTTCTCTGCCTCTCTCCGCCTACTTGTGATCTCTCTCTCTGTCAAATAAATAAATAAAACCTTAAAAAAAAAAAAAAAGAATATCCAATGGGAAAAGCATAGTCTCTTCAACAAATGATGCTGGGAAAACTGGAGAAACACATGCAGAACATGAAATCAGACCCTTACCTCACACCACTCACAAAAATGAACTTGAAACGGATCCAAGACTTAGACATAAGACCTGATACCACAAAACTAGAAAATATAAGGAAGAATTTCACTGATAATGATTTCAGCAATAATTTTCTGGGCATGATACCAAAAGCACAAACAACAATAGAAATTCACCAAATGGACCTATATCAAATTTAAAACTTCTGCAGAGAAAAATAAGTAACACATTAAAAAGATAATCTATAGAATGGGAGAAAATTTTTGCAAACCGTATATTAGCTAAGGGGCTAATATCCCAAATATATAAAGAAGTTTTTAAACTCAATAACAAAAACAATAATTCAGTTAAGAATTGAGCAGAAGAACTAAACAGACATTGCTCCAAAGAGGACATCAAAATATCCAACAGACACATGAAAAGATTCTCAACATTACTAATCATAATGGAAATGCAGGTTAAAACCACAATGAGACATCACATCACACCTGTTAGAATAGCTATCATTACAAGACGAGACACAGCAGGTACTGGTGAGGATGTAGTATAAAAGGAATTTTTATACATTGTTGGTGGGAATGTAAATTGATATAGCCACTGTAGAAAACAAGAGGGAGTGACCTCAAAAAATTGAAAATAGATTTACTATGTGATCCAGAAATTCCACTTCTGGGTATATACTCAAAGGAAAAGGAACATGATTTTGATGAGATTTCTGAACTCCCATGTTTACTGAAGCATTATTCACAATAGCCAAAATAGGAAATAATCCAAATGCCCATCAATGGATGAATGAATGAAAAGGATATGGAATGTATACACAATGGAATATAATCAGCCGTGAGAAAGAGATCCTCTTATTTACAATAACATAAGGACCTATGCTAAGTGAGACAAGTCAGACAGAGAAAGACAAGTACTGTATGATATCACTTATATGTGCAATCTGAAAAAAATTAAGCCTGTAAAAAAACAGAATAAAATGGTGGTTACCAGGAGATTATGGGACAGGGGAGGGTGAGGATGAAAGTGATGGTTCTTAAGGGTACAAACCTAACAAGTAGTTAAGAAACCATAGAGATCATAGTACAGTGACTATAGAAAATAATAATTATACTGTAATTATATGATAAATATCACATCAGCCATATTACAATATATAAATGTATCAAAGTGACACTCTGTGCACTTTAAACTTACACAATATTACATATCAAGTTTACTCAATAAAAAAGAAAAAAAAACAATGGGTTACCAGAGTGTATAAATCTGTTGAACCGTATTTGGCTTATTGTATGTCTTGATGAACTGCTGCTTAGTTATATTAACATTTACTTGATTAATATAGTTACCCTAAAGTGAGATAATATTATCTTCATTTTGAAAATGGGAGAAAGAATCTCATAACATTTAAGTAGTTTCTCCAAGGTTATACATTAGCAAGCTGGAGGCAAGAAGAATTAGGTATTTGAAGTTAAAGGAGGACTCTCATTGTATTTGGAGACTGTGCCTCTCCTGAAGGAGAAGCTGTGATACCACATACAGAGTGAGTTGCTGCTTCCTGGCCAGGACCGAACCCTTCTGTTGGCATAGATTGAATGTGTGGAATTAATTTAACAAATAATTTTGAAGAGCTTCTTTGTAACAGACTGTGTGTTGGAAATACAGCAGTAGCTGTGAATGACAAAAACCTGCCTGATGCTTGAGATCTGGCCCACTTAGCACCAGATCTGGGGATTGTGATTAGCTTTCTAATCAGAATGAAAATAGCACTTTCACATTCACTTCCTTTTAAAAATCATCTTAGCAATTTTTTGGTCATTATATAGAACACAGTATTCTATAACTTTATTCTGATTATAAAAACAACACATGCTGTTTGAAGAACTAAAGGCAAAAGCAAAGAAATATGACCAAGTAATGTAACTATCTAATCTTAATTTTTCTAGGCTCACATTTCCCTCCCCCACAAAGTAACATAATTCTGAGCTTGTGTTTTGCTGTCTGCTTTTTCCATTTTGTATTATATTTCAATAAATATAAAATTACTAAATTTCTACTGTGGAAAAACTTGAAATATCCACAAGTATAAAGAAGAAAGACCTATTACAATGTTCCCATCCAGAGTTTAGCACTATAAATGTCTTATATATTTTTTCAGTACTATTTATATACTTAGAGTATTTTAAAATTTGCTGTATATAAAAGTTAATGTCCTTATTTTCTCATTTAAGCTTATACCATTTGGTTATTCTGTTATGCATTTCCCTAATTGAGGTTGGCACAATTTATAAAGCTGCTTGTATATATCTTCATAGTTCTGTTTTTTTAAATGACAGATTTGTTGGTACTGCAGTATTTTCAGGTGAATGAATCTGAGTTTTTAGTGCATAGGTATACAATGTCTAGTGACTTTCAGAATATTCTTAAAATCCCATAAGTACTGTCTTGAGAGATTTGCAGCCCTTTATTTTGCTAATATTGGATTGTAAAATCTTTTAGAAATATCATAATATTTTAGGCAAATTGATATCTTTTTCTCATACTAAATGTCATGTTTCTATTTGTAGTCTGCTTAAATCTTTTCTCATATCTAAAGTAGCTATTAGAATTCTTCACCTGGATGAGGCTTTAAAGAAGTATTCTTTCCCAGTGTGAACTTCGAGTTTTGGGGTGGGCCCCTGGGGATGGAAGCAAAGGGAACCTGACAACCACTGGATTCATGTCCAATCAGGTTGACAGGACAGACAGACCATGAGCCCTACAGTTTCAAATTCCTGCTCTATGTCCTACCAGATATGTAACCTCAGCTCTCTGTGCATTAGTTTACTCATAGGACCTTCCAGTTAATACACTTTTCAGCTCCAGAATTTGTTTCATTCTTTTAAAATATTTTTTCTTTATTCACATTGTCTACTTTTTGAGACCTTGTTCTCCTGGTTTCTTCAGTTTTGTTTTGTTTTTTTTTTTTTTTTTCCCCACTGTGTCCTTTGACTCTTTGAGCATCTTCATAGGTCATTAGGAAATAATTTAAAACTTATGTTGAGGGAATAATGATAATACATGTGTAGCACTTAGAGTTATAGTTGGCCTATTCATAGTAAGTGTTCAACAAATATCAGCTTATTGTTATGGAAGACCAGCTCTGAACCAGCCTCACTCAACATTGGTAATGTAAAAATTTTCACGTAATCCCTGAAGAATCTACTTCCAGAATGCCAGTCAATTAGTTCACCATTGTTATGCCTGGTTTTATGTTTATCTTTCACTGATACATACAAAATGAATCAAGAGGGTATAAAACCCATTTCAGAAACCACTAAAAACTGTTCTCACTTTGGTGAGGCAAGGCTAATCTTTGTATAATGCCCTGGTAAAGGGAATTGCTAATGGTGCAAGATGAAAGAGATGGGACAACAACAACAAGAAACTAGAATCACTTAAAAAGTCATAATCGATGGAGAAGAGAATCCTCATTCAATAAATTCTCTGGAATGAGATAAATATCATAACGTCAGCCATATTATAATATATAAATGTATCAAAGTGACAAAAAAAACCCTACTCAGAACCACTTAAATTCTTACCTTGAAATTATAAATTTATTTAAATTTCTTAATGATCAAAGAATTATATTTTTAAGTCTGCAAAAACTGTAAGAAAGTTACAGCAAATTTTTATCAAAATTTTCAAATGCATGCTTTCTACCATCTAAAGTTATAAAAATCTGTATAATGTAAACAAAAATTTAACATTGAAAAACGATTGCTACAAATGTGACATACGATTAATGTCATTATTATAAGCATAAGCTCCTGGAAATAAACAAGCAAACCATTTCTCTATGATCAGCCAGTTCTCAAAGAGAGCACACTCTAAATGGAGAAGAGAAAGTTGAGAGGGAGATGAATTAGCTTCTAGATCTTGGGTCTGCACATAGTCTAATTTAAGCTTCACAAAAACGATGAGCAGTACAAATATGTTTCCATCTAATTGGTAAAGAGACTGAAACTAAGAGAGCTTTAGTACCTTGCCCAAATCTACACTTTGGTAATAATAGTGAAGCCACAGTTCTTCCCTATAAATATATGTCAAATCCAATCTCACTAAGAATTTTATTAAAATAAAGTAATAGTACGATACTTCTGTTTATTAAAAAGTGTCAACTTAAAAATATCAGAGCAATATAGAATAAAATTTATTTATTATTTATTTGACAGAGAGAGACATTGACAGCAAGAGAGGGAGCACAAGCAGGCTTCCTGCTGAGCAGGGAGCCTGATGAGGGGTTTGATCCCAGGACCCCGGTATCGTGACCTGGGCCAAAGGCAGATACTTAACCAACTAAGCCACCCAAGTGCCTGATACTTTTGTTTATTAAAAAGTGTCAACTTAGGGGCACCTGGGTGGCTAAGTGGGTTAAAGCCTCTGCCTTCAGCTCAGGTCATGATCCCAGGGTCCTCAGATCGAGCCCCACATTGGGCTCTCTGCTCAGCCACAATCCTGCTTCTCCACACCCACCAGCCCCCTGCCTGCCTCTCTGCCTACTTGTGGTCTGTCAAATAAATAAATAAAATCTTAAAAAAATTGTGTCAACTTAAAATATATCAAAGTTTGCATAAATATTATAATGCCATTTATGAATTTAAAAAGGGATACAAATATAAATAAACATGGTATATACCTTTGATGAGTTCTTTTTACATTATTAAATTAATCGTGAAGTTGGCAGCATAGAAAATTTTTTGATATGCTAAGTTAAAAATAAGATCTTATATAGAATTCATCATATAACCTCATCTAGCTTCAAAAAGAGTAATAAACAAAAATATTATAAAATAAATTATGCACAGATGGTGATTCTATATTCTATTTCCCCAATTTCCTCTATTATGCATTTTTTTCCAAAGTGAAACTTTAAGTGTCAATTAAAAAAATATATATAAAAGCTTGGCAAGAATCTCTTAGGTTAAAAAAAATCTGTTAGTATTAATTTCTTTCCATTCCTTCTTTACCAAGGCAACATGCTCTCTTTTCCAACGTGAAATGTAATAAAGGCCACATGGGTTATTTTCATATTCTCTGCCAGCTGGCACAATGGGAACATAGATTCATATTTACACAAGGGAATTGGGGGCAAGTGGTGACAGAGACTGCTTTACACCAGAGACTGCTGCTGCAACTCATCATGATTGTTAAAATTACTTCTACAGTGTGGGGTGCCTGGGTGGCTCAGTGGGTTAAGCCTCTGCCCCTACCTGGGCTCAGGTTATGATTCCAGGGTCCTGGGATCCAGCCCCGCATTGGGCTCTCTGCTCGGCAGGGAGCCTGCTTCCTCCTTTCTCTCTGCCTGCCTCTCTGCCCACTGGTGATCTCTGTCTGTCAAATAGATAAATTAAGAAGAAAATTACCTCTGCAGTGTAAATTTTAACAACTCGGAATCTTTTGATACATATTCACTGGCCAGTGAGTATAAATGATATATTAATAATAAGATCCTCAGTGTTACTGATTTCCTCACACCTATCCTAAGTGGAAACTTGACACCTACCTTCAGTCTTCAAATGATTCTGAGCATATCAAGGGGTGCCCGGTGACATGTGTGACCCAATTAAAGTGCTCTTGGAGAATATATGAGAATTAAATATTTATCTATAGGTTAATATAGAATAGTGATAGATTATTCTTTCCTGGGTCATAAATATGACTGCCTCATCCTTTTCATTCCTTACTTGTCAAATCAGCTAACCAGTAAAGAAAATATAAGTTCTTTCTGGACAGTTTGATGATTTATAATTATCTTCTTTGTTTTTGCTAGCTACTTTTTCTGCAAGGAATTTGTCATTTTTAAAGGATGTTTACATCTACAGTGTTATATTGTCATATTGCCAGTTGTCTCCTTTTATGAATGCTGTCCCATGACAATAACATATTTGTTTTAAAAAATAAGTATGCCCTTCTAGACACATAGTTGGCATTTGAATTTTGATTATTTAAGTTTAGAACACAAAGGTGAAATTTGCAGCTAAGAGAAGTCCAAAGATTTATATAAAGAAAAATTTGAAACTCATTTTATTGCAAAACTGTTTTAAATTATAATCACTTCTACCTATTGAATATGTGAAAGTGTGTTCCAGTCTAAAGGAAAAAAACTATTATTTTAAAAGAACAGAGGGGAGGAGTCAAGATGACGGAGAAGTAGCAGGCTGAGACTACTTCAGGTAACGGGAGATAAGCTAGATAGCTTATCTAAAGATTGCAAACACCTACAAATCCAACGGGAGATCGAAGAGAAGAAGAACAGCAACTCTAGAAACAGAAAATCAACCACTTTCTGAAAGGTAGGACGGGCGGAGAAGTGAATCCAAAGCGACGGGAAGATAGACCGCGGGGGGAGGGGCTGGCTCCCGGCAAGCGGCGGAGCAACGGAGCACAAAATTGGGACTTTTAAAAGTCTGTTCCGCTGAGGGACATCGCTCCAGAGGCTGACCGGGGTGAAGCCCACGCAGGATCAGCGTGGCCTCAGGTCCCGCAGGGTCACAGAAGGATCGGGGGTGTCTGAGTGTCACAGAGCTTACAGGTATTAGAACAGGGAAGCCGGCTACAGAGACAGAGCCGAGGAGTAAGCCCTAAGCTCGGGGTTACCTTGAACTGGTCGCGGACTCAGTCAGCTCGGAGCGCGGCCGGAGGCAGGGTGACGGGGGTAGTTGGACGCTGTTCTCTGGGGGCGCACTGGGGAGTGGGGCCCCGGGCTCTCGGCTCCTCCAGGCCGGAGACCGGGAGGCCGCCATCTTCATTCCCGCCCTCTGGAACTCTACGGAAAGCGCTCAGGGAACAAAAGCTCCTGAAAGCAAACCCGAGCGGATTACTCAGCCAGGCCCCTGGTAAGGGCGGTGCAACTCCTCCTGGGGCAAAGACACTTGAGAATCACTACAACAGGCCCCTCCCCCAGATCAACAAGAAGCCCAGCCAGGACCAAGTTCACCTACCAAGGAGTGTAGTTTCAATACCAAGGAGAGCAGCAGAATTCCAAAGGAGGAGAAAGCAAAGCACGGAACTCATGGCTTTCTCCCCATGATTCTTTAGCCTTGCAGTTAATTTAATTTTTTTTTTCTTTTTCAATTTATTTTTCTTCTTCTGCTAAATTTTTTTAACTTTTACCCTTTTCTTTTTTAACGTTTTTTAACTAGTTTATCTAATATACATATAAATAGACATATATTTTCCTTTTATATTTTTTCTTTTTTGTTTTTCTTTTATTAATTGTTTCTTTTTTTTTTTTTTTCTTTTTTTCTTTTTCTTTCTGACCTCTTTTTATCCCCTTTCTCCCCCCTCACGATTTGGGATCTCTTCTGATTTGGCTAAAGCATATTTTCCTGGGGTTGTTGCCACCCTTTTAGTATTTTACTTGCTCCTTCATCTACTCTTATCTGGACAAAATGACAAGGCGGAAAAATTCACCACAAAAAAAAAGAACAAGAGGCAGTACCAAAGGCTAGGGACCTAATCAATACAGACATTGGTAATATGTCAGATCTAGAGTTCAGAATGACGATTCTCAAGGTTCTAGC
>NW_019154095.1:22969067-23004710 GCF_002288905.1 Enhydra lutris kenyoni | reverse complement strand
GAAATAAAAGAACTAAAATCTAACCAAGTTGAAATCAAAAAAGCTATTAATGAGGTGCAATCAAAAATGGAGGCTCTCACTGCTAGGATAAATGAGGCAGAAGAAAGAATTAGCGATATAGAAGACCAAATGACAGAGTATAAAGAAGCTGAGCAAAAGAGGGACAAACAGCTACTGGACCACGAGGGGAGAATTCAAAAGATAAGTGACACCGTAAGACGAAACAACATTAGAATAATTGGGATCCCAGAAGAAGAGGAAACAGAGAGGGGAGCAGAAGGTATATTGGAGAGAATTATTGGAGAGAATTTCCCCAATATGGCAAAGGGAACAAGCATCAAAATCCAGGAGGTTCAGAGAACCCCCCTCAAGATCAATAAGAATAGGTCCACACCCCGTCACCTAATAGTAAAATTTACAAGTCTTAGTGACAAAGAGAAGATCCTGAAAGCAGCCCGGGAAAAGAAGTCTGTAACATACAATGGTAAAAATATTAGATTGGCAGCAGACTTATCCACAGAGACCTGGCAGGCCAGAAAGAGCTGGCATGATATATTCAGAGTACTAAACGAGAAAAACATGCAGCCAAGAATACTATATCCAGCTAGGCTATCATTGAAAATAGAAGGAGAGATTAAAAGCTTCCAGGACAAACAAAAACTGAAAGAATTTGCAAATACCAAACCAGCTCTACAGGAAATATTGAAAGGGGTCCTCTAAGCAAAGAGAGACCCTAAAAGAAATAGATCATAAAGAAACAGAGACAATATACAATAACAGTCACCTTACAGGCAATACAATGGCACTAAATTCATATCTCTCAATACTTACCCTGAATGTTAATGGGCTAAATGTCCCAGTCAAAAGACACAGGGTATCAGAATGGATAAAAAAACAAAACTCATCTATATGTTGCCTACAAGAAACTCATCTTAAACCTGAAGACACCTCCAGATTTAAAGTGAGGGGGTGGAAAATAATTTACCATGCTAATGGACATCAGAAGAAAGCAGGAGTGGCAATCCTTATATCAGATCAATTAGATTTTAAGCCAAAGACTATAATAAGAGATGAGGAAGGACACTATATCATACTCAAAGGATCTGTCCAACAAGAAGATCTAACAATTTTAAATATCTATGCCCCTAACGTGGGAGCAGCCAACTATATAAACCAATTAATAACAAAATCAAAGAAACACATCGACAATAATACAATAATCGTAGGGGACTTTAACACACCCCTCACTGAAATGGACAAATCATCCAAGCAAAAGATCAACAAGGAAATAAAGGCCTTGAATGACACACTGGACCAGATGGACATCACAGATATATTCAGAACATTTCATCCCAAAGCAACAGTATACACATTCTTCTCTAGTGCACATGGAACATTCTCCAGAATAGATCACATCCTCGGTCCTAAATCAGGTCTCAACCGTTATCAAAAGATTGGAATCATTCCCTGCATATTTTCAGACCACAATGCTCTGAAGCTAGAACTCAATCACAAGAGGAAATTTGGAAAGAACCCAAATACATGGAGACTAAACAGCATCCTTCTAAAGAATGAATGGGTCAACCAGGAAATTAAAGAAGAATTGAAAAAATTCATGGAAACAAATGATAATGAAAACACAACGGTTCAAAATCTGTGGGACACAACAAAGGCAGTCCTGAGAGGAAAATATATAGCGGTACAAGCCTTTCTCAAGAAACAAGAAAGGCCTCAGGTACACAACCTAACCCTACACCTAAAGGAGCTGGAGAACAAGAAAGAAACCCTAAACCCAGCAGGAGAAGAGAAATCATAAAGATCAGAGCAGAAATCAATGAAATAGAAACCAAAAAAACAATAGAACAAATCAACGAAATGAGGAGCTGGTTCTTTGAAAGAATTAATAAGATCGATAAACCCCTGGCCAGACTTATCAAAAAGAAAAGAGAAAGGACCCAAATAAATAAAATCATGAATGAAAGAGGAGAGATCACAACGAACACCAAAGAAATACAGACAATTATAAGAACATTCTATGAGCAACTCTACACCAACAAATTTGACAATCTGGAAGAAGTGGATGCATTCCTAGAGACATATAAACTACCACAACTGAACCAGGAAGAAATAGAAAGCCTGAACAGACCCATAACCAGTAAGGAGATTGAAACAGTCATCAAAAATCTCCAAACAAACAAAAGCCCAGGGCCAGATGGCTTCCCGGGGGAATTCTACCAAACATTTAAAGAAGAACTAATTCCTATTCTCCTGAAACTGTTCCAAAAAATAGAAATGGAAGGAAAACTTCCAAACTCATTTTATGAGGCCAGCATCACCTTGATCCCAAAACCAGACAAGGATCCCATCAAAAAAGAGAACTACAGACCAATATCCTTGATGAACACAGATGCAAAAATTCTCGCCAAAATCCTAGCCAATAGGATTCAACAGTACATTAAAAGGATTATTCACCACGACCAAGTGGGATTTATTCCAGGGCTGCAGGGTTGGTTCAACATCCACAAATCAATCAATGTGATACAACACATTAATAAAAGAAAGAACAAGAACCATATGATACTCTCCATAGATGCTGAAAAAGCATTTGACAAAGTACAGCATCCATTCCTGATCAAAACTCTTCAAAGTGTAGGGATAGAGGGCACATACCTCAATATTATCAAAGCCATCTATGAAAAACCCACCACAAATATCATTCTCAATGGAGAAAAACTGAAAGCTTTTCTGCTAAGGTCAGGAACACGGCAGGGATGTCCGTTATCACCACTGCTATTCAACATAGTACTAGAAGTCCTAGCCTCAGCAATCAGACAACAAAAGGAAATTAAAGGCATCCAAATCGGCAAAGAAGAAGTCAAATTATCACTCTTCACAGATGCTATGATACTATATGTGGAAAACCCAAAAGACTCCACTCCAAAACTGCTAGAACTTGTACAGGAATTCAGTAAAGTGTCAGGATATAAAATCAATGCACAGAAATCAGTTGCATTTCTCTACACCAACAACAAGACAGAAGAAAGAGACATTAAGGAGTCAATCCCATTTACAATTGCACCCAAAACTATAAGATACCTAGGAATAAACCTAACCAAAGAGACTAAGAATCTATACACAGAAAACTATAAAGTACTCATGAAAGAAATTGAGGAAGACACAAAGAAATGGAAAAATGTTCCATGCTCCTGGATTGGAAGAATAAATATTGTGAAAATGTCTATGCTACCTAAAGCAGTCTACACATTTAATGCAATTCCTATCAAAGTACCATCCATTTTTTTCAAAGAAATGGAACAAATCATCCTAAAGTTTATATGGAACCAGAAAAGACCTCGAATAGCCAAAGGAATATTGAAAAAGAAAGCCAAAGTCGGTGGCATCACAATTCCGGACTTTAAGCTCTATTACAAAGCTGTCATCATCAAGACAGCATGGTACTGGCACAAAAACAGACACATAGATCAATGGAACAGAATAGAGAGCCCAGAAATAGACCCTCAACTCTATGGTCAACTAATCTTCGACAAAGCGGGAAAGAATATCCAATGGAAAAAAGACAGCCTCTTCAACAAATGGAGTTGGGAAAATTGGACAGCCACATGCAGAAAAATGAAATTTGATCATTTCCTTACACCACACACGAAAATAGACTCAAAATGGATGAAGGATCTCAATGTGAGAAAGGAATCCATCAAAATCCTTGAGGAGAACACAGGCAGCAACCTCTTCGACCTCAGCCGCAGCAACATCTTCCTAGGAACATCGCCAAAGGCAAGGGAAGCAAGGGCAAAAATGAACTATTGGGATTTCATCAAGATCAAAAGCTTTTGCACAGCAAAGGAAACAGTTAACAAAACCAAAAGACAACTGACAGAATGGGAGAAGATATTTGCAAATGACATATCAGATAAAGGGCTAGTGTCCAAAATCTATAAAGAACTTAGCAAACTCAACACCCAAAGAACAAATAATCCAATCAAGAAATGGGCAGAGGACATGAACAGACATTTCTGCAAAGAAGACATCCAGATGGCCAACAGACACATGAAAAAGTGCTCCACATCACTCGGCATCAGGGAAATACAAATCAAAACCACAATAAGGTACCACCTCACACCAGTCAGAATGGCTAAAATTAACAAGTCAGGAAATGACAGATGCTGGCGAGGATGCGGAGAAAGGGGAACCCTCCTACACTGTTGGTTGGAATGCAATCTGGTGCAACCACTCTGGAAAACAGCACGGAGGTTCCTCAAAATGTTGAAAATAGAATTACCCTATGACCCAGCAATTGCACTGCTGGGTATTTACCCTAAAGATACAAACGTAGTGCTCCGAAGGGGCACGTGCACCCGAATGTTTATAGCAGCAATGTCTACAATAGCCAAACTATGGAAAGAACCTAGATGTCCATCAACAGATGAATGGATAAAGAAGAAGTGGTATATATACACAATGGAATACTATGCAGCCATCAAAAGAAATGAACTCTTGCCATTTGCGACGACGTGGATGGAACTAGAGGGTATCATGCTTAGCGAAATAAGTCAATTGGAGAAAGACAACTATCATATGATCTCCCTGATATGAGGGAGAGGAGATGCAACATGGGGGGTTAAGGGGGTAGGAGAAGAGTAAATGAAACAAGATGGGATTGGGAGGGAGACAAACCATAAGTGACTCTTAATCTCACAAAACAAACTGAGGGTTAATGGGGGGAGGGGAGTTGGGGGGGGTGGGATTATGGACATTGGGGAGGGTATGTGCTATGGTGAGTGCTGTGAAGTGTGTAAACCTGGCGATTCACAGACCTGTACCCCTGGGGATAAAAATATATGTTTATAAAAAATAAAATTAGAAAAAAAAAAAAAGAACAGACAAAAATAGTGCCTTAGTATTTTAAAAAATTTGACACTCAAATTATAACCTACCCACCAAAAATGTGACTACTTATAGGAAGTTTTTTTTTTTTTGAGATTTTATTTATATTTGACAGAGGGTAAGAGATCACAAGTAGGCAGAGCAGCAGACAGAGAGAGAGGAGGGGAAGCAGGCTCCCCACTGTGCAGACAGCCCGATGTGGGACTCGATCCCCGGACCCTGAGATCATGACCTGAGCTGAAGGCAGAGGCTTAACCCACTGAGCCACCCAGGCACCCCTATAGGAAGTTTTTGATGATATTATAATTATTGCTCTGTGATGCCAGGAAATTAGTGGAACAGCATTTTTTAGGGAAACCATAAAAATTCAAAGCTTTTTATACAAAACTCTGAAGCTGGCTTTGCAAAATTGAAGAATTGTTCTATTCCATGATTATTATTAAATATCAAGTCACCACTAATCTCACCTCTTCCTCACAATCACTTGCTTCTAGAATTAAAATGTATTTTATCATTCTGTTCAAGTTTGCTTTCCCAGCACAGACACCCATTCTGCTACTTTTGACTCAAACCTCTGATTCTTACTCACGTACAAGCAGTGACGACTACATCATGACTGGCTGACAGCAATTGCTGAATGTTTTTTGTCTTCAGGAATTATAAATATGAAAATAATGTGCATCATATATTATATGTAGTATAGACCCACAATTTAAACTCCAATCTGTATTATTCCAAAACCTATTATATTTTTTCTCCACCATATTGACTCTTTAAAAATGGCAGTCTACATAATAAAGACTGTCAGATTATAGTGTAGGGTTCCTTTAGACACGCTTAGCTATTTTTGTCCCTTGTGACAATAAAAGCTACTCGGAAATGTGTTATTTCATGTATCTTACAGTCTCAGGGACATGTTCTTTCTCAAGGCAAACTTAGTTATTTTTGTAGCTTATATTTAGTAGACTATAAAGGTGTTCTGCACTCAGTGCTGTATTATCTCCAAAAGTACCTTTGATTGCAGATTTCTGTCAAGAGACAGGATTTAATAAAAAAAAAAATACAGAACTGCTATTTGTAAGAAAATCAGTTCAGAACATTGAAGCTATTTGTTTTTAAGACTTTTCCTAAATTTGAGTTTCCAATTTAAAAGAAGTCCCACTCTTGTTACTGTGTATTTTGTTCATAGATTATAAATGATGGATTGCTGCTATTAAAAAGTTCTAGACTTAATATGATAAATTAATATATTGTAATAAATTAATACTTGCAATAATTTAATATTTATGTGGTTATCTGCTATAAAAAGTAAGCTGAAGTAACTGTATTGTCTTAAAGTTTAGATAATGGAAGAAAAGTGTGAACTTTTCAAAATGAAATATTTCCTTTAAACAGGAAAAAGAATATGAATGACTGAAAATTTAAAAAGAATTATGGTGGGAGAAATATCAATGTAACTATAGCAATAATTTAAGTCTCAAAGTCTTTCTGATTAAATAAGTGAGTAGGTCAGCCTCCATTTTTAATGAATATTCTAGAGTGAAATTCAGGAACATTGGATGAGACTGCATATATTCCAGATGATAAATATTTTAAAATATGTCACAGGGCTTCAGGTGGTTATAACTGTTACTGAATTAAGTCTATAGTACCATTTTTTAAAGGATAAAGTGTGACTATTTTTTTCAGTTAAGAATATGTGATTGTGGCAACTGAAATTGACCTTGGTTAACTTAAGTGGAAATATAGTCCACATTCAGTAGTGGAGGGGAAACAATGGCAATGGAAAATGGGAAATAAGATAAGGAGCCACACCCCAGTCATATGCTGATATGGAATATACAAGCTGGTTTTTATGACTCTATAGAGCGAAGTTACATGTTGCTCTTACAGAGCCCATGGGTGGCCCACCGGCTCATCAAATAGTTCATCACAGGGCACTGAACAGCTAGACTCCAGTGCCTGACTCACTGCACAGGACCACACTGGATTATCTAGTTTTTTTGATGTAGGTGTGCTTCTTAGTTGGAACACAGTAAAGTCTTGTTGCTATTCTCAGTTTAATGTGTTCCCTTGATGTGTGAGCCCAGTCCCCAAAAAAGAGAAATAGGGAGATACATGGATAGATAGCCCTTTTACTCTGATATCATGTTCCTATGATCACATTTATCTGAAAAGATTTCCCTGCCTCATATTCAAATTTTCTCCTTCCAAACTCTATTATTTCATTAAGCTTTAATGGAAAATAGAGATACCCTACTTAAACAGTGAAAAAATCCATGAGCTGAGTCATCCAAACTCCATTATGATAGAATTTGAAAGTGTTTTTTTAGATGCAATAACTTGGTTTATAGCATTATATAAACCTATTTTTGTGAATGACTGAATCTGAGTTTATAGTTTCCTTTATCTTGCCTACCAGATTCCTTTTCCCTGTGCCTGTGGTTGCTCTGGATTTTGTAGCCATGCACAAAGAAAACACATTACAAAAGTTTATATTTCCTTGTATGGAGATATGATTAAATGCTACAGAATTCTCATTACCCATGTCCTCTGGCAGAGCGTTGAGCTGGGTATAGTTCTATTCCCAATGAGGTTCTAAGCTCTTGAAAGTCCTGCCTTTAGAGAGGTATAAGAGTAGGAATAAACGTCTACTTCGGAGCAAGGTGGTAGAAAGCAAAGAACATGTAAAAGTCTATCAGTATACTTCATGGTTCTAATAATAGAGCAGCAGTCCTATGTTACGCATTAGTATGGATCAATAATTCCTAATACCAAAACATTTTTCTCTGTATCATTATCTAGTTGAAATCTCAGTTTTCACTCCATTGGAAACATTATTGTGTTTCTTGGTGGAAATTGTTCTCTTGAATACCAAAATATCTAAACAATATGATTCAGCGTCATGGGGACTGGAAGCTTATATTTTGCTACTGGATCATTAACTGTTCTTTCATTGAGTTCTAGACTATGGGAGAAACAGTATCTGGTATTTGGGTAGAAGCAGCAAATTCAAATTGGTATAGGTTTCTTTCAAAATTGAAAGAATTTACTAGGGCACCTGGGTGGCTCAGTGGGTTAAGCTGCTGCTTTCGGCTCAGGTTATGATCTCAGGGTCCTGGGATCGAGTCCCGCATCGGGCTCTCTGCTTAGCAGGGAGCCTGCTTCTCTCTCTCTCTCTCTCTCTGCCTACTTGTGATTTCTGTCAAATAAATAAATAAAATCTTAAAAAAAAAAGAATTTACTAAACACAGTACTTCTTTCTTAAGAGTACAAGGTGCAACAATTTTCCTCTCACTTTGAAGTGGGTATCCTGAGGATATTCTCAGCTGATACTTGACTGATAAGGCAGATTCTTCTCTTTTTGGAAAATGTGTATATATATATATGTGTGTGTGTGTGTATACATTGTACATATTTACCACATTTAATTCATTCATTAACAGACCACTAGTTTCTGTCTTGGTGGTTTTCATAGATGTGGCAATGAAAATAGGTACAGATATCTCTGTGAGGTAGTTATTTCATTTTCTTGGATGTATATCTAGAAGTGGGACTTCTGGATCATATGGCATTGCTATTTTGAATTTATTGAGTAAATTCCATGCTGTTTTCCATGGTGGTTACAGCAATTTACATTCCCACCAACTGTACATAAGGGATTCCTTTTCTCCACATTCAAGCCAACATTTATTATCTCTTGTCTTTTTGATTATGGCCTTTCTAAGAGGTGTGAAGTGATGTCCCTTTTCATGTGTATTATTTTTTAAGATTTTATTTATTTGTTTATTTATTTTTATTTATTTATAGAGCACAAGAGCAGGGAAAGGGGCAGAGAGAGAGGGAGAGAGAGAATCTCAAGCAGACTCAGTGCTGAGCATGGAACCTGACACAGAGCTGATCTCACAACCCTGAGATCATGACCTGAGCTGAAATCAGGAATCCCATGCTTACCGGACTGAACCACCTTGTCACCCTCTCATTGTGGTTTTGGTCCGTGTTTCCCTGATGATTGGTGATGATGAACATCTTTTCATACACCAGCTGATCGTTTGTATGTCTTCTTTGGAAAAAAATGTCAATCCCAGTTCTCTGCCCATTTTAAAATCAGGTTATTTATATTTTGTTATTGAGTTGCATGAGTTTTTAATATGTTTGGTATTAACCCCTTTCAGATATATGATTTGCAATTATTTTTCCTAGTCTGTAGGCTTTCATTTTCATTTTGTTGATTTTTTTTTTTTTTTTGCTATGCAGAATGTAGTCCTACTTGTTTATTTTACAGTATGTAGTCCTACTTGTTTATTTTGTTTTTGTTGCTGTGCTTTTGGTTTCGTATACAAAAAATTATTGCCAAGGCCAATATCAAAGAGCTTTTTCCCTACATTTTCTTTTTTTAAAGCTTTTATTTATTTATTTGAGAGAGGCAGAGAGAGTGAGTGAGAGAGAGCACAGCAAGGGGAGTGGCAGAGGGAGAAGAAGCAGCAGCAGATTCCCCACTGAGCAGGGAGCCTGAGGTGGGACTCCATCCCAGGACCCTGGGATCATGACCCAAGCCAAAGGCAAATGCTTAACTAACTGAGCCACCTAGGTGCCCTTCCCTACATTTTTTTCTGGGAGTTTTTTTTTTTTTTTCAAGATTTTATTCATTTATTTGACAGACAGAAATCACAAGTAGGCAGAGAGGCAGGCAGAGAGAGAGGAAAGGAAGCAGGCTCCCCGCTGAACAGAGAGCCAGACGCGGGGCTTGATCCCAAGACTCCGGGATCATGACCTGGGCCAAAGGCAGAGGCTTAACCCACTGAGCCACCCAGGCGCCCCTTTTTCTGGGAGTTTTATTGTTTCAGGGCTTACATCTAAGTCTTCAATTCATTTTGTGTTAATTTTTGTGATTTGTCTAATTTCTTTATTTTGCAAGTGAATATCCATTTTCCTAGCAACATTTATTAAAGACTGCCCTTTCCCCTTTGAGTATTCTTAGCACCCTTTTTGAAAATTAGTTGACCACACCAGGTAGCTTTATTTCTGGGATGTCAATTCTCTTCCATTCGTCTATGTGTCTATTTTATGCCAGTACTGTAATGTTTGTATTATCATAGCTTTGTAATATAGTTCAAACTTTGGAAGTGTGGTGCCTCCAGTTTGTTTTTCTTTCTTAAGATTGTTTTGGCAGTTCAGGGTCTTTTGAAGTTCCCTATGAATTTTAGGATTGTTTGTTCTATTTCTGTGAGAAATGTCATTGGAATTTTGATTGGGATTCCATTGAATCTATAGATGGCTTTGAATATTATGGACATTTTAACAATGCCATTTCTTTGGTCCATGGTGTGTTACTTGAGCTCTGTGCTTTGAAACCAGTTTTTTTGTTTGTTTGTTTGTTTGATTTTTTTTTTTTTTTTTGAAACCAGTTTAATGAGTCTTTTACTAAGGAGCTCCTGAAGGACTGCCCTGGCCAGGGAACCTCAATTCTTCAGTCTCTCAGAGACAACAGCTGGAGTTATAAGCCTATAAGGAAGGGAACTTCCTTACAGAGTTTGTCATATGTCACTTTGTCAAAGGAGACCAGGTTATTAAGCTTATCCTGAACTTTACCTTTGGACACTTTTTCTTTGTGGCATTGGGTCTTTGTCTTTTTTGGCTGACTTTCCAGCACCTTTCTTTTTCTTGTCGTCCTTGGGTGGCATTGCAAAGCTGGGAGACCAGCGGCTACTTCTACAGCTGGCTAAGATATTAGACAAAAAAACCATCCTTTGAGTTTTTATAGTATCAAAATTGATACTCTTTTTTCATCTCATTTTATTAATTGATTATATAAAATCCTCTTTTATGTTTCATTTTATTTATTTGAATTTTCTTTCTCTTTTTCTGAATGTAGCTAAAGGTTTGTCTGTATTACTTATCTTTTCAAAAATCAGGTTTTAGTTTGATATTTTCAGTTGGTTTTATGATCTTTATTTCATTTATTTATGTTCTGATCATTGTTATTTCCTTACTTCTGCTAAATTGAACTTAGTTTGTCATTATTTATTCAGTTCATTGAGGTATAAAGTTAAGTTTTCTATTTCAGATCTTTCTTTTTTCTTAATATAGACATTTATCTCTGAAATTCCCTCTTAAACTACTTTTGCTGCATTCTGTAAGTTTTGGCATGTCGTATTCCACTTTTATTTTTTCAAGACGTTTTTCCTTTTCATCTCTTCTTTGACCTGTTGGTTGTTCCAGAATGTATTATTTAATTTCCATGTATTTGTGAATTTTTCAATATTCATACTGTTTCATACTGTTTCATAACAGTTTCATACTGCTGTGGTCAGTAAAAGTAAACTTGTTCATAAATTTGCAATGACTTGTTTTGTGACATAACATATGATCTGTTCTGGAGAATATTTCATATATACTTGAGAGAAAAGTGTATTCTGATACTGTTGCATGAAATTTCTGTATATGTCTGTTAAGTCCATTTGTCTTAATTATAATTCAAGTCAAATGTTGCTTTATTGATTTTCTGTCTGGATTACTTTGTTGAAAGTGCTATATTGCCACCCTCTACTATTATTGTGTTGTTGTCTATTTCCCTCTTCGGATCTCTGTCTATGCTTTTAATATATTTAGGTTCTCTAAAGTTGTGTGCATGTATATTTGTAATTGTATATCCTCTTGATAAATTGAGCTCTTTATCATTGTATAATGACCTTCTTTGTCTCATTATAGCTTTGTGTTAAAGTCTTGTTTTTTCTTACATAAGTGTAGCTACCTCTATTCTCTTTTGGTTTTTCCTTGCATGGAATATCTTTTTCTATCCCTTTACTTTCAGTCTTCATGTCTCTTTAAAGCTGAAATGAGTCTTTTGTAGGTAGCATATAGCTGGATCTTGTTTTTGTATCCAACAAACTACTTAATGACTTTAGATGGAGAATTTAGTCTATGTACCCTTAAGTAATTATTCATAGTTAAGGACTTCCTAATACTATCCTCATAATTAGTTTTAGCTGTTTTATTTCACAAGGCCTGCCTTCTACTTCATATTCTTTCTTCTGTTTGATGCATCTGTTGTTGATGGTCTCTGTTATATTTTTCATTTCATTCATTGTATCATTCAGCTCCAGAATTTCAGGCTCTTTTATATACTTTCTGTGTCTCTGTTAAACTTCTAATTTTGTTATGTATTATTTTTCTAATTTAATTGCATTGTCTTCGTGTATTTTCCTGTAGCTTACTGAGCTTCCTTAAGACAATTACTTTGAATTCTTTATCAGGGAAATTATAGATTTTTACCTTTTTTTTTTTTTTTCTTTGCATGTCTTTGAGTTCAGTTACAAGGAAATTATTATGGTCCTGCAAATACTCATTAACTCTCTGCCACAGTTCATTCCAACTGCTATGGCGAGCTCACCCAGGGAACTGGCCACAGGGCCATTTGGGGGATCTACAGGTGAGGATTCCTAGTAGCTTGTGTGTGGGCTTCTTGATGAAGTCTGCAATATAGTAAATAAGACCTATGTCTCTTTAATTCCACTCTCCCAGCTGCTCCACATTCCTCAGTCTTGCAGCCCACCTAGTCGTCTAGATCAGGGAAAGAAAGAAGTGGATCCATGGCAGAATTCTGCAGAGCTGGGGAAGGCTGATGCTTACTCACACACTCTTGGGTTCCCCGGTGGAAAGAGTAACTGGCCAAAATAATCTCTTTAGACACTGAGCTATGCCATGTTGGGGAGGTTATCTCTAGACAGATGGACCATTATAAAACAAAAATAATATACCATTTTGTCTGCTTTAAACTCTTTATTTGACTTTAAATAAAGATCTTTAAATGACTTCTAATAAACCAAAAGGTCTACCTACTTCTTTAGCATTATTTCATACAGTATCCTCCTTTTTTCTTTTCACTTGCCTTATAAGAATTTGGGTTACCTCTCACCCCAAGGCTTTGCACAGGATTATCTCTCTGCTTAGAATATTCTTCTGACACGTGGTCACTTGGTTTTCTCTTATTCATCCTTCAATTCTGAGCTCAAACATATTTTTCTCCCTCATTGGATCATAGATTGTTTTATAGCACAAGTATTATTTTCTTTATAACACTTATTATAGCAACAGTTATAATTTTACATTTGCTTGCAAGACTTTTTTCTCTTTTTATACTTCAATAAACTATATCCTCCATGTGGGCTGGAATTTTGTCTGATTTACTCATAATTATACCACAGCACTTAATGCTATGCTAAGTGGCATTTCTAATTTCAAATTTTTTCTTATCTTGGAAGCAATTACAATATTCACTTTGCCAGATATCAGAGTTCAAAATTTAGTCAATAGTTCCCTTTGGGATGGTATTATAAATTCTTTTTTTAATTAGAGGATATCCATGAACTATAAAATGACTTCCCAAAGAGTTCTGCTGAACATTAGCTCAAACTAAGTTTGAAAAAAAAATCACATAATATAGCACATCTTAGAGAATTTTACAGTGCTCATCCATGAGGAAATTTCCTACATACTTCATTGAGAAAGATTATTTAACTTCATTTGTTCTACTGCAGAATACTATCTGCTAATGCAAATATGAACATTATAGGATTAATATTTGATGTACATTCTGGGAAAGGTGTTAATGGCAATTAAGTCAAAATCTATATGAAGAAAGGTGATTACCAAGAGATTAATTAGGAAGATTTTTGAGTCAGGAGAGGAGATCGGGATTTAAGTCTCACCAATGATATCTACTTTTCATGTGACCTCAAGCAAATTGCCACCTCCATGGACCACTTCTGTCCACTGTTATATTACTCTTAAAGATCTCTTCATGAATTCAGGAGCTGTGGAAACTACTGAAACTACTTGAGATTTTCCTTTCATCATGGACAAATATGTCACATATTACTCTTAAATATAGGGAGTGGGAGTTTGTTGGAGAAAAATATTGTCTTGTTGCAGAATGATAATAAGGGCAATAAGCCTGTGGGAAATTAATTTTTCCCTAGTTTGGATTCAATAAAAAATTCTGTTTTGGCCTTATGTAAATCTATGTCCCTGAACTATATTGAACCTACATGAATTGATTATAAAATCAAAACTATTACTACATATCTCTACCTGTTCTTTTATTCTTTCTGCTTAATTTATAGAATTTAAATAGTGAATATTACTTTAAGATCTTTCTAAAGCAGTTACTCGAATCCTGCATACTTCCTCTTCCTTCCCTATTTTTCACTATATTCTTTCATTTTCTTTCTTTCTGTCTGAGAACTAATGAGCTTACTTTTATATCCTTGTAGAATTTTCCCTTGATCTAAAATACTCTTCTAATTCTTAATCTCTCTCATTATTTCAATGCCATACTTAAAAGTCTCATTTTAGCATTTGCATGTAATGAGGTGGAAAAGAAGCAGAACAAATGCATTTTACATGTCATTTCTCAGTTACTACAGAAATAACCATAAGAATTTAAACATCAAAATAATCCTGTGCCATATACATCACCTTAAAGGCTATCCAAAGGATGGCATTAAATATTTTTTTCTTTTACATATAATGCTATGGTCTGAATGTTGTGTCCCTCAAATTCATAAGTTGAAACCCTAAACCACAGATTATGGTCATAAGAGGTGGCTCCTTTAGGAAGTGCTAGGTCATGAGGGTGAAATCCTCAATAATGGGATTAGTCACTTACAGAAGATGTTCCAGAGAGATCTTTTATCCCTTCTGCCCTGTAAGGATACAACTGAAAGTCATACCTGGAACAGGACCTTCATCTGATGATGCTGGCACTCTGATCTTAAACTTCCAGCCATCAGAACTGTGAGCAATATATACCTGTTGTTTATGAACTACTCAGTGTGTGTGTGTGTGTGTGTGTGTGTGTGTCTGTGTGTGTTGGGTTTCTTTCCAGTGGTAGGAGTGCTAGATCCAAGGGAAGAATAGGAATTCCAAATTAAAAGGTATGGCAGAAACCCTTTAGTTTGTCAAAGTCTGGAAGAATGATAGCTACAGATAAAGGCAGACTTTGGCAAAATTGGGAGCCAACCACAGAGATTCTGTTTGTCATCATAGAACAGTATTTAAGAACAACAGCGCTGGGGTTGAAGAGGTGGTGGCGGTGGGAGGTTGGGGGAACCAGGTGGTGGGTATTAGAGAGGGCACGGATTGCATGGAGCACTGGGTGTGGTACAAAAACAATGAATACTGTTATGCTGAAAATAAATGAAAAAAATGATAAAAAAAAATAACAGCACTGAGAGAGAAAGGTACAACAGGTATATTTATGGATCTGGTGCCATAACGACATTACTCTTTGACACAAAACAGCAGATTTTTGGAGAGAAGAAGAGTTACACCTAGAATGGAGGTTAAACTCTTGATGTAATAAAAACTTAAATGTAACATATGCCCCTATTCCCCAGCACACCTGATAACTACAAGTAAACACAGATAACTATACATTTACATTTTAGCAAACTGGGATGATTTTTTAAAAGTCAGATAGCAAAATCAGAAATCATAACTAAAATTATGTATGCATTTAACTATGTAAAGTTAAATATTTAAGTACTACACAAATATAAATAAATATCTATTTAGATAAGAGAGAAATGGAAAGTCAGCAAACATATACAACCTATATAAAAATGTAATAACATTCCTCATATATAAATTCATTAAAGATTTTAAAAAGATGAATAACAAGAAAATGGGTAAAAGGTATGGCAAGGTCATTCATAAAATAAATACAGATAAGAAAGTGAAACTGTTCAACTGCTTTAATAATCCAAGAACTTGCTCATTTCAATACTTTTCTCTGATACATAGGTACATCAAATCCTATGATGTCATGAGTATTACAAAGTATAACAGTATTAACAAGAAAAGATTAAAATAGACATCCTAACAACATTTTACTTTCAATTGACTTTTGAGATACAAAATATATGGATAAAAAAGAAGTTTGGAAGCATACACAGCAACATGTTTCTTGATGAATTTAGAGTATATAACTCCAGATGGGATGATTATGGCTGGTTTCTATTTTTATTTATTTAATATTTCTAAGTTTTAAAAAATAGTGCATATAAACCAATGTACTATACAGATTTATAAATTTGAATAAAACTAATGTATACTTTCAGATGGTTTCAATAAGAAATATAAATCAGAGCAGACATATGAGCCTAAATTGCCTTAATAAAAGTCATTTGAGATATATCATAAAAAATGATACAGAGACTAGATAGCTTTCCAGATTTATCTTGTTCAAAGATTAAAAATAAACCACCCAAATTGTAATTGGCAAACAACGGGATAAATACATTTCAGTATGCTCACATGATTGAATATTATATAGCAACCAAATTGAATGAATAAAGCTATATTAAAGAATACAGATAAATATTTTCATTATATTATTGATGGAAAAAAGTAAATTACAGAGAGCTCTAAAAAACATGATACTTTTTGTAAAGAGAAAACAATCTAAAACTAAGCAGGTTTTAGAAATATAATAACATGATTTTAAAAACTGTGGTATAGGGCGCCTGGGTGGCTCAGTGGGTTAAGCATCTGCCTTCGGCTCAGGTCATGATCTCAGGGTCCTGCATCAGGCTCTCTGCTCGACAGGGAGCCTGCTTCTTCCTCTCTCTCTGCCTGCCTCTCTGCCTACTTGTGATCTCTCTTTCTGTCAAATAAATAAATAAAATCTTTAAAAAAATGAAACTAAAATCATACAATTTTATGTGACCACAGTGGAAGTAACAAGAAGTCAATGATAGAAAGACAACTAGATCTTCAACAAATTATTTGAAAGTAAACCATGCCTGCCTCTCTGCCTCCTTGTGATCTCTGTCTGTCAAATAAATAAATAAATTCTTAAAAAAAAAAAAAAAACAACTGTGGTATAGAAGAAGAAAATCACAAACACAGAATGCAGAAGAGTGGGTAGGTATCTTATGTGTGTGTTGGGGGGTGCCTAGGTTGAGGAAGGAATAAAGAAATGGATGTAATTCCTTGCTAACTCTTATCTTGGGTGATGGGTACAAGGAAGTTTGTCAATTGCTGGTCAACAAACCAAAGGGACACCTGTATTTTATCAATTTGGGACTGTGTCATGAAACATTTATATGATAAATTTCAGTTTGTGCACAATAGGGCCACTTAAAATCAAATTTTAAATAAAGAATAATTCTCAGAATGAATAGTCTCTCATTACATTATAAACTATTGGGTATTTTTTGGAGGTCAGAAAAATGAGAAAGCATTTTTACCCCATTTTACAAAAGTATCATCATTTTGTCAATATAGGTTGAAATAGGAAAGGAAAAACACAACAGATCATTGTCACTTAATCTAGCTGCGTATGAATGACGATGACAACTTTACCAAGAATTTAAACACAATGCTTTGAAGATAGTCAAATTGTAGGTAGTCTAAAATATAATCAAAAGGCAAAAGAAGAAACTAAATCATCATCTCATTGACTAATAAAGAGACATTTGATACAATTTAATACATACATCAGGAAAACAAATTTATTTTTGAGATGAAACAATGAAATATTTGTACTTAAAGACAAATGTCAATGTATTCACTGATTAAAAAATTGGAAATGTTTACTTTTATTATGTATCTTAAAAGCATTCTAGAATATGTAAAAATACAAAAGATAAAGACTGGTATAACTTGTGTACTATGTGTACCAACTATATAATTTAAGAAATAAAATGTTGCTATCATTCTGGAGGCCTGCATATCACTCCCAGATTGCATTGCTCCCTCTATCATGAATTTGATGTTCAATATTGCCATGTATTTATTTACCCTTTTATGACATAAATATATACCTGAATCATAATAGTGTCTGCCTGTTTGAACCTTATATTTCAACCTTATATAAATGATAGATCATGACACTAATAGTATCTTAAATGATAAGAAAAACCACATATATGTATTTCTATAAATGTTTCTCTGTTGTGCTCTCTCTATAATAGGTATATTTCAGCAACTTTTTTCTGTTCAACATATTTTTCTGACAGTAATTCATGCTGATAACTATTGTCCTGTTGCTGAAATATTATCAGTAAAGTTGCTATTCTTGAAAACATTTTCTTAATATTGCATATGTCTAACATATAGGTCTTTAACATAGATAACTCAGTACAAGTCCTAAATGGTAATATAAACACAACTTCAGCTACAGGGCAGTCTTTTTTCCTACCAAGGGTTATTAAATTTATACCTAAATGATTACTTTGTAAGAGTTCCTATTGTTCTGGGTTTTGTCAATACTTTCTATGATCAGAATTTTTAGCTTTTAACAATCTAATAATGTTAAATTGTATCTCCATATGGTTTTTTTTTTAAGATTTTATTTATTTATTTGACGGAGAGAGAGATCACAAGTAGGCAGTGAGACAGGGAGAGAGAGAGGGGGAAGCAGGCTCCCTGCTGAGCAAAGAGCCTGATGCAGGGCTCGATCCCAGGTCCCTGAGATCATGACTTGAGCTGAAGACAGAGGCTTAACCCACTGAGCCATCCAGGTGCCCCATCTCCATATGGTTTTAATGAACGTTTAGTGATTAAACAAAAATTTACGTATTTTTACACTGAAAAATATATTTTCATCTAAACTCTGTTTTAGCTGCATTCTACAAGTTATGTTATGTATTCATTCAGCTTAAAAATATATTTAATTTCTATTATGATTTATATTTTAACACATGACTTATTTATTTATTTTTAATTATGTTATGTTAATCACCATGCAGTACATCATTAGTTTTTGATGTAGTGTTCCAAGATTCATTGTTTATATATAACACCCAATACTCCATGCAGTATGTGCCCTCCTTGATACCACCACCAGGCTCACCCATCCCCCTAACCCCCTTCCCTCCAAAACCCTCAGTTTGTTTCTCAGAGTCCACAGTATCTCATGGTTCATCTCCCCCTCTGATTCCTCCCCTTCACTTTTCCCTTCCTTCTCCTAATGTCCCCCATGTTATTCCTTATGTTCTACAACTAAGTGAAAATATATGATAATTGACTTTCTCTGCTTGACTTATTTTACTCAGCATAATCTCCTCCAGTCCCACCCATGTTGATGCAAAAGTTGGGTATTTATCCTTTCTGATGGCTGAATAATATTCCATTGTATATATGGACCATATCTTCTTATCCATTCACCTGTTGAAGGACATCTTGGCTAGTTCCACAGTTTGGCTATTGTGGACATTGCTGCTATGAACATTGGGGTACATATGGCCCTTTTTTTTACTCTGTATCTTTGGAATAAATACCCAGTAGTGCAATTGCAGGGTCATAGGGTAGCTCTATTTTTAATTTTTTGAGGAATCTCCGTACTGTTTTTCAAAGTGGCAGCACCTACTTGCATTCTCACCAACAGTGTAAAAGGGTTCCCCTTTCTCCACACCCTCTACAACATTTGTTGTTTCTTGTCTTGTTAATTTTTGCCATTCTAACTGGTGTAAGTTTGCATCTCAGTGTGGTTTTGTTTTGAATTTCCCTGCTGGCTAATGATGATGAACATTTTTTCAACACATGACTTATTTAGAAGTACATGGCTTACTTTCATTTTTTTAGAACAATATCCTCTGTTTTATTATTATTTTTTTACTATATTATGTTAGTCACCATACAGTGTGGTTTACTTTCAAATAATTTGTTGAAGATCTAGTTATCTTTCTATTATTGACTTCTTGTTTACTTCCACTGTGGTCACATAAAATACTCTGTATGATTTTAGTTTCATTTTTTTAAAGATTTTATTTATTTATTTGACAGAAAGAGAGATCACAAGTAGGCAGAGAGGCAGGCAAAGAGAGAGGGGGAAGGAGGCTCCCTGCTGAGCAGAGCCCGATATGGGGCTCCATCCCAGGACCCTGAGATCCTGACCTGAGCCGAAGGCAGAGGCTTAACCCACTGAGCCACCCAGGCGCCCCTGATTTTAGTTTTTTGAAATTTGTTGAAACTTTCTTTATGGCATGGCATATTATCTGTACTGGTGAAGGGTTAATCTGCTAAATGGTCTATTTTGTCACATGTTTGGTGCACACACTTAATAAAGAATGTGCATTGTATAAATGTGGGGCATAGAGTTCTACGTATGTAGAACGTTTGGCCAAGTTGGTTGATTGTATTTTTTAAATCTCTTATACTCTTACAGCTCTCTACTTGTTTTATTGGTTACTAACAGTGATGTATTAAAATACACAGCTATGGCACTGAACTTACCTATTTCTGCTTTTAGCTCTGTAAATATTTGCTATCTATTGTTTGAGGCCCTGATGTTAGGTACATATAATGTTAGCACAGATGGTCAATTTTCAATGGTTTGACTTACAATTTTTCAACCTTACACATGTGTGAAAATGATACACATTCATTAGAATCTACTTCAAATTTTTTAGTTTTCCTGGACTAGTGATACATCACACAGTGCTCTCACTTGATGCCGGCCAGTGGCAGAAGCTGAAGCTCCCAGTCAGTTGCACGAACATAAGGGTAAACTG
Source organism: Enhydra lutris kenyoni (assembly GCF_002288905.1). Taxonomy (NCBI): domain Eukaryota; kingdom Metazoa; phylum Chordata; class Mammalia; order Carnivora; family Mustelidae; genus Enhydra; species Enhydra lutris. Next base: position 22,984,287 of record NW_019154095.1, on the reverse strand, counting down.
CTGGTACACTTAGAACTGGTCTGTCCCCGTACATCCGTTCTGGTTTTCACTTTCAGTACAGTATTTAGTAAATTGCATGAGCTATGCAATACTTTGTATACAATAGGCTTTACATTGTTAGATAATTTTGCCCAGCTGTAGGCTAATGATAAATGTCCTGACTACATTTAAGGTAGGCTAGGTTAAGCTATGATGTTTGGTATGTTAGATGTTTTAAATGCATTTCAATTTACTATATTTCAGCTCAAGATGGGTTTATAGGGATGTAACCCCATTTCAAGTTGAGGAAGATCTGTATTATTAGGTTTTGCTGTGGCATTCACTCTTTTTGATTGAAAAAAAAAAAAAAAGACACTCTTTATTTCCAGTAGTACTTGTTGCCTTAAATTCCTGTGTGCCTAACAAAACAGCTATGTAATATTCTTTTCCCATGATATAATCATTTTCCATCTTTTTCCTTTTAACTTTTCTCTGGCCATATTTATAAAGTGTGTCTCTTGTAAGCTGTATATATGTTGGTCTTTGATTATTGGTTTTTTTTTTTTTTGGTCTCATTTTTTTGAGTCTAGACTGACAATCTTTTATTTCGACATTTGTTTCATTTACATTTAATAAAGTTGCTATTAATGTGTTGAAGTCTAAAAATTTGCGATTTTATTTTCTTTTTGTCATATCTGCTCTTTTTTTTCCTGTATTTATCCTTTTAAAAGTTTTTATTTAAATCCCAGTTAGTTAACATACAGTGTATTATTAATTTCTGGTGTACAACATAGTGATTCAACAGTTCCATACAACACTCAATGACGCCCATGACAAGTGCACTCCCTAATCCCCATCACCTATTTCACCTACCCCCTACCCCACCCCCTCCTTTCTAGGTAACTGTCAGTTTATTGGTTTCTCTCTCTCTCTTTTTCCGCCCAAGCCTGTTTGTTTTGTTTCTTCAATTCCACATATATGTGAAATCATGAGGTATCTGTCTTTCTCTGATTGACTTACTTCACTTAGCATAATACTTTCCCTTTTTTATCCTTTATTCCTGTCTTTTGAAGTGATCAAATATGGTTTTACAATTTTACCTTAACTTTTATGTATCTTTTAAGTTATAGATATTAAAAGATGTTCTTAGTGCTACCCTACAGATTTTGATGTGGCTACTCATTTTAGTAGAGGCTACTTGAATTAGTACTTTTATCACTGAAATAAGCAAACATCCCGTAACAAAGTGAATGCATCCCCTTTCACCCTTGGCAGTGTTACTGTTTTTGACAGTTAATTTTCATTTGCATATGTTATAAACTAATATCTGTGGAGGCATTAATATTATTTTTAGTTTATTCTGTCTTTAATTGTTTATATTTGCTCGTTTTTAAAAATCTTTATTAGTTCTCTTCCTTGCTGCACTTGCACACTTGCATTTGGGGTCCTTTGTCTTCAGTCTGAAGGACTTCCTTTTAGTTTTTCCTAGAGCACATCTGCTAGCAACACATAGATATATCTTGTTTTTAAATGGTTCAAAGTAAACGATTCAAATATTGAAGATTTTCTTTCATCACTTAAAAATATTATTCTCTTTTTTTTCTGATGAAAACTCAATCGTGAGGTTTATTAATCCTTCTCTGAAGAAAACATGTCTATTATCTCTGACTGCTTTTATGATTGCTTTTGTCTTTATTTCATGTTTCACAGTGATGCACAGAGATGTAGTTGTTTATGTTTTGGTTTAAAAAATTTTTTCTAGGGGTGTGATAAGCTTCTAGAATCTGTAAGTTCATGTATTTGATCAGATTTTAAAAATATGGATCCACTATTTTTTAAAAATATTACTTCTGTCCCATTTGCTTCTCTCCTCGGATTCAGTTACACTTTCAATAAGACTTTTGATAGCATTCCACATCTCTTTCACTCTGTCACTTGTTTCTTTTATTTTCTAATTACTTTTTAACTATACCTCAATTTGATTATTTTCTACTGACCTTTCTTAGTATACTACTTTTCTACTGTGTTTTTAACACTTCTAGTGAGTACTTATTTCAGGTCTTTTATTTTTTTGCTTGTAAAATGCCATTTTGATTTTTTCATAGATTCCAGTTCTCTGTTGATATTCTTTAGCTCTTCATCTATGTTGCATCTTTTTCCCTATTATCTTAAATATGCCAAACATATATATTTAAAATTTCTCATCTGTTAATTTCAATATATGAAAACCTTTGGGTCTTTAAAAAATAATCTGCTTTTTTTCCTTAGTTTCCAGTCATTTTGAATTTTAGCAAGACTCATCCATTTTTTTCACTTACACATTTTATATTATTGATACATTTTTATTTTATTCACAGATATTGCCAGTTAGGAATTTTAGAATCTTTGCACACCATTATATTCCCACTTAAGAATGTGATTTTTGTTTGTTTGTTTGTTTGTTTGTTTGTTTGTTTTATGGTGGGCAGATAGAGCACCATATTCACAGCAATCCTGTCAAAGTTTGGTTTCTGGTGTCATGAGAATTCCATTATAATTTTGCCCTTACTCTTAAGTTGTGGGTGATAATTTGAGGACATGGCCCTCTCTTCAGGGTCATGGTCCTTCTTGTAACTTACATAAAAGCTCAGTATGTTTGCAAGATACCTACATTTACCTAAGGCTTGAAATCCAGGCTTCTTAATTTTCAGATCATGTCCCTGTTGTAAGCAATGCTCACCTCTCTAGCCTCCAGGTGTCTCTTTCCATTTGTTTTCTTTCTTTTTTCTTCCTTTTTTAAAAAGATTTTATTTATTTTTTTGACAGAGAGAGAGAGAGATCACAAGTAGGCAGAACAGCAGGCAAAGAGAGAGGGGGAAGCAGGCTCTCCAACGAGCAGCGAGCCTGATGCAGGGCTCGATCCCCGGGCCCTGAGATCATGACCTGAGCCAAAGGCAGAGGTTTAACCCATTGAACCACCCAGGCACCCCTTCCATTTGGTTTCTTAAGAGTTTCACCTTGTATATATACAGCTTACAAGTCAATCAACAATTTGAAGAGCTTTCTGTCCTTCAAGTCTGGCAGTCCGCTCTCCTAGTCTTTTGACTCTTGTCTCTGCAGCCGGGTTTAGACTGACACTTTGGAGGGTGCTTCCCTTAAGCAGAAAGTTGGAAAATGATCTCAGGAAAAACGTAGAGGTGAAGGTGTCAGTCTCTTTTCATGCTTCCCTTATCTCAAGGATTATACCTTCAAATTCTACCTGGTTTGGTTGCTGTCCAGTGATTTCAATCTTTGTTGTGTTGTTTTTAAAACATTTTCCCCCAGCTTTATACTTCAGTGCATGGGTTAGCCCAGTATGAGCTGTTTCTTCTTGGTCCAATTGCACTTCTATAAATTTCAGTTTTTCCAGTTATACTAAAAATGTTTTAGAGTTTTTCCCATTTAGAATCCCATCCAGATTTCTGCATTGTAATTTGTTTTAGATCTTACTTATCTTTTAAACTATAGGAATTTCTCTACTTTTTCCCTCCCCAAACAGTGATCTTTCAGGAAGTCTAGGACATTAATCTTACAGAATGTCTCAAGAGTCTAGAAGTGTCAGTTTGTTTCCTCTTGATATCTTTCAACATTCCATAATCCTAGTATTACTTACAAATTATAATTTTTAAGTCTTGTTTATGTACCTATTTAATTGTTTTGACAAGGGGAGTTCATAGCTGACACTGTATAGTTCCTTTTGTCCCCTATCAACTGATGCTATTTGAATGCTTAGTTAAAGTAGTACTGCCAAATCCCTCCTTTGTAAAACTACATTCTTCTCTTTGCTACTCTCTTTGCAGGATTTGAGTTGATGTTTCATTACCTCTGATTTAAAATTTTTCTGAGTAAATTTTTAAAAAACTTTAGGCATATCATATGTGCAAGTAAGTGCAGAAGTTATGCTTGTACAGAAATGATTTTTTAAATATGTGAACAAGCCTATTTAACCAACATCAAAATCAAGTCATAGAACGTTACCAGCACTTCAGAAACATTCTTCCTGTCTTCCAGTTATTAATCCTAAGCATTACCATATTCAAATTTCTATCACTATTGATTATCTATGCCCGTTTTGAGTTTTTTACAAATGGGGTGAAACTGTCTTGCTTCTTTCACTCAGTGTCTTGTTTGTGAAATTCATCTAAATTGTTGTTTTAAGCAATAGTCATGCTTTTTTTTCATTTTTATAGAGTATTTCATAGTGTGAATAATGCAATTTATTTATTTTGTTCTTTAGAGACTTTTGGATTGTTCCTCTTTTTTTTTTTTTGCCAATAATAAATAGCACTTCTATGAAATTCTTGTATATATATCTTCTGTTGATTTGTATTTGCACTTCATTCAGCCATACATTTAGGAAGAAAACTCCTTGTTCATTGGCTGTGTCTGTGTTTAGATTATTAGATATTGGAAAATAATTTTTCAAATTGGTTTAAATAATAAACACGTACTCTTACTAACAAGGATAAAACTTCCAGCTGTCCCACATCTTTTTAAATTTTGGATGCTACAATCCAGTTTTATTTCTGGAACTTCCCACCAAATGAAAAACTAGAAAAATCATAATCACCGTGACAACCAAAAGTTGTCCCACACATTTCTTTTTTTTTTTTTTTTTTAAATTTTTATTTATTTATTTATTTGACAGAGAAATCACAAGCAGGCAGAGAGGCAGGCAGAGAGAGGAGGAAGCAGGCTCCCTGCTGAGCAGAAAGCCCGATGCGGGGCTTGAACCCAGGACCTGGGATCATGACCTGAGCCGAAGGCAGCGGCTTAATCCACTGAGCCACCCAGGCGCCCCATGTCCCACACATTTCTATTCTTACTTTGGACAAAGTAACATCTCTGTTGATAACTACTAGACTATGCTTATGTTGGAAGGTCAAATAAAGCTAGGTGGGCACCTAGGGAATTTGCCCAAAGTTTAAGGCAGCAGTATAAGGCTCTTAACATAGTATAGCTCTTATTGCGATTTGATTGTACTCATCATATTTTATGTTAGTGTTCGTCTAAGTCTGTCTCCACATTTGACTCCAGACTTCTCGAGTGGGCTTTTATTTGCCACTGTGGCTGGTACAAAGTGACATTCAATAAATATTTGAGGATTGAAAGAATGTCTGGATGCATAATGCTTTAATTAATCAGAACTCTGGCATGGAAGGGAAAGAGAGAGATTAAGAGTAGGATTACTGATGAGAAAATAAGGAGGTTAAAAATTTTGATTTCAGGAGGGTGGAAAAAAGTTTGCGAGGTGAGAAAAGCCAGCCTCGGAAATCAAAATTGAGTTCAGAGGCCTTGAGTAGCCAAATTGTTCTGTCTTGAATAAAATGTTCTGTACTGAATGGAAAAGTCCCCATTTCACTTAGCTTAAAGCCATTGTGACCATTACCAAGATTAACATGTTTTCAAAAAGAGTTCATGTTGGTTTCCACATTACCTATTTTGAACAATAGCACAATATAACTATGAAGTGAAGTAATTTTATGGATTTTGATGGTTGATTATTCTTCTCAGCACCCTTATACGATAAGCAGTAATTTCCATTTTATAGGTGAGGAAAATCACTTATTGAGCTAGCATATTTTTGTGGATTTTTTGAAAATGTCTGCACTTTTTAAAGAGAAGAATGTCATCCACTTGGTCATGTGACAACTTAATTTACACCATTCCCGCATGAAATTTATGTTTCTTTGCTCCCCCTTTTATCTGTGAATTAACCAGTCACCAAGGTTACTTGAACCATACAAAGCCCTAAATCAGTTTTACTAAATTGTTTGACCTCTACTCTGGTGGTGAAGAAAACAGCAGTATATCTACTACTGATGTGGAAAGCATCTTGGTATATCAGCGTTTGTGATAGCAATTTTAGAAAAACAAAATAGCAAGTCATTTGGAAATAACCATGTGCTAAAATACAGCAATCTTAATTTATTACTATATAGGCAGCCACAGTTTTTTTTTTTTTAAAGACTTTATTTATTTATTTGACAGACAGAGATCACAAGTAGACAGAGAGGCAGGCAGAGAGAGAAGGGGGAAAGCAGGCTCCCTGTGAGCAGAGAGGCTGACGCGGAACTCGATCCCAGAACCCTGGGATCATGACCCGAGCCGAAAGCAGAGGCTTAACCCACTGAGCAACCCAGGCGCCCCAGGCAGCCACAGTTTTGATTTAAGTCTGTTTTGATCAATTATGCTGCACTTCTTTCTCAAATAAAGAAATCTGTGTTATAGATTAAGACTTCAAGCTTCCCTCTTTAGTTAATTTTGATATTTGTCTCATTTTTTACACTTGATGGTCCTTTTGCACAAATCTTACTTGTAGTATTTTAATTATATTTAGCATTCCAAATTTACTTTTCTTTTTATTCAAACGTTTCTGATATTAATAACTATATAGCCATGGGAGATATGTGATTTTTGAGATTTATATATCATTGTTATCTTGTTATACTAGTTGAGTACTTGGATTTAGTTATTTTACTGCAACAGAATAGATTGAAATTTTTGAGATCATTGTATTTTTAACACAATTATGTAACAACAAGATGTTGATTCAAATCTTTGGTCGAATACCATATATATTATATTAAAAGCAAGATAATTTGTATTTGGAAACTACCTAAACAGGAAAAGTCAAATTTAGAATCTCACTGATAGGGGATATGGCACAGTTGTATTCCACCTGTCATGGTGGTTGGGTTTTACAAAGATTTGACTACATTAGAGACAGTTTTGAGATCAGGAAAAAAAAGAAAAAGAAAAAAAAAAAAGTCCTGGTACCATAACGTGGAGTTCCAAGAATGTCAGAGAAAAATAATATTGTCTCTACATAATTATTTGGAGTGAATATTGGATTTTGAAGTTATTATATCCAGATATAATGCTGTGTGGTGACAGGCTTCTAAGGACTCTCCTGAACTATTATTTAGTGAACTGTATAAATGTACTACATAATTGTGACATAACAGTCAAGAAAAAGTCAACAACTAATATAGTGACTCATTTACCTTCAATGTTATATTATAAATATTTTGAAAATGCATATAAGTATTTTATGGGTTTTTTCTTTTAGTATTTTATAGTTTTAATCATAGCATAGATAGAGTTTAATATGTTGGCCTCTTCAAATAACATGTAATTACCATCATAATATTGTTTGTATTTTTTAATTTAAATTCAATTAGCCAACATATAGTATATCATTAGTTTCAGATTTTGTGTTCAATAATTTAGCAGTTTTACTGTTTACATTTTAAATCAACCTTGTATGATACTGTCAATTCTTTCTCCGATCTTTCTTCTCCAAGAAAGTGTATAAACTTCTCAAGTAGGAGCTCTGTTTTAATTTTCTTCTGTGTTACTCAAAGTCATTTGCATAATTTGTATTATCCTCATTAATGCGAATGGAAGAAGAAAGATGGTAATGAGAATCCAGCAGACCATCATTGTATGAACTATGTGTAACACAGCATGATAAATGCTGGAGATAGAGAAAAGTTGGCCCTGATGTTTTGAAATTTGCAATTTAATGGCAAAGAGATATAAACCATATTACAAAGAAAAAATCAATATGCTAAAAAGAAGCCCAATTAAAATGATATAGGCATAGTGGATAGTATTGCTAAAATCAGGGAAAATAGAGGAAGAAATAGAGAAGATTTCAGGAAAGAGGTGGTATGTGAGTTGAATCTATAATAAGAATTAATAGGATTTCCAACAGAAGATATGAGAAAATGGGCTATCCAGGTGGGCAGAAGAAAACTTCCCTTTTTCATTTTCTTAGATTACTTTTATTACAATTTCTGAAACAAAATAAAAATTATTAAGTAGTGAGATTCCACGGGTTCATGCCATTGTTTTAGAAGGACAGTCATATTTCCAGATAGGAGTTTATTGGAATACTCTCAGCAAAAAAGTAATTAGGATTTTGAAGCACACTGTACATAAAAAAACATGAAGATACATTATTACTCTATAATTAATACTATTTATTTCCCATAATTTAAAATCATCTATGAATTAGAATGCCAGAAAAGTAATTTAGCATGAAAAATTTGCTTTTTATTGACATGGTAAAAACTAAATGGAAAATTTTTCTTAATATTTCGTCTAGCTATAGTTTTTATTACTTTCAGAACACATTAACTATGTATTTAATCTACATTTTGCTTTGTCCTTTAGAGAGTTTCATAAGTTTTAAGTTTTCCTTCCATTATTATTTCCCCATTTGTTGTTTAGAAATAATTTACACATGAACTACATATTGCATAATTCTTGTGTGTGTGTGTGTGTGTGTGTGTGTATATATATATGTATATTTATAAGTATAGTTAGACTTATATGTAAAATTAAAAGTTTCATATTTGCTTTATGGCATTATAATGAGACTCATTAATAATTACTCTAGGAACAAATTATTGGAATAAGAAATCATGCCTTGAGCAAAGAAATGCAGTAGGAAAAGAAGGAGAAAATACTATTTGTTTGTTCATATCAGTAAGGAAATGCCATATTGTAAAAAAAAATCTAACAAATTATAAAAGTAGATATTTGAATAATTCATACACAGTGTATCTTAAACACTGACAAATGACTCAGTTGAAAATTCCTAAATAATTAAAAACAATCTTCCTCATACTTTAAAAATATTTATATATGCCTATAAATTTAGGACTGCTGGTACCTACAACTTACTTATATTTAATTATCTATTTGTGCTTTTTCTTTCTTTTTTTTGGCCTGAAAACAATCATCTCAAATTGATTGGATTTATATCATCCCTAACTTTGATAGTAGATGACTTGTGAATCTTTTTAATTCTACATTTTGTCAGTAATTTGATGGCATAGAATGTGCTGTCATTTGCAATTAAGCAAATGTGCAAAAACTTTATTATCACTGTCATATTTATAAAATCTCATTGTGGGAATATTTAATAGTTATATGATCTCTCTCCAATTATATATATTGTCATTGAACTGATTATGTTGGCTCTAAACTATCACCCATTTAAAAAACTTTTTGAAAATAACATTACCAAATATAAGAATATTATCAATGGTGGAAAGAAAAATGTGCATAAAGAGTATAAATTTATAAATTAATAATTCTCTATAAAGGTATTTGTGCCTGTATTCTGTAGCCATTTATTTATATGTTCACTGAACAGAAATCTTGGATCCCTATTCTATATATGGAAAAGACTTGCGATCAGCAATAGAATAAATGAGTTGTAGGCCCTCCCTGAGAGTTTGCAATCTCTTGCCTCAGATAAACATGTACATAAATATTTATGATAAAAATGTGGTCAGTATTATTATTATTATTTTTTTGTGGTCATTATTTTTACAAAGATGCGACTAAAGCACTAAACATACAGAGAAGGAACATTCAAAATGTATGCTATTAAGAAAATACTATTGCAAGAGTGGTTTGTGGGGGTGAAATACATGTTGTTTCTCCACTGTGTCATCAGAGGTCCAAATGTTGAGGGGAATCCCCAAGTTTCTTTAATCCAATACAGGGTAATGAATGGGTTGTTTTCATTGCATCATGGTCACTGTCAGAGAGTTTTTTGTTTTTTGTTTTTAACATATAACGTATTATTTGTTTCAGGGATACAGGTCTGTGAATCATCAGGCTTACACAATTCACAGTACTCACCATAGCACATACCCTCCCCAATGTCCATCACCCAGCCACCCATCCCATCCACCTCCCCAGCAGTCCTCTTAATGTCAGAGAGTTTTTATAGTCCTATTGTTGAGAATCCCCAGGCTGGTCCTCTCTCATGCAGAAATTAAGCCCACTTTATCTGAAAATCATAATGGACTCCATGGTCCCAAACAAAGCCAACTGATCCTGCATTTGACTCATCAGGGGATCAGGGATTTCTTTTGGAGATGGAGATCCAAATAGTACATTTGTCTTTTCTCTCCCATACTCCATCTGTTGCTTATCCTCCTGTTTTACATGCAAACTCTGCCTGCCCTGGAAGCTGGGAAGTTTCACCAACAGGGACATTGTTCAAGGAAAAAAAAAAAAACTCAATTCCAGCAGGCACTTTGCCTTTACTGCAGACTTATGCAACTTAATAAATTCATTTTCAAGCCATTTTGTAGGGCAGGGACAAATGTGCATCTTTCCTACTTTATCTAACCACATACATATATGTATATATTTGTGAATGCATGCGCATGTATGTGTGTATGTGATTCCATAATCTTTTTTCTCAACTGACTTATTCAAGAATATAAGTTCACTCCCTCAGAGATCTTGGTAGATGATATTTCAAGTGACATTAGAAGATTCTGCAATGCAAGGTGTTTGTTAATAAATTGTTTCATTTCTGCCCCATGTACTCTTTCCTATTTGCCTTAATGTCAATTTCAATATTCCCTATTGAGAATGAAATTAATGTAAAATGTAAGATTCGTGATTTAATTTTTGTAATCTAATTGCTGAATTGGAAGGTACTTGGTATTTATAATGTGCCTGATTTAAAAATAACTAGAGCATATTTTTTGTGTCAGATCAATTATTCTTAATGAAAATGTATATACTAATAGTACTTAACCCTTCATTTGTGAAGATCATATTGCTACTCTGGAAGCTAACCCAGAAAGAGTGAAAGGAGGCAAGATAATTTTTGGAAAATGTGCAGGTTCAGTGCCTGTGGGAAGCCAGAAATCGCAACCACTACATAGCAAGAAGGGTGATCAGCAGGTCTTGGGGAGTTGCTAAGCAGTTAAAGGCAATGTTTCTCAGGACAGCCTTGGGCTAGTAATAACAAGATTGGGTACTGTGATAATGCAATTTGTTCAGCTGATAGAAATGAGTTATCTGTGGTTAATCTATAGGCCTAGGCATTTGGGACAGTGAAGGATCATGGAGGGCACAAAACACATATATGGAATGGCTTCCAATTACGTGCAGAGAAAATTCAAGTTGATGTCTCTAAAGGAAGGCTCATTGAGAGGGTAAATGTTCTTACAAAGAATCCCATAGTTGCTTAAAAAGAAAACAGGAAAGGGAAAAGAAGACAGAAGGAAATGCAGTACAGAGTAAAGGGAGAAATATAATTAAATATACTTTAAAATAACGATCAGAAGGAACTCTGCAAATGGACCTGTGCACATTAAAATGATTCAGAAATTGTCTCTATCCTCAAGAATTTGTAAGTTAATGAATAATACACACACACATATAGGAGTGTCTTGGTCTGTTTGTGCTGCTATGACAAAAATACCATTGACTAAGTGGTTTCAGCTACAGAAATTTATTGTGTGTGTGTGTGTGTGTGTGTGTGTAGGAGAGGGGAGATTTTTTAAAAAAGGTTATATAAAGCATGTAATATTTTGCTACATCTTGAAAAATGATAGGTATTTGGAGAGGGAATGTAGGCATAAAGGGGTAAATAATGAAACTGGTTCCCCAGAACTGATCAAAGGGGACAAGTTATGAGGATGATCAATGTAGAGATTGCAGGCAAGGAGTAGGATTCAGTACATCTTGCTTTCCTGGGTTTAGGTCTGATGCCATGTCGAGTCTCAAGTGGGAGTAAGTGTGCATATTAGTCATTTAAAGGCTTTCTGCTATGAATAATAAGGGAATAATGTTAAGAGCCAGGCAGACCATTACAATTTTGGTGATTTACAAAACAACACACTTTATAGCAATTACATATCCTTGGGGGACAGGAACATGCCTTTGAAAGGACCTAAAATTTTGGTTGCTTATAATATTTCTTTGAGTTATTTTTTATAGGCTAGATACCCAGACACCCAAGATGGTAATTAATATTTATTTTTTTTTGTTAATCATTTTTATTAACATATAATGTATCATTTGCCCCAGGGGTACAGGTCTGTGAATTGTCAGGCTTACACACTTCACAGCACTCACCGTATCACATACCCTCCCCAATGTCCATAACACAACCACACTCTCAATATCCCCCATCCCCTCAGCAACCTCCAGTTTGTTTTCTGAGATTAAGAGTCCCTTATGGTTTGCCTCCCTGCCGATCCCATCTTGTTTCACTTTTTCCTTCCCTAGCCCCCAAGTCCCCCACTCTGCCTCACAAATTCCTCATATCATGGAGATCATATGATAACTGTCTTTCTCTGATTGACTTATTTCACTCAGCATAATACCCTCTAGTTCCAGCCACATCATTGCAAGTGGCAAGATTTCATTTCTTTTGATGGCTGCATAGTATTCCATTACACACACACACACACACACACACACACACACACACCACATCTTCTATATCCATTCATCTGTTGATGGACATCTAGGCTCTTTCCATAGTTTGGCTATTGTGGACATTGTTGCTGTAAACATTCGAGTGCACGTGGCCCTTCGGATCACTACATTTGTATCTTTAGGGTAAATACCCAGTAGTGCAATTGCTGGGTCACAGGGTAGCTCTATTTTCAAATTTCTGAAGAACCTCCATGCTGTTTTCCAGAGTGGCTGCACCAGCTTGCATTCCCACCAACAGTGTAGGAGGGTTCCCCTTTCTACTCATCCTTGCCATCACCTGTCATTTCCTACCTTGTTAATTTTAGTCATTCTGACTGGTGTGAGGTGGTATCTCATTGTGGTTTTGATTTGTTTTCCTCTGATGCCGGGTGATGTAGAGCACTTTTTCATGTGTCTGTTCACCATCTGGATATCTTCTTTGCAGAAATGTCTGATCATGTCCTCTGCCCATTTCTTGATTGGATTATTTGTTCTTTGGGTATTGAGTTTGATAAGTTCTTTATAGATTTCAAATACTAGCCCTTTATCTGATATGTCATTTGTGAATGTCTTCTCCCATTCTGTCAGTTGTCCTTTAGTTTTGTTGACTGTTTATTTTGCTATGCAAAAGCTTTTGATCTTGATGAAGTCTCAGTAGTTCATTTTTACCCTTGCTTCCCTTGCCTTTGGCAATGTTTCTAGGTAGAAGCTGCTGTGGCTGAGGTCAAAGAGGTTGCTGCCTGTGTTCTCAAAGATTCTGATGCATTCCTGTCTCACATTGAGGTTTTTCATCTATTTTGAGTCTATTTTTGTATACAGTGTAAGGAAATGGTCCAGTTTCATTCTTTTGCATGAGGCTGTCCAATTTTCCCAATACCATTTGTTGAAGAGTCTGTCTTTTCTCCATTGAACATTCTTTCCTGCTTTGTTGAAGAATAGTTGACCATAGAGTTGAGGGTCCATTTCTGGGCTCTCTATTTTGTTCCACGGACCTATGTGTCTGTTTTTGTGCCAGTACCATACTGTCTTATTGATGACAGCTTTGTAATAGAGCTTGAAGTCTGGAATTTTGATGTCACCAACTTTGGCTTTCTTTTTCAACATTCCTCTGGCTATTTGGGGTCTTTTCTGGTTCCATATGAATTTTAGGGTTATTTGTTCCATTTCTTTGAAAAAAAAAATTGATGGTATTTCGATAGGGATTGCATTAAATGTGTAGATTGCTTTAAGTAGCATAGACATTTGCACAATATTTGTTCTTCCAATCCATGAGCATGGAACATTTTTCCATTTCCTTTTGTCTTCCTCAATTTCTTTCATGAGTACTTTATAGTTTTCTGAGTACAGATTCTTTGCCTCTTTGTTTAGGTTTATTCCTAGGTATCTTATGGTCTTGGGTACAATTGTAAATGAGGTCAACATCTTAATTCCTCTTTCTTCTGTCTCGTTGGTGTATAGAATTGCAACTGATTTCTGTGCATTGATTTTATATCCTGACACCTTACTGAATTCCTGTATGAGTTCTAGAAGATTTGGAGTGGAGTCTTTTGGCTTTCCACATAAAGTATCATATCATCTGCAAAGAGTGATAGTGTGATTTCTTCTTTGAGTATTCAAATGCGTTTAATTTATTTTTGTTTTCTGATTGCTGAGGCTAGGACTTCTAGTACTATGTTGAATAACAGTGGTAATAGTGGAGATTCCTGCCATGTTCCTGATCTTAGTGGAAAAGCACTCAGTTTTTTCCCATTGAGAATGATCTTGACTGTGGGTTTTTCACAGATGGCTTTGATGATATTGAGGAATGTACCCTCTATTCCTACACTTTGAAGAGTTTTGATCAAGAAAGGATGCTGTACTTTGTCAAATGCTTTTGCAGCATCTATTGAGAGTATCATATGGTTCTTGTTCTTTCTTTTATTAATGTATTGTATTGCATTGATTGATTTGCAGATGTTGAACCAACCTTGCAGCCCAGGAATAAATCCCACTTGGTCATGGTGAATAATCCTTATAATGTACTATTGGATCCTATGTGCTAATATTTTGGTGAGAATTTTTGCATCTGTGCTCATCAAGGATATTGGTCTGTAATTCTCTTTTTTGATGGGGTCTTTGTTTTAGGGATCAAGGTAATGCTGGCCTCATAAAATGAGTGTGAAAGTTTTCCTTCCATTTCTGTTTTTTGGAACAGTTACAGGAGAATAGGTATTCTTTTTTAAATGCTTGGTAGAATTCCCCTGGGAAGCCATCTGGCCCTGGGCTCTTGTTTGTTGGGAGATTTTTGATGACTGCTTCAATCTCCTTACTGGTTAATGGTCTGTTCAGGTTTTCTATTTCTCCCTGGTTCAGTTGTGGTAGTTTATATGTCTCTAGGAATGCATCCATTTCTTCCAGATGGTCAAATTTGCTTGTGTATAGTTGCTCATAATATGTTCTTATAATTGTTTGTATTTCTTTGGTGTTGGTTATATTCTCTCCTCTATCATTCATGATTTTATATATTTGGGTCCTTTCTCTTTTCTTTTTGATAAGTCTGGCCAGGGGTTTATCAATCTTATTAATTCTTTCAAAGAACCAGCTCCTAGTTTCACTGATCTGTTCTACTCTTCTTTGGGTTTCTATTTCATTGATTTCTGCTCTGATCTTTATGATTTCTCTTCTCCTGCTGGGTTTAGGCTTTCTTTGTTATTCTTTTTCCAGCTCTTTTAGGTGTAGGGTTCAGCTGTGTACTTGAGACCTTTCTTGTTCTTTGAGAAAGACTTGTGTGGCTATGTACTTTCCTCTCAGGACCACCTTTGCTGTGTCCCACAGATTTTTTTTTTTTTAATTTTATTTATTTGTCAGAGAGAGAGAGAGAGAGAGAGCGGGCACAGGCAGACAGAATGGCAGGCAGAGGCAGAGGGAGAAGCAGGCTCCCCGCCAAGCAAGGAGCCCGATGTGGGGCTCGATCCCAGGACGCTGGGATCATGAC
>NW_019154095.1:22911126-22969057 GCF_002288905.1 Enhydra lutris kenyoni | reverse complement strand
CTGAGCCGAAGGCAGCTGCTTAACCAACTGAGCCACCCAGGCGTCCCTAAAATAAAATATTTTTAATCAGGGTACCTGGCTGGCTCGGTCAGAAGAGCACAAGACTCTTGATCTTGGGGTTGTGAGTGTGAGCCCAACACTGGGCGTAGAGATTACTTAAATGAATAAATATATATAAAAAAAATATTTTAAAATAAAATAAAATATTTTTTTTAAAGATTTTATTTATTTATTTGTCAGAGAGAGAGAGAAGGAGAGAGAGCAAGCACAGGCAGACAGAATGGCAGGCAGAGGCAGAGGGAGAAGCAGGCTCCATGATGAGCAAGGAGCCCGATGTGGGACTCGATCCCAGGACGCTGGGATCATGACCTGAGCCGAAGGCAGCTGCTTAACCAACTGAGCCACCCAGGCGTCCCTGTCCCACAGATTTTTAACAGTTGTGTTTTCATTTTCATCTGTTTCCATGAATTTTTTTTTCAATTCTTCTTTAATTTCCTGGTGGACCCATTCATTCTTTAGTAGGATGAGCTTTAGCCTCCATGTATTTGAGTTCTTTCCACCTTTCCTCTTGTTATTGAATTCTAGTTTCAGAGCATTGTGGTCTGAAAATATGCAGGCAATGATCCCAATCTTTTGGTACCAGTTGAGACCTGATTTGTGACCCAGGATGTGATCTATTCTGGAGAATGTTCCATGTGCACTAGAGAAGAATGTGTATTCTGTTGCTTTGGGATGGGATTTCTGAATATATCTGTGATGTCCATCTGGTCCAGTGTGTCATTTAAGGTCTTTATTTCCTTGTTGATCTTTTGCTTGAATGATCTGCCCATTTCAGTGAGGCGGGTATTAAAGTCCCCTACTATAATTGTATTATTGTCGATGTGTTTCTTTGATTTTGTTATTAATTGGTTTATATAGTTGGCTGCTCCCATGTTAGGGGCATAGATATTGAAAATTGTTAGATCTTCTTGCTGGACAGACACTTCGAGTATGATATAGTGTCCTTCCTCATCTCTTATTATAGTCTTTGGCTTAAAATCTAATTTATCTGATACAAGGATTGCCACCCCAGCTTTCTTTTGATATCCATTAACTTGGTAAATTGTTTTCCAGCCCCTCACTTTACATTTGGAGTCGGGTCTAAAATGATTTTCTTGTAGGCAACATATTGATGGGTTTTGTTTTTTTATCCATCCTGACGCCTTGTGTCTTTTGATTGAGGCATCTATCCCAGTTACATTCAGGGTAACTATTGAAAGATATAAATTTAGTGCCATTGTATTGCCTGTAAGGTGACTGTTACTGTATATTGTCTCTGTCCCTGTCTTGTCAAATACTTTTAGGCTCTCTCTTTGCTTCGAGGACCCCTTTCAATATTTCCTGTAGGGCTGGTTTGATGTTTGCAAATTCTCTTAATTTTTGTTTGTCCTGGAGGCTTTTTATATCTCCTTCTATTTTCAATGATAGCCTAGGTGGATAGAGTATTCTTCGCTGCATATTTTTCTCATTTATTGTTCTGAATAGATCATGCCAGTTCTTTCTGGCCTGCCAGGTCTCTGTGGATAAGTCTGCTGCCAGTTTAGTATTTCTACCATTGTGTGTTACAGACTTCTTGTCCTGAACTGCTTTCAGGATTTTCTCTTTGTCGTTAAGACTAGTAAGTTTTACTATTAAATGATGGGGTGTGGACCTATTTTTATTGATTTTGAGGGGGGTTCTCTGTGCCTCCTGGATTTTGATGCTTGTTCCCTTTGCCATATTAGGTAAATTCTCTACTATAATTCACTCCAATATACCTTCTGCTCCCCTCTCTCTTTCTTCTTCTTCAGGAATCCCAATTATTCTAATATTGTTTCATCTTATGGTATCACTTAACTCTTGAATTCTCCCCTCATGGTCCAGTAGTTGTTTGTCTCTCTTTTGCTCAACTTCTTTATTCCCCATCATTCGGTCTTCTATATCACTAATTCTCTCTTCAGCCTCATTTATCCTAGCAGTAAGAGCCTCCATTCTTGATTACACCTCATTAATTTGTTTTTTGATTTCAGCTTGGTTAGATTTTAGTTCTTTTATTTCTCCAGAAAGGGATTTTATTTCTCCAGACAGTGTTTCTCTAATATTCTCAATGCCTTTTTCAAACCCAGCTAACACCTTGAGAATCGTCATTCTGAACTCTAGATCTGACATATTACCAATGTGAGTATTGATTAGATCCCTAGCCATTGGTACTGCCTCTTGTTCTTTTTCTTTATGATGAGTTTTTACACCTTTTCATTTTATCCAGATAAGAATATATGAATGAGAGTATAAAATACTAAAAGGGTGGCAAAGACTCCAGAAAAATGTATACCAACCAAATCAAAAGAGACCCCAAGCCGGGGGTGGGGGGGAAGAAAGTGGGGAAAAAGAAATTTATAAAAAAAAAAATATATATATATATGTGTGTGTGTGTGTGTGTGTGTGTGTGTGTGTGTGTATACACACATATATATATATGGTGATCCTGTGCTACGGATCATGGCTTAAGGTGTGTGTGTGTGTGTGTGTGTGTGTGTGTGTGTGTGTGTATGTATATATATCTTATTTATTTTTAGACTGGTGAATAGAGCAGAGCCACCCACTTGATTTTGGGTGTATTTTGGTCTCTTAGAAGAAACTACCAACTTCCAAAATTTTGAAGAAAGAAAAGCTTTTACATACACACACACACACACACACACATATGCACGTACACAAAATAAGGGTAAAACGATGAATGGATGGAATATGGTTTAAAGATGAAAATTTAAAAATTCTAAAAAATGAATTGATGAAGTAAGTTGGTTGGAAAAATACAGAAAAGAACAAGGGGGGGGGCAAGAATGTGCTCAGGCTGGGGACTAGAACAAAGCCCTGTGCTAGATTTAGGGTATATTTTAGGGTATATTTTGATCTATTAGAAGAAATTGTATCCCAAAATTTTTAGAAAGAAAAACCTATATCTATACAAAAAATAAGGTTAAATACAATGAAGGATAAAATATGACTTAATAATGAAGGTTTAAAAAGATGTTGTTTAGAAAGGTATTGTTAAGATAAACTAGTTAAGAAAACATTAGAAGAGGAAAGAGGAAAATTTAAAGGAATTAGAATAAGAAAAAGAAATAAAATTTAAAAAATTTAAAATAATTTTACAAGATTGAAGGTTCATCAGGAGAAAGCCATGGATTCTATGCTTTGTTTTCCCCTTCCTCTGGAATTCCACCTTTCTCCTTAATCAGTGAGCTTGGTCTTGGCTGAATGTTCTTGCTGATCTTCTGGGGGAGGACCCCATTGCCATGATTCTCAAATGTCTTTGCCTGAGGCGGAATTACATCGTCCTTGCCGAAGGCCAGGTTAAAAAATCTGCTCTTGGGAGTTTTTGTTCCCGAACACTTTCCGTAGAGCTCTAAAGAACGGTAAGAAAAATGGCGGCCTCCCAATCTCCAGCCTGGAGGAGCCAAGAACTCGGAGCCCCACTCCTCAGTGTGCCCTCAGAGAACAGGGGTCAATCTCTCCCATCTTCTGGGTCTCCAGCCGTGCTCTGGGCTCACCTGCCTGAGACTGAGCATTTATGTCTTTGGTGCACAGCCCCATTTGGAGTCTCCAAACCCAGCAGGTTCCTGCCTCCAAAGGAGGAAGGTGAGTCCCCCTGGATCTGCCACTTGTGGGGTCCCTGCTCAAAGAGCAGTGGTCTGACTGTGCCATGGTCATGGTTTAAGGTAACCCCAAGCTGAGAGCTCGCTCCTTGGCTCTGTCTCTGTAGTCAGCTTCCCAGCTCTGATACCTGAGATCTCTGCCACACTGAGACATTCGTGTCTTTCTTTGACCCCACGGGACCTGAGACCACACTGTCCCTGTGATGGCTCCACCCCCACTTAGCCTGTGGAGCGATGTCCCTCAGTGGAGCAGACTTCTAAAAGTTCTGATTTTGTGCTCTACTGCTCTACGGCTTGCCGAGAGCTGACCCCTCCCCCAGTGGTCTATCTTCCAGTCACCTCAGATTCACTTCTCTGCACATCTTACCTTTCAGAAGGTGGTAAGTTTTCTGTTCCTGGAATTGCTGCTCTTCTTCTCTTAGATCTCCTGTTTGTAGGTGTTCGGGATCTTTTGATAACTATCGCAGGTTGAACTCCTGCGATCTAATTTAATTTTAGTCCACTACTCCTCTGCCATCTTGCCTCTCTCTAGTATTTATTTATCTTGATTTTTTTTCTATCAGCTTTGATCAAGTGATTAGGAAAAGAAACCTAAGTTAGAAATTCTTTTTTTTTTTTAATTTTATTTAGTTATTTGACAGAGATCACAAGTAGGCAGAGAGGCAGGAAAGAGAGGGGGGGAAGCAGGCTCCCTGCTAAGCAGAGAGCCCGATGTGGGGCTCGATCCCAGGACCCTGAGATCATGACCTGAGCTAAAGGCTAAAGCTTAACCCACTGAGCCACCCAGGTGCCCCATGATAGAAATTCTTATTTTCCAAGTATCTATTTAACATCCAGTTAAGAGAAGGCACACTAATTGTCAATATAAAATTAGCCTCTCTCTGGGTATTTGTAATAACCAACCAATACATTGTCAAGAGTATACAAAAACACTTAAGATTGCCCTAAAATTTTTGAGTTTAGCCAAACTCTTAGTTAAAGCAAATGAGCCAAGACTTGAAAAAGAAGAAGAAAAAGAAGAAGAAATCAGTTTTAAATGCCATGTTCTCCTTATTTGGTTTGAAAAGATCTGAATAAAACTGTTGAAGCTTGAGTTTTAGTACAAAATAGACTTTAGTATCTGATACCATCACCTATAAACTATGATCTTATGTGAGTGATTTGTCTAACCATGAGAATGAAGGTGTATTAGTTACCTATTGATGTGTAACAAATTACTTCCAATTTTAGCAGTACTTATTTTTTCATAATTTCTGTGACTGAGGAATCTGCTTATGGTTTCTCAGATTCTCTCACAAGGCTGAAATCAAGTTAGTGACCATGGCTGCAGTCATTTCAAGACCCAACTGGTGGAGTATTATTTTCAAGATGATTCCCCTGGGGGGTGCCTCACTGGCTCAGTAGAGCATGCAACTCTTCATCCTCAGGGTTGTGAGATTGAGTGCCACATTGGGTATAAAGACTACTTAGAAATAAAATCTTAAAAAAAAATAATGAGTCACATGATTTTTGATTGACCTCAGGAGATACATTTGTGAGGTCGCTCACATGGTTGTGGTAGACATCAGGTCTTTGCTGGCCTTTAGCTGGGAGCCTTCCTCAGTTTATTTCTTGCCATACAGGCTTCTGCATAGGACAAAAAATATGGCAGCTTCCTTCCTTCTGAACAAGCAATTAAGTAAGTAAGAGAGACCTAAATGTGTGACAGGATCCATCAAAATTCTTGAGGAGAACACAGGAAGTAACCTCTTCAACTTCAGCTGCAGCAACTTCTTCCTCGACACATCGCCAAAGGCAAGGGAAGCAAGGGCAAAAATGAACTATTGGTACTTCATCAAGATAAAAACCTTTTGCACAGCAAAGGAAACAGTCAACAAAACCAAAAGAATGGGAGAAAGTATTTGGAAATGACATATCAGAAAAAGGGGTAGTATCCAAAATCTATAAAGAACTTACCAAACTCAACACCCAAGGAACAAATAATCTAATCAAGAAATGGGCAGAAGACATGAACAGATATTTCTCCAAAGAAGACATTCAGATGACCAAGAGATGCATGAGAAGATGCTCAACATCATTTGGCATCAGGGAAATACAAATCAAAACCACAATGAGATACCACCTCACATCAGTCAGAATGGCTAAAATTAACATGTCAGGAAACAACAGGTGTTGGCAAGGATGTGGCGAAAGGGGAACCCTCCTACACTCTTGGTTGGGATGTAAGCTCACTCAGCCACTCTTGAAAACAGCATGGAGGTTCCTCAGAAAGTTGAAAATAGAGCTACCCTATGACTCAGCAAGTGCACTACTGGGTATTTATCCCACAGATACAAATGTAGTAATCCAAAGGGGGACATAAACCCCAATGTCTATAGCAGCAATGTCCACAATAGCCAAGCTTTGGAAAAGCCCAGATGTCCATTGACAGATGAATGAATAAAAAAGGTATGATATATATGTATATATATAATCACATCTTCCATATTTTATATATATGAACATTTTCATATATATGATATATATCATATATATGAATATTATGCAGCCATCAAAAAATGAAATCTTGATTTGCAAGGACATGGATGGAACTAGAGGGTATTATGCTAAGTGAAATAAGTCAGTTGGAGAAAGACAATAATCATATGATCTCACTGATATGTGGTATTTGAGAAACAGGGCAGAAGATCATAGGGGAAGAGAGGGAAAAAAATGAAACAAGAAGAAACCAGAGATGGAGACAAACATAAGAGACTCTTAATCTCAGGAAACAAACTGAGGGTTGCTGGAGAGGAGGGGGGTGGGAGGGAGGGGTGGCTGGGTGATGGACATTGGTGAGGGTATGTGCTATGGTGAGTGCTGTGAATTGTGTAAGACTGATGAATCACAGACCTCTACCCCTGAAACAAATAATACATGGTATGTTAATAATAGTAAAAATTTTTAAAAAGAGAGGGAGATAACCCAAAACATATCTTCGAAATAATGTCCCATCATTTTTGCTTTTTTCTCTTCATTAGATGTGAGTCATTAGGTTCAGCCTACACTCAAGGGAGAGTTAAGAAGTGAAATCGTTGATTGAGAGACATTTTAGAAGCTACCTATTTTAGTCTGGATTTGCTCTTTAATTTCTTTAAAAAAATCACACCCTCCAAAACCCCATTAAATGGTCATGTAGCTCATAGAATAACCTGTTTTATTTACCCTCAAGTTTTTAGTTTTTTTTTGTATTTATTTTAATGAATATACAGTATTTCTTACTTATAAAAAACAAGGACACTTAAAATACAAGATATTTAGTATATGGGAAGTCTGTGCTCATTAAATGAATGAAAGGCAACACAAAATCTCCTCAAAACCCCTTTTTTTCTTATGAAATTTATGACAGTAGGAAAAAATAGTGCTATACTTAAAAAGTCTGTATGAGGGACACCTGGGTGGCTCAGTTGGTTAAGCAGCTGCCTTCGGCTCAGGTCATGATCCCAGTGTCCTGGGATCGAGTCCCACATCGGGCTCCTTGCTCAGCAGGGAGCCTGCTTCTCCCTCTGCCTCTGCCTGCCATTCTTGCTCTGTCTGCCTGTGCTTGGTCTCTCTCCCTCTCTCTCTCTCTCTCTGACAAATAAATAAATAAAATCTTTAAAAAAAAAAAAAAAAAGTCTGTATGAAACAGCAAATAGCCAAAGTCAAAGCAGCCCAGCTCTTCAGAGAGTGTATTTTCAGGGAATATATTGGAGTTGCAATTTTATGTTAAATAAAATTGACTTGTTCATAGTTTATCCTATTTGGATGACCCTATCAATATTTTTATATTGCAAATGCTAGATTATATAAGATACACAGTTAATTCTGTTTTTATCTACACTTGAAGAATAATTAAGATACTTAAAATCAGACAATCATAAATTTTGAGGAGGTTCTTTGTTGAGTGGTTTTGTATTTGTTCCCATGAGTAGACATCTGTAGTAGTGTGCAGAATTAGTAAAGGAAGGAATTCTATAATCTGTTTTCAATATTTCTAAACCACTAATGGAAATTGCACATTTATTGTGATAGAGCCGTATGGACTATTAGTTTCTTTACTTTGCCCACAGTCATCTATTTAAATATGAAAATTATGACAGGACTGGAGGAGATTATGCTGAGTGAAATAAATCAAACAGAGAAAGACAATTATCATATGGTTTCACTTACTTGTGGAGAATAAGGAATAACATGGAGGACATTAGGAGAAGGAAAGGAATAGTGAATTGGGGAGGAATCAGAGGGGGAGAAGAAGCATGAGAGACAGTAGACTCTGAGAAACAAACTGAGGGTTTTGGAGGGGAGGTATTGCATGGAGCACTGGGTGTGGTGCATAAACAATGAATCTTGAAACACTGAAAAAATAAAATAAAATGAAATAAAAACAAGTATGAAAATTATCACAGATAAGAGGCTATTTTTAGCATATATTTGTGTATACATATATATTATATATATATAATGAATATATATGCATATATATATTCATTAATAGAAGTGGCCAAATAAATTGTTAATAAACTCAGTTTGACAAAGGACATACTTAAATATTGGGAGTTTTAAAACATTGTGAAAAACAACCAGCTCAACCTTTAAATTTTACAAAGGAAGAAAATTTGACCTAGAAATAAAACTGACTTCTTGCAATACAGAACTACTTAGTTGTAAATTTGCTTCTATGACTACAACTTCTGATTATTTTCCCTCTCTTTAGACTGTAGGTTGACTTTATAGCTTCATCTAAATGGGGGTCAACTTTTTCAAACAGAAAGAAAGGAAATAATATTCTTTAGTTTTAGAAAGATTTTATTTATTTGAGGGAGAGAGAGCGAGCATGAGGGTTAGATAGAGGGAGAAGGAGAAGCAGACTCCCCCTGAATGGGGAGCCCAACACAGGAGGCTATCCTAGGACCCCGGGATCATGACCTGAACCAAAGGCAGACATTAACCAACTGATCCACCCATGTTCCCCAGAAATATCCTTTAACCAAGACAAACAGAAAGACAATAATTTGTTCTGCCTGAGACATCAAGTGTCTTTCTACATTTTGTGCCATGACCTTCTCTCAAGAGCCTGCAAAGCTATGAAGGAAAATGTTAAGTACCAAAGCAAATAGGAATTGGCTAATGGACCAGCACTCTGGCTACCTGTACTTAGGCAGGGTTTCTGGAAGGTATGTTGTAGATTTTCTATCTGAGCAGAATACTTCATAGTGGTACATAATGACCATCTTGACATTGCACTTCCATTTAAATCATCCTTAATGCGGTATGATATACATAGAAAAATTCACTGATTTTAGGTATGGTTAGATGAATTGTGACAAATGTAGAAACTTACCATCACCCCAAAATTTCCTGTGTCCCTTCGAGGTCAGTCCCCTACTCCCTTTTCCTATAATGGTTGATGCCTTTTCTTTGCTTTGGCTTTACCTTTTCCAGAATTTGGTATAAATGGAAATATATCATGCCATGTCTTTTTTGTTTGGCTTCTTTTACAGATGTTATACTTTAGAGATTCTTCTGTGTTGTTTTGGGTATCAGTCATTCTTCTCTTTTTATTAGTGGATAATATTACATTACATGAGTGTGCCAATACTTGTTTACCCATGTGTGCATTCATAAACAACTTATGGTTTGTCGAGACCATTTTCCTTTCACACATTTACCTGCATTAGGAAATCTATGTCTTCCTTTTTCTTGGGTAAATGTCTGGAAGTGGGATTGATAAATCATACGGTAAGTATCTATTTAATTTTATAAGAAAATTTACATTTGGAAATTGACATTCCAAAATGATTGTGCCACTTTGAATTCTTACCAGCTATGTGGGAGAACTCTAATGATTTCACATCTTTACCAACACTTCGGTTGATTAGTCTTTTTACTTTTAAACATTTAATGCAGTACATTCTTAATGCCAGGGAAGATCATTTTTGTTCTAGGGGGTGTAACTCTTGGGGTTCTCTAAATACTCCATCAATGTCTCCTCTCTCCAGGTGATGCCTTTGTTCTTGGCATCTATATAAGAAAATCCAGAAGCCTGACCTATCTTCTGCCCAAATAAACCATAGAAATTTGATCCAGTCTTGTATTAGCCTCACTTTTCCACAGTATAGCACTGGGCACACATCTGGACAAAAATTTTCCTGCCCTTTTCGACATCACCCATTTTTTTTTAAGTTTTTATTTAAATTCTAGTTAGTTAACATGCAGTGTTATATTAGTTTCAGGTGTAGAATTTAGTGATTCAGCTCTTCCTTACAACACCCAGTGCTCATTACAAGTGCACTTCTTAATCCCCATCACCTTTAACCACCCTCTGGTAACCACCGATTTGTTCTCTATAGTTAAGAGTCTGATTCTTAGTTTGCCTCTCTTTTTTCCCCTATGTTCATTTGTTTTGTTTCAAATACCATATGAGTTCACTCATATGTGGAAATTAAGCAACAAAACATCATCCATTTTTAAATTGCTCTTTGTCGAGCCTGAAGTGAAGGTGCTCACTCATAAGCTGCTAAATTTTTGTTTTCTTCTTTTAAAATTTTCTGTTTTCTTTATAGAAGGTTTATATAGAAGTTTCAGTTTTTCTATATGTATGTATGTATGTGTGTATATATATATATATATATACATATATATATATATATGTCAGTGGGAGATGGGATCCACAGGACAGTGAGACAGAGGATGTGTGGGACACAGGTACATTAATAGGAAGTAAAGGGAATTACTGTCTGTTGAAAACTCTTACTTTAATATAAAGATACACACACACACACACACACACACATATATCCATTTTGAGTTAATGTTTTGCTTCTCTATTCTGTTTCTCTATTTGTCTACCCTTTTGCCAATATTGCACTGGCTTGCTTATTGTAATTTATAATAAATTTTGAAATTATAGAATAATTTCAAATTTGTTCTTAATTTTCAAATACATTTTGGCTATTTTTTATTTTTTGTAAATTAATGCAATTTTTTCAATTTATTAAAAAACAAAACAAAACCAAAAATCCTCCCCTGACATTTGAACTTGGGTTGAGTTGAATGTATGAATTCATTTAGGGAAAATTGATGTCTTACTATTGTCTCCTAGTTTATAAGCAAGTTATGTATCTCCATTTATATAGACTTTATTTAGTTTCTCAGTGATGTTTTCTAATTTTAAGTGTATAGATCTTATACAGATTTTGTTACATATTAATTATTTCATATTTTTTATGTGATTGGAAATGATAGTTTTGAGTTACCAATTCTTTACTATCAGTGTAAAAAAATACAGTTTATTTTGAATATTGGTCTTGTGCTCTGCTATCCTGCTAACTTAGTAGTTCAAATAGATTTTTAGCAAATTCCTTATGGTGCGGTACTAAGAACATAACGTCCTCTTCCATAAAGACAAGTAGACATCTTTCTAGTCTTTATGCTTTTTATTTGTTCTTCTTTATTGCATCGATGAGGGCCTCCAGTATGACCTGCTTTCTTCTAGCTTTCTTGCTTTTACATTTCATATGTGTTTTCCCAATATATCTCTTGCATGTGTAATTCCATCTTGGCATATGTTTTTAGAGGAATCAAACTAATACATAATCCAGTATAGAATGAGAAATCGTAGATTTTGGATTAGACTTCACAGAGGAAGATATACAAATGGCCAAATTAGCACATGACAAATAGCTCTATATTATTAGTTATGAAGGAAATATAAATTAAATCATAGTTATATGTTACCTCATACCACTGGAAGGATAAAATTAGAAATTTTGACAACACTATATGTTGCTGAAGATATATTACAAATACAACTTCACAAATTACATATAGAAGGGTATGACAACTTTGGAAAAGTGTTTGGAATTTTTTTGACACAATTAATCATGCACTTACCATACATCTATGTTTTGAATTATCAATTCCACTCATACGTATTTACCCTATAAAAGTGAAAGTTTACAACCACATAAAACTTCTACAAAAATATCCATGGTGGAGCACCTGGGTGGCTCAGTGGGTTAAAGCCTATTCCTTCACCTCAGGTCAGGATCCCAGAGTCCTGGGATCGAGCCCCGCATTGGGCTCTCTGCTCAGTGGGGAGCCTGCTTCCCACCCTCCCCCACCTGCCTCTCTGCCTGCTTGTGATCTCTGTCTGTCAGATAAATAAATAAAATCTTAAAAAAAAAAAAAGAATATCCATGGTACCTTCATTCATAATAGCAAAAATTAGGTAATAATTCAACGGTAATCAACAGAAGAATGGGTAAAGAATATTTGTATAAATATATATACTTATATATATTATATATACTTGGAATATAGAAAATTTCAAGTATCAAAAACTATGCAATACAGGAAAAAAATTGCTAATATGTCTCATTTTTCTCCCTACATCATAAAACTATGATCTGTGCTTTTATATTGTGGAGGTTTTGTGATGTGTTGTATTAGTTCAGAATTGCAATTTCAAACATTTGTCACATTCCTAATTTTCTTCTATCTTATGATTTCATATAAATGCATTTTCTTGCATATGTACTTGAATTTATTATGAATAAACAAACTTGAAAAATTACATCACTAGTAAATTATTGAAAGTGCTGAGAACAAAGTTATTCTATATTCAGTAAATTTTTTAAAAAGCATCATTACAACTTATCTAAAAACCATTCCTGGAGATAATTCTAATTATTATGCTCATAAGTAATGATCCCATCATTTAAAATGAAATACTATTAAAGTTTTAAGTGGTATATTAAAGCAGTATATCATCTACTATGGTTCTATAATTCTTAATAAATGCTACAGGATTAAAATGCAGTTACAATCAAGTTTGTACCTAGAACAGCATTCTATCTAACATTTCAATAACACAGTGTTCACTTTATAACATCGTAGCTGTATGGACAGTTTATTTATAATGTTTTGTGTAATAAGAATACAGTTATAGCATTTTTGTAATTTATTTATATGACAGATTTTTACAATAATGTATTATTCTAAGTGTTTTTTCGTAAATGGGAAAGAGCAGGTGATTAAGGTTAAAAAGAGATTATGTTCAGGAACTAGAAATCCAGAGCACTTTCTCCTTCCCTACAAAATCAGTTTCTTGTTTTATCATTTCCTCAATTACATATGCCTGTGTATATATCTGTATTCTGTTATGATTTATATTAAGAGAAATGACATGAAGGAAAAAGAAAATGGGGTGAAAATCTTGAGCTTCCAGGACTTTCATGTAGATTAATTTTGCATTTCATAATTGAAGATTATGCAGTTTGACTTCCAGAAATGAGTGAGTGAAAAAAAAGAGGCAAGAATAAGGACAATACTTTAGATAAGTTTGAGCTTGGAGGGGCAGTGGGTTGGAGAAAACAATTTTTTTTTTATTTTTATGAGGGAAGAATAGATATGAATAGAAATGAGAAACAGCCACTAAAGATGAATAGATTGATGATAGAGGGCAAGAAGGAATCATCCACAGTAGTGATTTTTCTGAAAAGTCAGTGGGAGATGGGACCCGTAGGACAGTGAGACAGAGGATGTGTGGGACACAGGTACATTAATAGGAAGTGAAGGGAATTACCATCTGGTGAAAGTTCTTATTTTAATATAAAGTAAAAATAAAGCCATCAACTGAGTTAACTGGTTGATAGGAGAGTTGGAGTTTTGGGGTTTGGAAAAGAATTTATTAACAACATTTTAGAAGAGATGCCTACTGGACCCAGAGGTGTTATATGGCTTCAGTGAGACCATGGGTGGTATACGGCTGGGTAAACTAAAACATAATGAAATGGCTCTTCATTGACCATGTTTCTATAATTCTTAGAGGAAAATAAATGATATAGCATTAAACACAGTTATAAACTGACATGTAATCTTTTATGAAGTTTTCCATGAGTTGAAGTTTTATGTTTAACCAGTAGATTTGGTCAATTTGTAAAACAACCATTAATCAAAAGAAGCCAGCTTTTTTTGAAATTTAGCTTTTACATGTGTAAAAGGAATTAAAATTTCTTGTTCAGATTCTGAGTGGGCACATAGTAAAAATGGAACTTAGAAATTTATTTTCCAGCCCACTGATTGAGTTACACTGATGAGGAAAAAAACAATTCTGTCTGGTAAAAACTACTTTAAATGTGGCAATAAGTCAATCCAAGAACAACTTAAAAGATTCCTTTATTTCTTTTGCTGACAGATTCAGCTATTGGCATCATAACATTTCCAAGTAACAAAAACTATTTTGTACATTCCATAATGTCAGTCTTGCTCACAAATTTTAAAATGTTTCAAAGTGCAAATTCTTAAGTAAGGTTTTAAATGAAGACCATATTTGATGTAAGCTAGATCCTTCAAAGTGATCTTGTTTTAATTTCCCATTTCCATTTTATTTCCTTTTATCCTACATCAAAAATACAACTCCCTTCTCCCCCAATTCTACCACTAGTCATTTAACAAATCCATTCCATGACTTAGCAAACATGTATGTTCTATCTGGTATACTTTTTTCTAAAAACCTTGCCTCTATAAAGCTTTTAACCCCTCTAGTTCCAACTCAAGTACTGTCTTTGCCAAGAAACTTTTCTAATTATTTCTACAACTTATTCTCTTTAAGATGAGCATACGTATTTATGTATACATACATATGTATATAACATATACACACCAATAATTAATATATGATAAAAGATGCTATGATATATATAATAAAATATAATATAGTATAGCATAAAATCAGCATTCCATCCACTTTTGCGAAATCCATCTCCTACCTGCTTTAGTGATTTGAATGTGATTTTCTATATTTTATAAAACTTTGTCAATGGTGATTAGACTAGTGATTAGATTAGCGATTAGTGATTAGATTAGTTGGCACTTCCACTGCAGTTGACTCATTTGGGTATTAGCATCTGACTGAAAATAGACTAATCCTATAACCTTTCCCTGTGATGATCACCTGATGGCTTTCTTCCAGATCACAAAATAGATCTGTGAAGCATGGTCACACTGATACCAGAGATCATTGCATTCCATGTAATAATTATTTTCTCCAAGTTCATTTTGGCTTGTTTTTTATGATGAAAAAATATTACCTTAAAAAACCAGGAAGAGAAACTAGTTAAATTTTGAAAACAGAATGCTCAAAATCTGTGTGTGTCTGTGTGTGTATGTGTGTGCGTGCACACATGTGTGTGTTATAAAGAATGTTTGCATTGCAACACTAAAGTCTCATAGGCTAACTTGTTGAATTCTGCTTCAGATTAATCTTACAACCTCTGGAGCAAGACCAGCTGGTTTTCAATTCAACTCTGTGTTTTATCTTTAGTAAGTTCCTTAACCTCTCTCTACCCCATATTTATTCATCTGTAAAATGGGGATTGTAATTGTA
Organism: Enhydra lutris kenyoni; assembly: GCF_002288905.1. NCBI lineage: Eukaryota > Metazoa > Chordata > Mammalia > Carnivora > Mustelidae > Enhydra > Enhydra lutris. The sequence continues at coordinate 22,953,970 of NW_019154095.1, read as the reverse complement.
TCTGCTCCTGACAAGGTTGCTTTGAAGATTAAAGGAGAATATATGTAAAAAGCTCCATAAAGAGACAATAAGACCTCAGTAGATTTTAGCTATTATTTCTACAGGAGAAGCTCTCAATCTACCTTTACATAATAACTCACTGTGAATGTACTCTGTAAAACACTGGACTAATGTCCAATTCACTCTATACACTTAAGGTGAGTTGGTTATTTTCTGATACACCTATACACTTCTGCTCTCACAAAATGTGTCTTTTCTTCCCAAGAGCCAGTTATGTTTGTTCTCAATCATATTCCTTCTAAGTGAACTTCTTAGTATAATTTTGTAATTTAATAGATACCTTAAAATATGACTATGAAATGCTAATTACAGAAAAAATATTTCAAAAATCAGATTTTAGGGGCACCTGGGTGGCTCGGTGGGTTATGTCTCTGCCTTCAGCTCAGGTTATGATCCCAGGGTCCTGAGTTCAAGCCCCGCATTGGGCTCTCCACTCGGTGGGGAGGCTGCTTCCCCCTCTCTCTCTGCCTGCCTCTCTGCCTACTTGTGATCTCTCTGTCAAATAAATAAATAAAATCTTTTAAAAATCTTTAAAAAAATAAAAAATCAGATTTTGGCCAAATTACTATGAAATTTTGGAGGAAAGGATAAAAATTTAGAGGAGTTTATACTCGAAGTAGCCTGTGAATATCTTTAATTTCTCAACCAGAACTAGAGACCATAGGTTATAATTTCTATGTTGTATGCAAAAAAGACAACATAATACTAAAAAGACCTTCCTCTTTACATAAAATGTTAATGTAAGTTCAAATTTAGATATATATGGTTCAAATGAAATGTTTACAGTATATATGCATGTGGATGTTTATACATGTATGTAATATATATATTATATACGTTACCTTTCATGACTTTATAGTTGCAAAGTTTTCTCATTAAGCCATCAATTACAGGTCTTGATAGTACCAGGTAGATAAATTTCTACTGTATTTGCTTCTGGTTGGTATCAGATTCATTTACAATAGTTGTACTTTTTATTTCCCACTGATCTCCTCGGATTGAGCAATCTGATATAGTATCTGCTTAATTTTAAGAGTAGAAAAAATAGATTATTACCTAATAACTTCATTTGTTTAATAGATTGCAGTCAAGCACAACTGAAATGACTTTTGCAAAATTAAAATCAGGATCCTTGATGAAGAATTGTCGGCATGATTATTTTTATACGTAGATTCTACTTAAGGGCTTTGTAGATACTCTGGGGTAAGTCTTGTTTTAATTACTTTGTCATACCTTCCACTGTCTCAGTCTCTATTTCTCGAGTTCCAATTAAAATATAGTTGTCCTAACTCAGCAATCAACCCTCATCCTTGGCAGATATTCATAAATCCATTAATCCCTTCAGGATTTACTAATTATCTGAACTCTGTAGAGTCTATAGACTAACAAGTCTATACCACTTATTCCTACACATTACAGAGCCTTGAAATATCTTTTTTTTTTAATATTTTATTTATATATTTGACAGATCACAGGTAGGCAGAGAGAGAGTAGGAAGCAGGCTCCCTGCTGAGCAGAGAGTCCGCCTCGGGGCTCGATCCCAGGACCCTGAGATCATGACCTGAGCTGAAGACAGAGGCTTTAATCCACTGAGCCACCCAGGTGCCCCGAGAGCCTTCAAATATCTTGAGCAGCTTGTGGAAAATAGAGATTCACCAGTGCTTGGCCCCAAATTCTCTGTATCAGAACATCCATTGTGTTTTCCAGTTTGATTCAGATTACATGCCAAATTTTTAGCAGAATTGTGACACCATATATTATGTAATACTGTGTTGATGTAAATGAAAAATTTCTACCCCTTATTTTCTGTAATCTTTCCTCTTTAGTTGGTAAAAGTCGTTTTTAAAATAAGCAGTCAGGGTTGCATCTTTTTCCATAAATCTTTTCTCTTTAATAATTGGAAAGGAGGAAAAAAATAGAATTATATAAAATTTGTAACATGTACCTGAAGCATGTCTTATCCATAGGTGCTACAGATCACAGGGGCACTGCATGCTGTTTGGTTGGAAAGGTTACTGAACTCCAGTATCAAGAGATAATGAGTATAGACTCCGAATTTCATTTTCATAGTAATTTTAAAGGGATTTTTTTTTTTTTTTAATTTATTTGACGGAGAGAGATCACAGGTAGGCAGAGAGGCAGGAAGAGAGCGAGGGGGAAGCAGGCTCCATGCTGAGCAGAGAGCCCAATGCGGGACTCGATCCCAGGACCTTGAGATCATTACCTGAGCCGAAGGCAGAGGCTTAACCCACTGAGCCACCCAGGTGCCCCCATAGTAATTTTAAAAGGATGGTTAGTAGTCTTCATGTCATTGCCATTGGGTTGCGTTCTCTTTAAGAAAAAACCCCTATCTTAAATGCACATTCAGCTGTCATCGGGGGAAAAAATTGGAGGAAAGGAAATATTAATGCACAAATCTATACACACAGACCCTGAGGTCTCTGACTAGCTTTTTGAAATCTTATTTGGCACAAGTGATTACAGGGGACATTTCTGACACCAGAAGGCAAGAGAGGGTCTTGGATAGTTCAGAGCTTGAATTCTCATAATCATTTATTGGGTTTAAAGAACTGCTCTAGAAGGTCATAGAGGATAAAGGGTTAGCATTCCCTTAATTAAATTGTCAGGTATGAATAGATTGGGGATAGTAGTAAGGTATTCCGATACCTCTTGCATCGGTTCTTATACTGGTAGCATTTTCTTAATTATTAGAACATTATTTTTTTTTATATTTGTAAGGCATGCTTCCTTTCATTATTCTCCATTAAAAATTTGTCTTCATTTTTCTCATCATTATATTTTAAATCAGGGATTCCCAAGCTTGGTGCTATTGACATTTGGAGCTGGACAATTCCATGTTGTTGGCACTGTTCTGTACCGCAGAGGATGTTAACAACAACTTTAGCTTCTACCAACTGACACCAGTAGCAACCTCCATGATTGTGACATTGAAACATGTCTCCAGATATTATGGAGTATTCTCTGGGGGACGTGAAAGTTGTGGTGGTAAAATAGTCCCTGGTCGAGAAAGACTGCTGTAAATAAACTGTGGCCTAATTTTTCTGGTTAAAAATAAAATCCCATTAACAATTATAATTGACATTCAATCAATCCTATAAATATAAAGAATAGTTTTGACAGTATTCATTATTCTTAATTTCTCTTGGTACCAACAATTAATTTCTAACTCTCCTTTCTTAGAGGTTCACAGATTAGCTCTCCTCTCCTGTAAAATACGTGTTGTCTAATATTATTTCTATTTTCCACAATATGAGAAATTTATTCAGGACACTGGCCAAAAGAAGATTAGGAAGGTCAGCAGTCTTAATTTGTGAAGTAGTCTGTGAATATGTATGAGTATGTATGTGTTTCTGTGTCTGTGTCTGTGTGAGCATAAGACCATAGATATTTTTACTGGACTTTAGGAAAAACTAAATTAGACTCTATTTGTAACACAGGGAGGACCTCAGTCTTTTGACAAACTGTGAATAACAGGACAGAGAATCAGTTAGCTATGTAAAGTAAATTGCTGAGACTGGAAATGGTACCAATAAGTACCAGTGGTTTTGTGGCTGCCGGGTACAATCAATACTGGTAGATATTCTTCTTCTGAATAGTTACTTGGCAAAACAATAAATGTTTTATTTATCTCATTGTGCTGGATCCTACATGAAGAAAGAGTTCTGTAGAGAATAATGTGATCAATTTCCCAGTTTTCATTTTTGCTATTGACCTTTGATTATTAAAAAGTTAAGTTAGCTACCAGCAAGAAAGTATATTTTAAGAAAAAGAAAGTAGTCACTTACTTGTGGAATATAAAGAATAACATGGAGGACATTAGGAGAAGGAAAGGAAAAGTAAAGGGAGAAATCAGATGGGGAGACAAACCATGAAAGACTATGAACACTGAGAAACAACCTGAGGGTTTTGGGGGGAGTGGGTGGGGTAAGGTGGGTGACCCTGGTGGTGGGTATTAAGGAGGACACGTATTGCATGGAGCACTGGGTGTTATACGCAAACAATGAATCTTGGAACGCTACATCAACAATTAATGATGTATTGTATGGTGACTAACATAACACAATAAATTTTTTTTAAAAGTCAGATTGATATAAAATAAAACTTCCATGTGCATTTCCATTCAAAATGCATCATGTTTTGCATATCATAGACCTATAATGAATCCTGTAGATTATACAAATTTTAATATACTGTTGTAAATTTTTCTTTGACTGCTTCAACTGCATGTCTGAGTTCAGTATGAGTTTAGAATGCTTCTCATATTCAGTAAAGGATTATTTTTCACGTTGCCCCCAAACCACAGGACACATTCACCTACACGATGAACAATATAAATAGGTATTCTGTTTTAAAATCCTCAGAATTGGGGCACCTGTGTGGCGCAGTGGGTTAAGCCTCTGTCTTCAGCTCAGATCGTGATCTCAGGGCCCTGGGATCAAGCCCCACATCAGGATCTCTGCTCAGCAGGGAGCCTGCTTCCCCCCCTCTCTCTGCCTGCCTCTCTGCCTACTTGTGATCTCTCTGTTGAATAAATAAATGAAATCTTTAAAATCCTCAGAATTTTTTCTTATGTGTTATCTAATATATAAACACCAGGATTTTTTTTTTTTTAAGTTTGACCTGAGTTAAGATACTTTCTAAGATTCACTGAGACAATGAATTTAGAAAGTGAATACAATGTCTTCTACATTAAAAATAATAAACCTTGTAATTTCTAAAATCGCCCTTAGATGTAAGTGATTTAACTGAGATCTAGATGAATCCTAACTAACAGAAAGAAGAAATTTCTTTAGAGGGGAAATCCACAATGTTAGATAAGGAGCAAAAAACACACTGACATATCTTGGTAAAAAAAGTAATTTTGTTAGCAATAATTTTTCATATTGATATAAGAATGCAGTTCCTGAAGCAGAACTCAGTGCCTGGGTATAGAAAATTGGTGTAGGAGTTGTAAGAGTTATAGATAGTTGGATTCTCTAAACTAAAGTTATCTTCAAGTGTGTGATTTCTAGTTGCATCTTTACTATACAGTTAGGCATGTTGCTGCCTTATATAAAGTGGTGGACGAATCCATAAAACTTACTTCCTCTGCTCTTGAGAGTGAACAGAACACTTCAATAGCAAAAGCAAATTGGTTTTGAGAGCAAAGCAAAGAAAGAAATCTCTCTGGGTCTCAGTTTCAGCTCTTGCAGTAGGAATCCATTTGATTTTAGTGTTAATAAACAAGAGACACATAACTTAAAGAGAAATTCAATTCTGACTTAAGCAACTTCAAAGAAATATGACAAATTTTTAAACATCTTTTTCAAAATGCTGTAGAGACCTCAATAATTTATTATAACTATTTTTGGTTTGTTTTAGAAGAGATGGTTATACTTTCTGGAACTATATGAATGGGAATATGATTTAGGTTTCTCATGTGACCTAAGACGAAATAGGGCATCCACATACCCAAGTTACAGCAAAGTCCTAAATAGGCATGCATTTCAATTATCCACCCCAAGGAATCATGGTAAAGTGCATCTTCTTTACTCCACAAGTTTATCACTCCTTGGAAAGCTCCTCATAGGTATCCTAAGTGTGGGACCTTGAGTATGCAGTGGGTGGAGAAGTTCATATATTGAATAGTGCGCACTGCTTGTCAGGTTTCTTTGAGTAAATGCAGTTACTTTCCTGAATTCATGAGTGTTGCTTAAATTTGGGGGAGGGGTTCCTCATTAATTGTTTTTAACAAAAGCACCAATTGCCTTTGAAATGAAACTGAACATTGCACTGGCAGATAAAAATGCTTTGAGCTGTATTTATTTGCCAGCTCGGGGTCATGTCTGGAGTACACTATTTTACTTAAAGTTTTCTCTCCTATTGTTTTAAATAGAACTTTTGGTGTTAGAATCTGACTCTGTAGGGTTTTCCTGAAGCATTTCGTGGACAGTTTCATGCATGATGTCAGATCACTGATTTCACAATGACTGACTTATAGAGGAAATACTAATTGTTGCAAGTATATATTCAGTATATCATGACATCCTGCAAAGCAGAACTGGGAAATTTCTCACTTTTAATATACTTCGGTGACTTATTTTGAAGTTAAAAATCACGTAAGTCTGAATGCATCTTGTGTCATTCTGATAAGGTATTATTTGACATTTTGGAAAATGACCTTTATGTAAACACCATCGAAATATATAAGGACTTTTTAATGGAAAAAAAAAGAAAATGAAACTAAATGGCTTTCTATTTAATCTGTTGGGTTTTTCTTTCTCTAATAAGCCATTAAATGAGCTACAAATTTCAGCAGATAAAGTTTAACACAGTTTGCTCATTGCATTTGTCTTCAGATATTGCTTGGAATTGCACAAATAGGGCAATCAGCCACTCAAAGCTCTTGCCTACTATCTAATGTAATGTGAAAAATGCGGATATCACATTATACATATGAAAAATGATTTCAAGGGTAAATTCAATTTTATTTCTCTTAGAAGCTAGTGGTTTAAAGAAGTATGATATTAGAGATGAAATATAGTATTGCAGCATAAATTGAGGTATGAAAAATAATCAAAAGCAAAAAACAAATCTAGGCAGAGGGAAGATGGTTGGTCAGGGAAATGTAGTAATGACAATGCATTCTTTCCTATGCAACATATGCAGTCATTACAGTATTAATCATTTATTAACTTACAAATTCATGTTTCTCATCTATCAATTAGAAAATGAATATTTTTATTATTTATCTAATTAAGATTAAATTTATCATAAAAGGTTTATCAGTGTAATTGGTTATGACCGGAGTGCTCCCTACTCAGCAATGTTTCACAAGGGCATATTAGCAATAACTAAATGCACTGGTTTCTCATAATACTGTCCAAGTTGGCAGATGTTTTAGAAAGTGCTCTAAAGTGGGCAATTTTTGTTTCAAATGTTGTGTGGAATTATAGGTGGCAGGGATCAAGTGAACTGGGAGTGTGAGAGTGATGACTTAGCTGCCAGGTTATTTACTTGAGGACAGAAGTAGTAATTATTCAATAACTAGGTGCCATAAATAAAGGTAAGTAAATAAAAAGGAATGGCCATTTAATAACTGAGAATAAAATAATGGAGAGAATCTAAGTTCAGTATTTATATATATATATATACACACACACACACACACACACACACACACGCACATATATATATTATTTAATATATATTTTTATATATTATTTTATATAGTATATAGTATTTTATATATAAATATATATATTTACATAGTATTTTATATCTATACATACATATGTATGTGTATATATACAATGTCATACATATATATGTGTATATGTATACATGCATATATATGCACAAAAATTTGTTGCATTGATATATAAATTCTATATATATATTCATTCAACACATTTTTTTGGTTTTTTAGTAACCCTCATGTTCCAGACACTCTTTTAGGAGCCAGGGATAAAGCAAGGAACAAAAAAGGCCAAAATATCTGTTCTCACTGCCCTCGTGGAACTCGCATTCTAGTAAGGACACAGCAAAGACAATATAAATAAGCAAAATATAATGTATATTAGCAAGGAACTAATACAATGGAGGAAATAAAGTGGAGGAAATGGATAAGGAATGTTGGGAATAAGGTTAAACTTGACGTGGTCTATTAGTTTTTGACTGTTGTTATAATAAATTGCTACAAATTCAGTAGCTTCATAGCCTATAATAGAGATTTATTATCTTACAGTTTTGTAACGTCATTCAGGGCCATACAGACTCTGTATGACATGGGTCTCACTGGGCTAAAAGCAAAGTATTGGCTGGGTGGCATTCCCATCTGGATGCTGTAGGGGAAAATTAATTTCTTGCCTTATTTGGCTTCTATAGGTCATTCATATTTCTTGGTTCATGCCCTCCTCCCCTCTCTTCAAAATTAGCTATGTGCCTTTCTCCTGTAGTAAACTTCTTCCTCTGACTCTCTTCTTCCTTACTTTTGCACTTTTAAGTATCTTTGTGATTTTAGTGGTCCCACCAGAATAACCCAGGAGCATCTCCTTATTTTAGAGTCAACTGATTGACAACCCTGATTCTCTTTTGCTATGTAATCTAACATAATCACAACGTGTTGGCATTAGGATATGGACATGTTTGAAGGGCCATTTTTCTGCCTACCACAAAGGATATCCAAGAAAAACCTCATTCAATATCAGTAAGGATCTAAATGAAATTTAAAAGCACCCCCCAAAGGAATAACATGCTAAGCAAAGAAAAAGTGCAAAGGTCAGGGGGTAAGCTAATGTCTGGTATGTTACAGGAAAAGGGAACAGGGGAGTGTGGCAGGAGTAGAGGGTTCAAGATGGGAAGATGAGTAGTACGAGAAGAATTCTAAGAATTAATGGCAAGTTTGGAGGTAAAATTGTTGCCTTATAGGTCATAGCCAAAAAATAAAAATAAAACCAAAAACAAAAATGATCAACCAACCAAACCAAACCAAACAAAACCCTCTATACTGAGATTTAAAAAAAAATACCTACAGTATTTTAAGCAAAAAAGTAAATTCTGACACATGTTAAAAAGATTACTTTAGCAACATGTCTATAGAATCAAAAGCAGATCAATCATCAGGTTATAACAAGAATTTTTCCAGAAGATGATGGTGTCCTACTACAAAGTGGTAGTAGAGGGGGAGCTAGAGGGATTCTGGCTATAAGTGAAAAGCAAAGCCAGCAGGGTTTCCTGGAGGTTTGTAGCTGGAATGTAAGAAAAGTGGTCATAGACGTCTCCAAGGTATTTTTGCCTTTAGCATTTAGAAAAACTCAGTTATCTTTTATCGAAATGGTATGATCATGAGAAAAATTTTTTGTTTGTTTTTTCATTATGTTTTATGCAGGAGGTAATATTGATGGCCTGGGATTTGTAGTATTTAGAATGGCTGTTAGATATCCAGTTTAAGATAACTAGTAGAGAGTTGAATATATGAGTTTAGAGTTTAGGGAACATATAAACAGTTACCAGTGACAGATTGTATATGGTTTCCAAAACTATGAAATTTGTTAAGGTACTCAGCCACAGTTTTAGATAAAAAATAAAAAAGATTCAACACCTAAACTTTGGGATACTGCAAACAGAAATCAGGGGAAGGAATAAGAATCAATGAAGAAGTCCCAAAATTTTATTTTGGCTTTTGTTTCCTTTGCCTTTGGAGACATTCATCAAAATCAAAAGCTTCTGCACAGCAAAGGAAACAGTCAAGAAAACAAAGAGGCAACCCACGGAATGGGAGAAGATATTTGCAAATGACAGTACAGACAAAAGATTGATATCCAGGATCTATAAAGAACTTCTCAAACTCAACACACACAAAACAGATAATCATATCAAAAAATGGGCAGAAGATATGAACAGACACTTCTCCAATGAAGACATACAAATGGCTATCAGACACATGAAAAAATGTTCATCATCACCAGCCATCAGAGAGATTCAAATTAAAACCACATTGAGATATCACCTTACACCAGTTAGAATGGCCAAAATTAGCAAGACAGGAAACAACATGTGTTGGAGGGGATGTGGAGAAAGGGGAACCCTCTTACACTGTTGGTGGGAATGCAACTTGGTGCAGCCTCTTTGGAGAACAGTGTGGAGATTCCTCAAGAATTTAAAAATAGAACTTCCCTATGACCCTGCAATTGCACTACTGGGTATTTACCCCAAAGATACAGATGTAGTGAAAAGAAGGGCCATCTGTACCCCAATGTTTATAGCAGCAATGGCCACGGTTGACAAACTGTGGAAAGAACCAAGATGTCCTTCAACAGACAAATGGATAAGGAAGATGTGGTCCATATACACTATGGAGTATTATGCCTCCATCAGAAAGGATGAATACCCAACTTTTGTAGCAACATGGACGGGACTGGAAGAGATGATGCTGAGTGAAATAAGTCAAGCAGAGAGAGTCAATTATCATATGGTTTCACTTATTTGTGGAGCATAACAAATAGCATGGAGGACATGGGGAGTTAGGAGAAGGCAGTTGGGGGAAATTGGAAGGGGAGGTGAACAATGAGAGACTATGGACTCTGAAAAACAATCTGAAGGGTTTGAAGAGGTGGGGGGGGTGGGAGGTTGGGGGAACCAGGTGGTGGGTATTAGAGAGGGCATGGACTGCATGGAGCACTGGGTGTGGTACAAAAAACAATGAATACTGTTATGCTGAAAATAAATTAAAAAAAAAAAAGAATCAATGAAGAATACTGAGACAAAAGAGAGAGGTGAGAGAAGAATCAGATGAGTGATAGCCTAGTACAGAAAATAATTTCAGAAGAGTGAGAACCACTGTGTTGTACTTCTTTACATTGAGAAAGCAGAAGGCTGAGAAAAACCATTAGATTTAGTGATGTCAGGGGATTTTATTGAGAAGAGCAGTGTCAGTGGGAGGTAAAATTTTGTGTTGAAATGAATAGAAAATGAAGGGATAAAAATCAGGCATGAGTAAAATTAATGCTTTGTACACATTTTGCTGTAAAAAAATAAATTGAAGAAGGGGTGCCTCGGAGGCTCAGTCAGTTCAACTGCCTTTGGCTCAGGTCATGATCCCAGTTAAGCAACTACCTTCAGCTCAGGTCATGATCCTGGGGTCCTGGGATGGAGTCCCACATGTACCTCCCTGCTCAGTGGGGAGTCTGCTCTTCCCTCTCCCCCTCCCCCTGTGTGCTCATTCTCTTTCTCACTCTCTTTCAAATAAATAAATAAATAAATAAATCTTTAAAAAGAAGAAAAATTGAAGAGTAACAAGAAGAGGAATAAAATACAGTACTTCCAAGATAAGAGAAATAATTTCATATTTATTCTAAGAGTGAATCTCTAGAGATGAAAAGTTAAGAAAGGTAGAAAAGGGAGAATTTCTGGTATAGTCCTTGTCTAGGTGTGAGGAGGATGAAATCTAGTGCTCAAAAAGACAACTTAGCCTTGGGTAGAAGAACCTGTAATTTACAAGAAAGGAGGCAACATATAGGTGTAAAGATGCAGAAACTATAAGTGGTGGTGATATCTTTTGGAGGTTTTCTTCTTCTGGCTTAATGTTTTCAGTGAAAGAACAAATAACACCAGCTCATATAGATAATGGGTTTAGTATTGTGTGTTTGAAATAAAAGAGAGTGGAGGAATAAGTGAATTAAGGAACTATAGTATGACTTTGTATCACCATTATGGACTTATTTAAAGTTAGTAACAGGAGATTTAATGAAAGACTAGTTATAATGGTTCTGTGAATATGGTTCCCCAGCCACATTTAGCTACATGAGTACAGACAGATAGCATTTGAGAAACAGAATTTAACTAGGGTTGTGGTTTAACCAGTGATGTCTAACAATGTGATAGGGACAAGGAAACTGGGGTACTAGCTAAGAAATTGTCCCATTGTGTTTAACCGTGTGTAAGGAGAGTATCAGGACATTATGGGGATTAAGGACTAAAATTTTGCTATTATCAATGGAGTAATCATATTGGTAGAGTTTGAGAGTAGTTGATATATGATTACTAAAGGAAAAGAGATAAAAAGATGATGGTTTCAGAGAGGGGAATATTTGAAATCATGCTTATAGAAAGTTCTGTTATTGGTAATAGTTAGGTCTTGAGCATGGACATCAATGGAGGAGAGGACTGGAGAAGTCCCAGACTTCTGCTGACAGAGGCATAAATTTCTCTAGAATGGCAGGCATTTTTTGGTGATTGGGCACTCTCTTAACCACTGCCAAAGGGTCCCTGAAGGGTGTGTACTATCCTATGATGCATGGATTTCCTCTTGACTTCTGATGGAGGCCCTTGGGCTTCTATAAGGATGAACTCCCTCTAACTCCAAGGACTCCCTTTACATTCCAGCTCTCTCTTTTCCTTCTCATTTGAACTCTGTCCAATTAGGTTTTCATGCTCATTGCATCACTAAACAACTTTTAATGCCTCTAGTGGCTGTCACATTGCTAAATTCAATGGGCAAGGCTCAGTCCTATTGTTAATTGACCAATCTTCAGAATTTGAAGTGTTTTCTTCTCCTGGATTCATGAACACCATCTGTGACTCTTTTGCCCCCTATGTCTCTGACTTTTCCTTCTAAGTCTCCTTTTCTATATGTTGTTTATCTGTCTGACCTCCAAATATTGAGAGGTGTTAGATGTCAGTCCTTAGACCTCTTTCCCTCTCTAATTAATTCACTAAGTGAGCTCATGCAGGTTCATAGCTTCAAATGGCAGCCACGATCTCTTGTCCAAATCTTTCCCCTCACTCCACATGCCTTTATTGGGTAATCTTTTGGACATCTCTATTTGATAGTATATTGGAAATTTCACACTTAATATATTTCTATTGTTGTTGTTGTTGTTGTTATTTTTTAAATAGGCTCATGCCCAGAATGGAGCCCAATGTGGGGCTCAATCTCACAACATTGAGATTAAGACTTGAGCTAAGATCAAGAGTCAGACACTTAACCAATGGAGCCAAGCCAGCACCCCATTGCACTTCTAAAACAAGTGTGATTTTTCTCTAAAGTCAGCTTTCCTTGTAACAATTCTTATCTATTTCCTTGTGACAATTAGAAGAATTCTAACTCTTCAGAGTCATCCTCCAGTTCTCTCACTCTTACTTCACATTACCAAAGCATATCTCGGATTTAGCCCACTTTATGACCAATCAGAGCCAAGCCACAATCCTCAGTGCTTGAATAATAGTTATAGATTTCTGGTCCTCTATCTCTACTATTTTAAAAACATAAGTCAGATTATTTCACTCCTTTGGGAAAAAAGAAGTTTAAACACCAGATACAGAAACGTAGACGGACCTTAGCTATTTCTCTGATCTCTCCTCTGGCACTCTTCCTGATCATTCAGCTCCTAGTTTTGTGGCCTTCCTTAGTTTCTCTAACACATTAATTCAGGGCCCCTACACTTGCTATCCCCTCCATGGGAAACAGTTTCTCACATATGCTTGGCTTGTGCTATAACTTTCAATAGGAGTGTCCTCAAAAATAATTTTATTAATTAGGATTTACTTACCAACCCTATGACAAGAGGAGTCCCAATACATGACCCTCTTCCTATATTTCCTTTATTGTTATTTTTCTTCCTAGCAGTTGTCACTCTATGACCTAGTTACATACTTGTTTGTATATTTGTTTGTATAGCTCTCTGTACTAGAATATAATTTTAATGAGTGTAGACTTCATGTATTTGTTCGTTGCTGTTACTCCATCATTTATAACAATACCTAGTACTTAGTTGTCACTCAAACTTTTTTATGAATGGATGTATCAAGCCAGGTGCAGTATACCAAGTGTGATGTAGACAGATCAAGACAATAAACTAAGTTGGTAGACTGCATCAGCTCCATGGTGAAGGCATGGTTTCAAGATTTGCCATTTCAACATTAGCTGATGTTGTTCTACTGTTCATTATACTGATTTATAGTAAATCAGTTGTCCTATTGATTAGAGTAAGATTGTATAACAAAGGTTTGCAGGTATTGGCAGGTCTGTATTTTGAAGGGAAGGTGGATGGAAAAATTGATAAGATTTTCTAGTTGGAGAATTTTTCTCTCATCATATCCCTCTGAGGAACATTTTTGAGGAGTGTTTGTTATTTAAAATCAAGCTTTTCATGTGCTGGTTCATTGTGGATTTGATAGTGTAAAGATAAAGTATTTAGCATCTGGTGATTTTTCTCAGGTTGAGGAGAGATATTTTGAAATTATTAGTGAACAGGACATCAAGTTTATTTGATAAATATAGTAGAAATCTTGTATATATTGAGTGTACATTTGAAGTTTTGGGCCATTTAAAAGTGAAAAACTGAGCCTGGTTGGATGATTTCTCTTCAGCATCTGCTGGGAGAACAGGCATGAAGGAAGAGGCTCCTAGGGGTGGTATTTTAACTGGTAAGAACCAGGGACATAAGGAAGGGTAAAAAACATTGAGGTTCAGGAGGCAACTTGGTTGTATAATAAACGATGGAATTGGAGATGAAATCAGAGGGATATAAAAATGAAGAAAACTACTATATAGTTAGGATGTGAACTTGAATCTGCCTCCAAGACCCATGCTTTTTTTTTTTTTACCATAAATCATGATCTCAGAGAAAATATCTACAGATAGTATTGTGTTTTAATCCCTCATTAAAAATTTAAAAATTATTTTTATAGACACATGTGGGTGGCAGTTAAGTGTTAGTTAATTCAGTTAAGTGTCCAACTCTTGATTTCCACTCAGGTCATGATGTCAGGTCCTGAGATCAAGATTCTGTCTCTCTCCCACTCCATCTGCCCCTCCCTGCCATGCTCGTGCACTCTTGCGCATGTGCACAAAAAATATATATGTTTATAAATATGGAAAATTATTTAAAACATCACTCATTAAGTTTCTGATGTATCTATGTTCATCCCTAAGCTCTGGATATGCCAGATATGTTCTCAATCATTAATGAGCTCATAATATAATAGGAAACACTGACATATAAAGGAATTATTTAAAATGTTAAACACCTTATAAAAATATGATAGAATGCAGAGAGAGGAGATTGCCCATAATACTCTCTCTCTGATCAGTCATCGGCATTATGAATACGTAGTTCTATTAAAAGAATGCATGGCTTTAGTAAGGGTATGCATAAAAATATCTTACAAATATTTATTATTCATTTATTGGATTCAAGAGAGATTAGGAGTAGCTTTAAAGCACTGACATTTAAAACCTGAAAAGCCCTGTAATCAATCTGAATGTCTGCTTAGCCCTGCCCCTCAGATGTTTTATAAATGTGAAAATTTCTGACTGCCAGAAAGTATAAAAGACTTCTACAGATAGTGGAAATATTTATCAGTCTCTCTTTTTTTGCCTTTACTGAAATCTGAAGAAAATAATACAGATGATTGCTTGAATTTTTATTTATGTTAGACATTATTCCCACTAAATATTTGAGTATACTCTGTGTTCATATACCATTACTACAGATATCACTGCTAGGAATTGAATGAAACAATGTATAAAATGGCCTTCCTAGAGAGCTGGGAAAAAGAAAGCAGTGAATTCAAATTACCTGTCTGGCTACATAGTGTTGACATCTTATAAGTACTATTTTCTAGATTTCAGATTCTTTCTCAAATTTCTTTCATCCTCTGCTTAGTCTATACTCTTTTAGGGTGATTTTATACACTTGTACAAATTTAATTACTGTTTATCTGCCAATAATTCCAAAATGTGTATATATAAAGTATAAAATCAAGGCTAAATCTCAGAATGGAAGTCTAGGCTTTATATATACATAGTAGGGGATTATTAGCAGAGAGACCATAAATAGAAAGTGATTGTTTTAGGAGCTCTTGGGTGGCTCAGTCAGTTGAGCATCTGCCTTCAGCTCAGGTCATGATCTTGGAGTTCTGGGATCAAGCCCTGCATCAGGCTTCCTGCATGGCAGAGATCCTGATTCTCCCTCTCCCTCTGCTGCTCCCTCTGCTTGTTCTCCCTTTCCCTCTTTCTGTCAAATAAATAATTAAAGTTTTTTCTTTTCTTTTCTTTTCTTTTTTTTTAAAGAAAGTGATTGTCTTAGCAGAGGCTGCTAAAACATATTACCATTTGTATTCTTTGGAGAAGTGTCTGTTCATGTCTTCTGCCCATTTTTGGACTTATTTGTATTTTGGGTGTTGAGTTTGAGAAGTTCTTTATAGATCTTGGATATCAGCCCTTTGTCTGTAGGGTGATTTGCAAATATCTTCTCCCATTCCTTGGTTTGCCTCCTTGTTTTGTTGATTGTTTCCTTTGCTGTGCAAAAGCTTTTTATCTTGATGAAGTCCCAAAAGTTCCTTTTTGCTTTTGTTTCCCTTGCCTTAGGAGCTATGTCTTGAAAGACATTGCTGTGGTCAATGTCAAAGAGGTCACCACCTATGTTCTCCTCTAGGACTTTGATGGATTCCAGTTTCACACTGAGGTCTTTCATCCATTTAGAGTTTATCTTTGTGTTTCGTATAAGCAAATGGTCGAGTTTCATTCTGCTGTATATAGCTGTCCAATTTTCCCAGCACCATTTATTGAAGAGACTGTCTTTTTTCCATTGGATATTTTTTCCTGCTTTGTTGAAGATTAGTTGGCCATAAAGTTGAGGGCTAAGAGACACATGACAAAATGTTCATCATCATTAGCCATCAGGGAAATTCAAATCAAAACCACATTAAGATACCACTTTACACCAGTTAGAATGGCAAAAATTGACAAGGCAAGAGACAACAAATGTTGGAGAGATTGTGGAGAAAAGGGACCCCTCTTACACTGTTGGTGGGAATGCAAGGTGGTATAACCACTTTGGAAAACAGTGTGGAGGTTCCTCAAAAAGTTAAAAATAGAGCTACCCTATGACCCAGCAATTGCACTACTGGGTATTTACCCCAAAGATGCAGATGTAATAAAGAGAAGGGCCACATGCACCCCTGTGTTCATAGCAGCAATGTCCACAATAACCAAACTGTGGAAAGAGCTGAGATTCCCTTCAATAGATGAATGGATAAAGAAGATGTGGTCTATATATACAACAGAATATTACTTAGCCCATCAGAAAGGATGAATACCCAACTTTTGCATCAACACGGACAGAACTGGAGGAGATTATGCTTAGTGAAATAAGTCAAACAGAGAAAGGCACTTAACATATGGTTTCACTTATTTGTGGATCATAAGGAATAGCATGGAGGATATTGGGAGAAGGAAGGGAAAAATGAAAGGGGAGATATCAGAGGGGGAGAGGAACCATGAGAGACTATGGACTCCAGGAAACAAACTGAAGGTTTTAGAAGGGATGAAGGTTAGGGGATGGGTTAACCTGGTGATGAGTATTAAGGATGGCACATATTGCATGGAGCACTGGGTGTTATATGCAAACAATGAATCATGGAACGCTACATCAAAAACTAATGATGTGCTGTATGGTGACCAACATAATTCAAAAAAATTACCAGAGATTGAGTAACTTCAACAATAGACATTAATTTCTCACAGTTTAGGAGGTTGGATCATGGTGCCATCATGGTTAAGTTCTGATGAGGGCCCTTTTCCTGGCTTTCAAACAATTGCCTTTTTGCTGTGTCTTCACATAGCAGAAGAGGAATTTCTAATGTTTCTTCCTTTTCTTATTAGGGCACTAATTCCATCTTAGAGGCTCTACATTCATGAATTCATCTAACTCTAATTAATTCCCAAAGTCCCCACCATCTAGTACTAACCATTGGGGGGGTTAGAATTTCAACATAAAAATTTTGAGAGGACACAAACATTTAACCCTGAATATTGTATGTATTGAATTTGAAATTTCATTGAGATATGTAAGTAGAAATAGCTAGTAACTGCATCTTTAATCAAGCTACAAAAAATTCTATGAAACATTTTGATCTTTTATTAATTCCCATCTGAGCATGTATATGACTTCACTATCTACCTAGTCACTCAATCTAGAAACTAGAGATTACTTTTTACTCCTCTATCTTTGTCTTCTAACACAGGATTTGACCACTAATTAATAAAATCATCTACCAAAGCTATATCTAGAAATCATCTACTTCTTTCTCTCCTTACTACTACTGTCTTAATCAGATTTACACTGCTTCTTTCCTCTCTTACAGGAATAAGAACAGACT
Source organism: Enhydra lutris kenyoni (assembly GCF_002288905.1). Classification (NCBI taxonomy): domain Eukaryota; kingdom Metazoa; phylum Chordata; class Mammalia; order Carnivora; family Mustelidae; genus Enhydra; species Enhydra lutris. The sequence goes on along the minus strand of NW_019154095.1, from coordinate 22,936,243 downwards.
CAGAGTAACCGTTCTCAAGAATATTGTACCTTTAAAAGAGTATGAGTTATATTTTTCCTATCTTTGCCCAGTTACAAATATTTTAAGGGCAGTCTTATAAAACCCCTTCCTATGACTCTATTCTAATCCATTGTATCCAAAGGGGTAGAGAAAGTGCTAGAATAAACACTTTCATCATCATTTTTACTCCTTATCTGCTCCATTGGATAAATCATTCCTAACATGTTTAGATTCAGAATCTGACAGCTGTTGGGTCTCATTATTTATTGATAGTTTACTACAATTTGAAGTGAGTAAAATACTCATTCTTTTTTTTTTTTTTCCCCTGTTTGGCCTCCTGACTCAGTTTGCTAAACCAGGAATATCTTCTACTTTCTCTCTCTAAGATATATGCTGACCTGGGTAGAATTGTGACTCAAGAGGTGGGAGGCTCAATGATGCCAACTACTAGAGGCCTGTTGATACTGAAGCTGGTGGCAAAGGGTGGGTCTTCTACAATACATTATGAAAATGGCCACATCTCCCAGTATGGCTCCCAGTGGGCTGTTGCTGTCATAACCTGTAAACCCATAAAATTCTCACCGTGACTCAGTCTCTTTCTTCTTCCTTAGATGGTAGAATACACACTGCTCAGTTTGTATAAAGTTAAAACAGCTAATACCCTTAGTGCTGGACCATTTTTAAAATACATAAAATCCTTTGTTGGAAAATCTGTTCCTTGGAGCTGTTTTGTGATGCCTTCTGCTTTTTAAACAAATTGAATCCTTTTTAAAGACCTTTCTTAAAGGTCTTGACCTTTAAAGACCAGTGTGATCTTGTAGACCTTAAAAAGAAACTTGAAATTTCTCAAGGTCATAAAATCTTGATCTTTCCTGTATTTCCTCTTAGGAAGTGGGCACATATGTTCTTGAATCATGGCCTGTAAGTTAGATAAACCTCTATTAAAAAAAAAATGCTTCTAGGGAAAGGTGGAACCAATTTGTATTATAGACACATTAAGGAACAACACTGCAGTCCAATTAAGGATTAGTCAGAAGAATATATAGCAATAGTATTATGTACTCAATAAGTCAATAGCGTAGTGATAATTGAAGGGTGTAAGAAATATCAATAGACATGTGGGAAGATTGTTTTTTGGAGAAGTATGTTAGCAAATTTGATCATTATTCAGATTTAAATTTGATTCATAATCATTGGGATTTAAATATTTATTGCATCTTCAAAGTATCAGTAGCTTACTGCTGCTTAATCATGTTCTTATTATTAGTTCATAGGTCTTCAACATCTTCTATGTAATACTTAAGAGTCTTTTTCAAATAACTGAAATAGGGATATCAGAAATCTAATTTTGCATGTGTCTAAACAAGGAGAAGAGGAAGGAGGAGGGGGGGTAGAAAAAGGAGGAGGAGGTGGGGGAGAGGGACAAGGAGCAAGGAGGGCTTAAAGCAACTCTAGAATATGCCACAAATTTTGCATGCATCATTTCGAAGTCTTACTACTACCCCAAAAGTTATGTCTGTGTAGGGGTATGTGTGGTATTATATTTTAGGTATTTCATCCCTGTATTTTTTCTTTACCACTTCCACCCCCAACCTATTCTATATAAGGAAGTCAGATTTGTTCTTATTGTTTTGAGTGAGTTTGGGAAAAGATGGATTACAGAAGGCACCTGTGAATCTTCCTAATCCTACAGATGTGAGTATTGGGACGTAGAAAAAATATCTTGATCATAAACACAAAGAGGAAGAGATTTCACTAAAACAAGAAAGAGTTTTTCCAGCCAAGTATGAAGGAAGATGGTGAGAATGGAGAAGTTTTGGAGTCTCAGAATATAGGGAACATGTCCCTAATTTTCAGCAGGGAAGCCAAAGGGCAAGCAACATTTCCAGAGAAGAAATAGTTATTAAGAGCCGTTTAGGCAAGTGAGACCACTGGCAACCTCAAAGGAATATCTTAGTGCCCTAGGTATAGCTTGAGCTCAACAGAGAGCTTCCAGGTCTTCAAGATCACACTGATGAAAGGAAGGATAGAATCTATTGGGTAGATGAGTCTGGGACCACATGGCATCTATCTCAGAATTGCATAGAATTTTAAAATAGGGACACAGATTCTGAGGAAGGAATAGAAATGCCCTTTCCCTAAAAGACTGAATAACATAAGATTGTGCCAGTCTAGCATGACAACTCTTTCTTAACTTTCTGTTTCTTGCAATGACCAAGGAAAATTGTTGAAAATACCAGAGGTGTTTAGAGAATATAGTTAATTGAATTGAATTAAACAGTGAGAGTAATTTAGAGATCTAATCAGTTGATTCTCATCTAGCTTTAGCTCATCTCCCTCTAGCTAGCATGAATCTGTTTTCAAGGTGTTATATATTTTCTGAATCCTGATCTGAATCAAACTCTTACTTACTTGGAAGCATCTTGGAGTTAGACATTGCAAAGAACTGTAATTTTTCAGGATTCTTTTCCGTCATGACTTTAGGGAATAAAGTTTGTTTTGTACTTTAAGAAATGCAATTGCAGCAGCTGACACTCGTTACCATGCATCCTAAAGCATAAGTTACGGTTTGCCTATTAATTTCCATCCTAATGTATTTTTATTGTTATATTTTTGCTTACAAAGATTTCACTGTCACTTTATTTAATTGAAATCAAATGATGTTATTTACCTTTTAGTGATGCAGAGAAAACTGCATTTGTAAGCTACTATTATTCAAATTGAATATTCTTACAGAATGCTAAAAGTCTTTAGTGCAGAACATTTTACATATAAATTTAAAATAAGTGCTAAAGTGTGACATCTACTCCACTAGCCCAATAATGGAGATGATATGGTAGTGGAGATTGTAACTGATTATGTGCAAGGCATTGTTGAAGTCATCAAATGACAGAAGATTCCAACAAATTATCCTCAAGGTAAAGAGAATGGTATCTCCTATCTAAAGACATTATCATTCATTTGTATAATATATTTAGTAAAATAAATGAGTAAATAGTAACCTTACTATCCCATAATGGTCTGTATCTTTAGCAGCATTGTATGATTACTTTAAGATCTTGAAAAGAAATATTTTCGTGGGGAGTTAGGAGAAGGCATTTGGGGGAAATTGGAAGGGGAGGTGAACAATGAGAGACTATGGACTCTGAAAAACAATCTGAAGGGTTTGAAGAGGTGGGGGGGTGGGAGGTTGGGGGAACCAGGTGGTGGGTATTAGAGAGGGCACGGACTGCATGGAGCACTGTGTGTGGTACAAAAACAATGAATACTGTTATGCTGAAAATAAAAAAAAATATTGTCATGAATATTTTGGAAAATAATTCAGAAACATGCCTATAAATTGTGCCCAATTCTAAAGAAGGTACTTTTCCATGACTGACTCTATGAGTTACTTGAATCTGTAAAATGGATTTGGAATTATTTCCAATCTAATAGTAATGTCTTATGCAATTCTCAAGTTGTGGAATATCTTGGGAGTTTGGCAAACATCCTCTGCCTTCTAGCTGGATGATTATGGTTTTCTTGCTATCTTTAAGTTCAAGTGGTGACCCTGGTTCTGAAGTTACAAGGTTCCTGCAAAGCCCAACAAAACTGAGGAAATAAATGGGATATAGGTTCTTTTTGTTAACTTCTTTATTTCTTAAAACACTAGTTGAAAAAAAGACTAGTTGAATTTTGCTTTTAACTCTAGAACATTCTGTTAGATTCTAAAACAGCCACAAATGTCTCCTATCCCTGCATGTACATCCTTTTGTGAAGTGACATTGCTTGTCCCATTTGAATCTGGTTGGCAAAAGCCAACCAACTTGCTTTTGCCAGTGGGATGTTGGTAGATGTAATACAAGCAGAGGCCCCTTGTCACTAACCTCTTGCTGCTAGAAGTCCTTCTCCCACTGTGTGATGAAAGAGAATGAGAAAATTGCTGTCCCAGAAATCCCAGTCAAGAAGTAAAGCTACACTAGTCCATTCAGCCCCATTCAGCTAGCCAAGACCAAAAGAATTGTCAGGTGAATCTACAGAATGTAAGAAATAATTTGTGTATGTTATTTTAAGCCATAGTGTTTTGATATGGTATGTTATGCATCAATAGCTGATGGGATTATATTTCAAGAACACATGGATTGCTGTAACAATGGAGTACACATAGTTTATTCCATACCTTGTGCAAGTCCTTCTGACTTTATGTTTTGACTCATCATTATTTTAGATTCCTCAAGACTTCAACTCAGATGAATAGTTTAAAACCCTAATTCCTTTGTTCTCATCAGTTTTGTAGTTTCCAATCCTGACTTCTTAGTTTAGGTTGACATCTCACTTGCTTTGAGTAATTGCCTTAATTATGGGTTGAAAACTACTTTTCTTTGACATTCATCTTTCAGTAGTACACATCTCTGTCAGTGAATTAGTTGACACTTCCTTTCCCAGTTACGGCATTATGTTCCCCCATGTTGTAAGTTCTTTGCAGGTCTGCTAGGCTCCTGAACTTGAGTCCACATAGGTATACCTCAGGCTTTTTTGGTCTGCTTCATTTTGGCTCTCTGCTCTTCTCTCTTGGGGCCTTGGTCCCTGCCTTAAATTCTTTGGGTCAGGCATCTGGCTTACAATGTAACTTGAGGAAACATGTGTTTGAGGGAAGTGTTACTGTTACTTGGACCTACATGAAGCCAGACTAAACAGTGGTCTTTGTGTTACAATATCAAGTATGTTCAAAGTTATTACTTTTTTAAAGATTTTATTTATTATTATTTAACAGAGAGAGACACAGCAAGAGAGGGAACACAAACAGGGGGAGTGGGGAGAGGGAGAAGCAGGCTTCCTGCTGAGCAGAGAGCCTGATGAGGGACTCGATCCCAGAACTCTGGGACAATGACCTGAGCCGAAGGTAGACACTCAGCAACTGAGCTACCCAGGTGCCCCCAAAGTTATTATTTTCTAAATAGATTATCATTGTGCCCCAATTTTTATCATTAAATTTACTCCTTGAAACAAAATTTCTTTGGTTTTCAGCATTCATTAATTCTGGTATCTGTTCTTCACCTTAGTGGTTGGGACTATGAGGAAAAGGTTTTGGGAAATTCTTGGATATGAGAAAGAAATGAGTAAGCCAAAAATGAGAAAAGACAAGGTGAAAGACATAATTTACTCCTTTTGTGGTTTTATCTATATCTAACCTGTGTCTTAGTGTATAAAAGATTTGTGTTCTTGGGAAGTAAAAGGACAATACCTGAATTTAAGTGTGCAAATTCTTAACTCATCATAAGAAAAAAATAAAATTCTTCACCATCAAAAAACTAAGTCTTGGAATGATTTAATGAGGGAGACTATAAAGTCTTTCTGTTTGTATTTATATGTATCTGCATTTATACATGAATGCATTATATATGTATGTATCTACAATCTTTAATGAGCAAACATTATTTGTTCTTGGGGAGTCATAACTTCCGGGAAGTCTGTTACCTATCTTGAGACATTCTCTATGAAAGATCCACCTCACCCCATCTCCCAGAAGTTTAGCAGAAGGCTAATAGAATATATTCAGACATTCATTAAAGCCATACCATAGTGGCTCAATATAGAGAATACTATACAGACAGACTTAAATATTGCTTTTGTTATTCCAAAGGTTTACCTTTACTTGTGTGATATCTACAGGTTTGTATGTGTTAATTTTATTTTTTGGACCTGTTAATTTTAGTGGTTCAATTTTTACTCAACAATTTTGACTGCATTGGTTTCTTTGTCTTTTGGAATATAGAGAATATAGAAATGGAGATGTTTTTGTTAAAACAATTCTAGAATTCTTTATAGTCAAAGCCTTCAATATCAAATAACAATTAAATTTTTAGTTTGCCTTTTAATGTTTTCTGTATTTCCCAGATAGGTTTTTATTACTTTGGTAATTAGGAAAATTAAATATGATACTTTAGGACTTTAAGAACCAAAGTAAATGACTTCAAATAAAATCATCTAGTAAATCAAAGTGAAAACTTTGGGTACTTTAATTAAACTTTAAAAATGTATGTGTATTTATAAGCTAATGTTTTCAACATTTTTGTGGAAAAATAAAAGTTGTTTTAAATATATCTTAAATATAACATTACAGTAAAAAAAAAAAAGTGGTATTTATTGCTCCGTGTTAGGACTATGGGTGATACTGGTTTTCTTTCACTATAATTTTCTGATATAAAATGCAAAAATATGTATGTCAGAAGATTATAAGCTAATAAACTTTAAAAGTTTTGTGAAAACACTGTTTTACATCAAATTAATTTTTAATTTAAAGAAACAGTGTATGAGCTTCAAAGTCTCACTGACCCAACTTTAAAAAACTGTATTGTATTTTGTAAGGAAAAGGCAGTAATGGCCAACAAAAATGTAGAAGCTTTACATAAATTAAGATTCATAGTCTTCAATTATAAATGAAATAATTCCATTCATATATTATTACTATTGATAATTTCCTTAATTGCTTAATGCTTAATTATTTTGAAAATATTAAAATAGGACAACTTTTTGCTTGCCAATCAGGCTAAATGTTATAGAATTTTTTAATATATATTTATAGTGTGATATAAAATATTATTTGTTATAGGAAGGCAAAATATGAAACTCTCAGGTGATTTATTAACTATATGATAAATACGTTGTCATTATAGCATGTTGGGAAATTTGAGGATCTACTATGTTCATGACTACGGGACACTAACTTCAACAAAATAAAATGTGTGTCATAAGACATTAGAAATCTTGTTCTCAGTAGTTTATCATCTACATGAAGAATTTAAGCATAACTCATCTAGTTCATTACCGGTGTATGGAATGCATGGGAGTCAGAACGCTTTTGAATGAGATAATATCTGAAGTAGAAGTGAATAATGAGCAATTCTTTAATCACTCCTTGTACATATTTCTAACAAAGGTTAATTTCTTAAATAAGATCTTCTGCTTTAATAGATAGTAATTTCAATGAAAATAATTTTGAATCATTTGTTCTCTAAACTATAAAACTATAATTATAATTATAAGCACTATAAATATAATTGAAAGCATTCCAATGCGGTACAGCAGAGTCTGTACTATTAACTGAAAATGATCTTTGACAGTGGGACTTTATAGAAGAAATGCTTCGGCTCCCCCTTCAGAGCCCTCCAATAGCTCCATCTGTTTCAAGTGATTCTACTCCTCCTGTCTTCAAGAAGAGTCAACCTGCCTGCAATTAATGGTGAGTGAAATTGAAATAAAATTAAAATTCCATTGAGGTTACAGAATTAGGCACCTCACTTCTTTTCTCTCTCTCTCTCTCTCTCTCTTTTTTAACAAATGTCAATATGCATTGCTTTTGCTAGAACACTATTCACTAAGATCCCTTCAGCATGGTGATCAGAATATTTTGGTACTTTCATTTTACTTCAGTATAGTCCATTTTCTGTAATTTTATCACCAAAAGCAATCTGCATGAGCACAGAAACAATCATGACAGTTCTATATTGCCCACATTAAATAATTAGTAACATAAATTTGCTTCAATCTGGATTTCCTGTCATGAAATGTATTAAATACTGAAAGAATTTGATTTTAACATGGGCATATTTGAGGCCTCTCTTGGTTGTGTATTTCCAGTTATTATTATTTCCAGAACAATATATTCAATCATTGATTTATTTGATAAGACTCACCCCATGACCTATTATGGGTAAATGATCATGACAGACATTGAGAAAGCAGAGTAAGTAGAACTCAGTATGTAGTTCAAGAAGCAGGAAGAACAACCACTGGTTACAAAACATCATGACAAATATTCACAGATTTATGAAACAAGTGATGTGGAAGCACAGAAAAGAACAACTGATCATATTTGGGAAATCAGAGAGAATTTTATATTCTGTGTGTGTGTGTGGAGAGGTGATGTTTGAGGTGTGTGGTGAGATATTCTCCATGTGAGCAAACGAGGTTGCTTTGGTGAAGGAAAAATGTAAATTATACCAGTAGTATGTAGTGATTAAGAACTTGTAGCTTGGAATGTGACAAATTTAATTAGAATTCCAGTTTTCTCACTGAGTGAATCTTTGTGATCTTGACAAGTTACTTAATTTCCCTGAAGATAAATAGAAATAAAAACAACATCCATCTCATAAGCTTTTCTATGACGATCAAGAAACCTACTTATAATATACCTAGCAATGTGGCTAGCTTTTATAAATAATTGATAACCAATTACTAATTTTTATATAGGGTTGAAAGTCAGTAAGTATCATTTAGTTATTGACACAAGTAAAGAAATTGAAAGACAATGTATTTTTTTAAGTTGAATACAACTTCTAGAAAAATTAAAAATTGAGTGACATGTCAGTAACTCATTAAATAAATTCCATAACATAATAATATAATTCATATAACAAAAGTGATAAATTTAGTAACACATTTAAATGTTAGAACATTATGAAATTATGAAGAGAATGAAGCTCAAACATAGGAATCATAGCAGTCAATGCGAGTTACACTCTCCTACTAAAGACAGATATATTTAGATGGTGTCAGAAATTAAGATCTAATTTATGCTTTATAAATCTATGTGAAAAGAACTCACTAGATTTCTAATGATAAAACATATGTCATTTGAACAGAAATAAAGAAGAACAATAATAGAAGATGAAATAAAATTCAAGGACAAAAGCATTAAAATAGAATATTTTTGTCTTATATGCACATTTAACCAGTGATTATTGATCACACCACTCATGAGTGGCCTTTTTATGTGGACTGAATTTCTTTAGGAGCTCCAAGGGAAAGCATCCTAAGAAAAAGAGCCAGGTAAAAACCAATCTACTGTTGATGACCTGGCCTTGGAAATGAGGGTCATTTATCTAGGAGTGCAATTGTAGAGATTGTCACAGTGTTTCCTTCCTGAGTTCAGGGAGGGGAGAGTACCCCCACCTCTTGAGGGAGGAGTGGCAAAATCTTAGATGAGCATATGGAAACAGAAGCATTGCTCTGGCCATTCTGAGAGTCCACAGCCCATCATAGTCTCATCAACTAGCAACAAATATTCACATCCTTCAGACAAGCAAAATACACTCATTCCTTCTTCCAAGATTTCCCCAATGTGTCATTTCATTTTGGCGACAGGCTGTATCAGAATGAAATGTTACCAAATAATTGATGCTTAAGAAGAGGTAAAGTTTATACATACTGTTTGCATACCTAGAAATCATGAGAATCCATTCAGAAATTCTTTGAGGTGATAAGAAAGTGCAGTAAAGTAGCAAGTTAAAACATACAAAAATTATTAATACTCATTTTCAAGAAATAGCAAGTTTAAAAATAAGATAAACAAATCTTTATAATAACATATAAACTTGGTATTAAAGATAGGTTAATATTGCCTAAAATAGATTGTACTATTAACAATATAAGTGGGCCTGGATAATTATTTGCAAAATACAATGAGAAAAAAGTTTAATATCTTTAATACATGATAAACTCCTAAAAAAATAAGATGAACACATCAAAATAAAGAAGAGCAAAGAACATTAATAGGCACTGAGAAAAGAAAAAAAAATAAATAAATGTTGGACCCACACTGCTGATCAACCTCCTCTGTTCATTCCTGCTGCCCCCCCCTTCCTTTTACAACTATTAATTCCTAGGCAATATCTTGTACCACCAACTCAACTTTAGCATCTGCTTCCAGAGAACCCAAACTGTGACAAGGATATAAATGTATTTTAAGTATAGTTTTTGGAACGAGTTTTACATTCTTACACATTCTCTATATCCAAATAACTTTACAACTGGAGAATTATTCTGAAGAAATAATATGAAATGCACTTTTGAACATAGGTTATATATGCAAGGGTGTTAGTATCTTATATTAAAAGTGAAAACTGATAATTGTTTAAATAACTTTCAATTTTCCATTAATTTAAGTTAATCCATTTAAAATGTGTTGGCTATCCATATTTATTTGAAAAGGAGATGATCCTATAGCTTTAAGTGAAGAAATTGGGTTATACAACAGTATTCTTTAAATGAATCCAATTATTTTAACATTTATATATTCATTTCTGTTATTTAACATTTACAGTGTATAGAATATTTATATATTTGATAGAATTATTTGTGTGCTTAGATCTATATTATTATGTATGTTATATAGTTATAAAAGAATATATAGAGAATAATTTAAGAGATAATATATAGAGAATAATTTAAGAATAATTTAAGAGGGGTATAACATAACATGTTTTGGTATTTATATCTGGTGTAGGTATGGGTAACTATTATTTTCTTTGTAATTTTCTATACTTTTGAAATTTTCTACAATTGTTATGAATTATTTTTGTTTATAGAAAATATATACAAACTTATAGGTAACCACCCTTTCATATTCATGTTGATCGACTTACTCTTGCTACATTTGTTCACCCGAATTTTCTTTGCCAGTCACAAATAGGGGTATGTGTATATATAAAAATGAATGTCTGGGGAGCAGGGCAGTCCAAGATAGCAACATAGGAAGATCCTGAACTCACCTATGTTCAACAGACACACCAAATCTATAACCGTATTTGGGACAATTCCCTCTGAAAAAGACCTGAAAACTGGCTGAACTGCTTCTTTACCACAAACAACTTAAAAAGGCCACATTGACATGGGTAGGAGAGGTAGAGACATGGTCTCACCAAAAACCCCACCTGTGGCATAGTGACACACATCGAGAAGCATCTCATGAGTATGAAGTTTCTCCCTGAGAACCAAGGGGTTCATGTCCCACATTAGACATCCTAACTCTTAGAATCTGTACTAGAGATGAACCTCATAATGTCCAGCTTTGAAAAACAATGGGGCTAAAATTTAGGAGATCCAAAAGGCTATAGGGAGCTGAGACACTGTTCTTAAGGGTTTGCATACACTCACTTGAAGTGGGGCCCCACACAAAAGCAGCAGTTTGAAAAGTATTTAGATTATATGTAAAGATTCATTTGTTAATTTTATAGACCAGAGGCCTATTGGGACTCTCTCAAGGGACAGAGGTGCTAGAAAGTACCATTTTGTGTCTTTTCCCTACTTTGCTAGTGCGGGCAGGTACATGTAGATACTGCAGTTTCCTGTTCACCCACTAAAGCTGTCATGAATGCATGACCCTCTGCTCCCCACTGCCTTGCTAAAATCAGTGGGCATGTGCAGTCTACACAAGGGATGCTCCTTAATAACCTAGCTCTGTTGGATAGGGGACTTCTGGTCTTGGGTCTCATGGGACTGAAACAACTGCAGAAAGAGTTTGTGGCAGACTGTCACACCCAGGGCACTACACACAAGACTGAACACATCCCCAGTCTTTATTTAAAAGAAGCCTATCTACTTATCCAGGGGCCTTGGCCCAAGAGTCAAGATTCTGGTTTGCCATACACCTAGATGCTAAAGAGGCACTCTCAGGAAATGTGGGCCAGTGGGCTGCATCTTTGCACTTACCCTCAGTCTTGCTGTGGCTTGCTGGTAACTCCCAGAAAGGAACGTATACATTTGTCTAGAACTCTGATTTTTGCAACGGACACCCAGGGGATAAGTCCAGATAATTTTCTCTAGAGGCCAGCAGGATTTATGACTGGGGTCCCACAGGACTATATATATTTTCATACTTTAAAGCTGTTGCCTGAGGTTTTGGCTTCCAGTCAGCCAAAAACTAGGTGCTGACTGAGACTCCCACCCTTTGGAACATCTTGGCACAACTTCAACAATTGGAACTTGTCAAGAATAAATCATGGGTGAGGTGCATAAACAATGAATTTTGGAACACACACACACACAAATAATAAAATTAAATTTAAAAAAGAATAAATCATGATGTATTGACAATCACAAAGATTTAAGAGATACCCAAGAGCTAGGGCAAGATTGAACAATAAGGTTTATCTCCTACAAAAGTCCACTTCTTCAAGACTGGGAGAGGTACTTATTTCACTTAATACATAGAAACAAACACAGAAAGTAAAGCAGAATGAGGAAATAGAGGAATATGTTCCAAATGCAAGAACAAGATAAAGCCTCAGGGAAAAAAGTTCTTAATAAAATGAAGATACATAATTTACCTGATATGAAGTTCAAAGTAATGGTCCTAAAGATATTCACCAAACTTGGGAGAAAAATGGATAAACACAGGGAAAACTTCAGCAAAGAGACAGAAAAAATAGTAAAGTACCAACAGAAGTCACACAGCTGAAGAATAGAATCAATGAACCGAAAAATATACTAGAGGGTTTCAGTAGCAGACTAGATGAGCAGAAGAAAGGATCAATGATCTAGTAGAGCAGCAGAACTCACGCAACAACCCTCCCCCCCAAAAAAAGACTGAAAAATAGCAAGTTAGCTTAAGGGCACTATTTTCACATCAAGTGAAAATAACATTTGTATCATAGGAGGAGAGAGAGAGGAAGAGCCAGAAAAATTATTTGAAAAAATAATGGCTGAAAACTTCCCTTACCTGGGCAAGGAAACAGATGTTCAGTTTCAGGAAGCCCAGAGTTTCAAATAAGATAAACCTAAAGAGACCCACACAAAGGCACACTATAATTAAAATGTCAATAGTTAAAGCGAGATTTTTTAAAGGAGAAAGAGAAAAGTAATTTTTTTTATGTATAAGAGAACTCCTATAAGTTTATGAGCAGATTTTTTTAGCAGAAACCCTGTAGGTAAGAAGAGAGTGGTATGATTTATTTGAAGCACTGAAAGGAAAATACTTCAAACCAAGAATACTCTTTGTGGCAAGGTTATCATTCAGAATTGAAATAAAGATAAAAAGTTTTCCAGAAAAGCAAAAACTAAAGGTGTTAAAGGTTAAAATGTCCTTGCAAAAAAATGTTAAAGGACTTCCTTAAGCTGAAAGGTAGGGTACTGATTAGTAACAAGAAAACATAAGGAAGTGAAAATCTCAATGGTGAAGGTAAATGTATAATAAAGGTAGTGGATAAATCATTTGTAGGGTTAGTAGGAAAGTTAGAAGATAAAAATAGTAAAAATAAATATGTCCACAATAATTAAAGGAATATACAAAATAAAAAGATGTCAAATGTGACGTCAAAAACATAAAACATAGGGAGTAGAAATATAGCTTTAGAATGAATTAGAACTGAAGTTATATTAACTTAAAATAGGCATATATATGTACATATATATGTTATTATATGTGAGCCTCATGAAAACCACAAAGCAAAAACCTATAGTAGTAGATAGATAAAAGATTATGATTAAGGAATCTAAGCACAATACTAAAGAGAGTCATCAAACCAAAAGAGAACTAAACAGAGAAAAAAGACCAGAGAGGAACTACAAAATGGCCAGAAAACAAAGAACAAAATGACAATAAATGCATACCTATTAATGATTACTTTAAATGTAAGTGGAAAAAATGTAAATGGAGTAAACTCTCTAATCAAAAGATATAGAATGACTGAAGGGATGGAAAAAACAAGAGCATTTAAATGCTGCCTACAAGAGACACACTTCAGATGTAAGAACACACACAGACTGAAAGTGAAGAGATAAAAAAAAAAATTGTTCCTCACGAGGTCAACACAAAATAAAGCTGTTGTACCTGTACTTATATCAAACAAAATGGGCTTTAATCAAAAGTGTCTCTAAAAACAGCAACCAAAAAAAGGCATTGCATTATTGTAAAAGGGTCAATCCAAGAAGAGAATATAGCATTTGTAAATATGCGTTCAACATAAGAGTACCTAAATATACAAAAGCAAATATTGAAAGACCTAAAGGGAGAAATTGACAGCAACACATTAATAGTAAGGGGCATTAATGCCTCACTTACATCAATGAATAGATCATTGAGACAGAAAATTGATAAATATTAGCCTCATCCAGCACATTTGATGCACACAGAACATATTTACAATGTCCTTCTGAACAATTGTGTCAATGAAATAAACAAAGGAGAAATAAGAACAAATACATTGAGACAAATGAAAATAGAAATATAGCATCCCAAAATCTATGGGGCATAGGAAAAATAATTCTAAAAGAAGTTCATGGCAATATAGGCCTGCTTCAGGAAATGAGAAATATTTCAGATTAAAAATCTAACCTTATACTTAAGGACAGTAGGAAAAGAATAACAAAATGGAGCCAAAGTTAGTAGAAAATAGGAAATAACAGAGATCAGAGTAGAAATAAATGAAAGATCAGGAACAAAGTAATGATCCCCATTAACACCACTTTTATTCATCATAGTATTAAACATCCTAGTGAGAGCAATTAGGCAAAAAAAAAAAAAAAAGAAATAACAGCATCAAAATTTGAAAGGAAGAAGTGAAATGTCACTATTTGTGAATGACATGATTTTATATATAAAAACCCTAAAAACTCTACTAAAAAGCTCTGAGAACTAATAATCAAATTCAGTAAAGTTCTAGGGTACAAAAATGCACAAAATCAGGTGCATTTTTATATACTGAAAATAAACTGTCTGAAAACAAACAATTCTTTTTACAATTACATTAAAAAGAAAAAAAGTAGGAAAAGTTTAAGGTTGTAAAAAGGTTGTAAAAGACCTACACACTGTAAACTCTCAGACATTGATAAAAGAAATTGAAGAAACACAGATAAATGGAAGGATATTTTATGCTCACAGACTGGAAGAATTAATATTGTTAAAATGCCCATAATACTCAAAGTAATCTGTGGATTCAGTGACACCCCAATCAAAACCCAATGATATTTTCCACAGAAATAAAACGATCTTAAAATTTTTATTATGTGAAACTACAAAAGACCCTCTTTAGAGCAAAGTTGGAGGCATCACTCTCTTTCATTTCAAACCATATTACAAAACTATAGTAAACAGAATGGTATGGTATTGGCATAAAAGCAAGACATGTGTAGTGATAGAATGGAATAGAGACCCCAGAAATAAACCCATATATATGTAGCTAATTGATTTATTAATATATAATAAACAATAGGGAAAGGGTAGTCTTCAAAAAAATACTATAGGGAAAATTGTGTGGCCACATGTGGACCCCTGTCTTATACCATAGACAAGAATTAACTCTATGGATTGAAGACTTGAATATAAAACCTAAAGCAGAGACACCTGAATGGCTCAGTCAGTTAAGTGTCTACCTTTGGCTTGGGTCCTGATCTCAGGGTCCTGGGACCAAGCCATTCATCCAGCTCTCTGCTCCGCAGGGAGTCTGCTTCCCCCTCTCTCTCTGCCTTTTCTCAAGTAAATAAATAAAAAAACCTTTAAAAAATAGTCATCTAGGTTACTATTAACTTAAAAAAAAACCCATAAAATTATAAAACTCCTAGAAAACATAGGAGGTAAGATACTTGACGTAATTTTTGTCAATGATTTTGCTGATCTGATGCCTAAAGCAAAGGCAACAAAAGCAAACATAAACAAATGGGATTATATCAAACTAATAAACTTCTGCATAATAAAAGACACCATGAGCAAAATGAAAAGGCAACCTAGTAAATACAAGAAAATATTTGCAAATCAAATAACCAGTAAGGCTTAATACCCAAGATATATAAAGAACTCATATATTTCAATAGCCAAAAAACAAAACCCATCTGATCAGATGGGTGGAGGATCTGAATAGACATTTTTCCAAAGAAGACATCAAGGTGGTCAACAGATACCTGAAAAGATACTTACAATAGTCATCAGGGAAATGCAAATCAAAACCTTAATGAGATATATTATCTCACACTTTTAAGGGCAACTATAATTAAAAAATAAAATGAAACAAAAAACCAGAAATGAAAATGAAAGAACAACAACAAAAGCAAACAAGAATACCCAAAAGATGTGGAGAAAAGGGAACCCTTTTCTGTGCGCTGTTGGGAATTGTATGCATCCAGTTGCATCCATTGTGAAAAAGTGTGTAGAAATTCTTCAAAAATATAAAAATAGAATGATCATGTGAGTCAGTTTACTTCTGGATATATATGCAATGAAAATAAGAACACTAATTACAAAAGATATATGCACCCCTATGTTTACTGCAGCATTATTTACAATAGTCCATAAATGGAAACAACCTGTATCCATCAATGAATGATTAGATAAAGAAGATGTAGTGTGTTTCTGTGTGGGGGTGTGTGTGATGTGTGTCTACATATATATAATGGCATACTACTCGGCTATAAAAAGAGTGAAATCATTTGCAACAATAAAGATGAAACTTGAGGGTATTATACTAAATGAAGGAAGTCAGACAGAGAAAGACAAATATCATATGACTTTATTTATATGTGAAAGTTTTATATATAAAAAAAGAACAAAACTCATATATACAGAAAACTCCAATGGTGGTTGCTAAAGGGGAGATGGTGGTTGCATATCCACAATAGTGAGATGGTGAGGGGGTGTTAAAAGGTACAAATGTCTAGTAATAAAATATATAAATCATGGAAATATAAGGTACAATTTATGACTATAGTCAATAATATTGTAGTGCATATTTGAAAGTTGCCAAGAGAGTAAATCTTAAAATTTCTTTACATGAGAAAAAAATTTACTTTTTTTTTATGGTGATGAATGTTAAGTGGACTTACTGTGGTAACCATTTCATAGTTTATATAAATATCAAATCATTACCTGAAATTAATATAATGTATGTCAATAATACCTCAATTTTAAAAAAAGAGAAATAGTATTCAGGCATTAGAAGAATAAAAAGAAGAATCTACTTAGGCAATAAAATCTTGTCTAATAAAATCCTTGGTAGAAAAAAAAAGAAAGGAAAATATGAATGTGTAGGGTTAAATGTGTAGAGCTGATCTAAACAAAAAGGAGTTTCTGGTAGAAGATTTTTTACATTGCTATTGGAAAGATGAGAATTTTGGGGATATATTTAACATATGGCACAAAGTGCTGTCGTTTTGTTGAGTTATTACTATAATGTATCATCAAAGCCTCATCACTTTCATATAGTACAATAACAATGTTTTTTGAACAAAAAAATTTGAACATTCATCAAACTAATACTATTCTATGCTAAGTACCACAAAAAAAGGTTAAATTAGTAATCTTATTTGTTTTAAAGATTTTATTTATTTATTTATTTGACAGAGAAAGGCACAATGGGAGAGGGAACACAAGCAGGGAGAGTGGGAGAGGGAGAGGGAGAAGCAGGCTTTCTCCTGAGCAGAGAGCCCAATGTGGAGCTTGATCCCAGGACCCTGGGATCATGACCTGAGCTGAAGGCAGATGCCTAACGACTGAGCCACCCAGGTGCCATAAACTAAATACTTCTCAGGACTATCTAATTTTTATTTGGAAAACATATTAAAATATAAAAAAAAGATAATTTGGGTTATTTATTAAGCATTACCAGATCTAAATTTCTGAAATCTTCAGGGAATTAAGATAACTACTCATATTCTTGTAAGATTTTTGTTTCAATCCAATTTTCTTAATTAAAAAAGCAAAAAAAAAGTACATTGATATCATGTAATATTAGAGAATTTTTAAAATGTGTATTCCATTTTTGCTTTCATTTTGAAATTTAAACTCTTTTCTTCTGAAAACATAAAGAATTTTACATCATAATTGTTGTTTTCAGGTAACTATGAAAAGGAATGCAATCATGTCATATTCAGTGAATGATTTTGTGGCTATGTTTCATTTATCACCCTCACCGAACCAGGGTATAAATATGCATAATCTTGCTTTTTTTTACTGAGCTTTTACATTGTAATTTCACAAGTAGATGAAAAATGCTGTATTTAGGTGGTTGGCTGGATTCCCAGTCATTTTTTTTTTTAATCTTTTGTTTTTCTGCAATTCAAGGGCTTTATGGACTGATTTACTTTTTTTCTATGTATACCCTGCCTTTTATAGTTAATTTAGAATGTGTCATTTCTAATGTCTTCAGTGAATAATAGAATCATGGTGTATAATTTCAATTATTCTGCTTTGATTTTTCTAATCTAGAAAATCCTTCATATATTACTATAGCAATAAAATTACTTGTTTTTTTGTTATTAGGAGCAAAGAAAAATTATGTATTGAGTTCCTTTTTGCTGTACACAATAACTAGTTTACTAGCATTTACTAATCCAATACAGCAGTGTTTCTTTTCTTTTTTTTTTTTTTTTCCCTTTTGAGCATTAGCAAACTGAAAGCCACACAGATGGTAGATACTGGGTCAGGATCCAAACTTAGGTAGTGATGTTAGAGCCCTCAAGATCTTAACCTCTAACTTCTACCAAAGAATAAGATAATAATCATATATTGACTTTATCCCTAAATGCCTCTATTCCTTCAATGACATTAAAAAATACTGAGTGCATACTATTTTTCAAACATTGTTTCAAGAAATTCAGGTGCAGAGTAAGTGGTACAGATAAGGAAGGTTCTTGGGGTGCCTGGGTGGCTCAGTGGGTTAAAGCCTCTGCTTCGGCTCGGGTCACAATCTCAGGGTCTTGGGATCAAGCCCCACATCGGGCTCTCTGCTCAGCGGAGAGTCTGCTTCCCCCTCTCTCTCTGCCTGCCTCTCTAACTACTTGTGATCTCTGTCTGTCAAATAAATAAATAAATAAATAAAAAAGATAAGGAAGGTTCTTTCTCTTAGTTTGCTATTCTAATAGAAAAAGACAAATAACATGTGTCCAAATAAATAACATGGTTTGAGAAAGTGCTAAGTGCATCAAAGAACATAAAAGTGTCCTGGGATAGAGGTTGACTTGGGGGGTATTATATGTTTGACTGAATAATCAGAGAAGGTTTTTCTGGAAAGGAAACATTTATTCATAGATCTGAAAGTTGAGAAGGACACAGCCATATAAAGATCCTGGGAATGAGCATTCCAGATGGGGCAGACAATTAAGTTTAAAGGCTTTTTTATGGAAACAGGATTGGTGTTTTAGAGGAATACTACTACTAATAATAAATAATAATAATACATAATATCAATTAATAATAAATTATGATGATGATGTTGATGGTTGGCCTAAGAGATTTAGCACTACTAGAAGTTTAAACATCCACTGATACTATAATATTAAAAAATCAAAAAAGCAAACATATAATAAATATCAAAAACTACTATACCTTAAAATAAAGATAGTTCCTTTGAGATTATTTTAAATGTATAAATTCCTCAATCACTGACAGTGACTTAGATTTGAAAATCTTTTCAAGGGAGACAGGAGAGTCTCTGTTGAGATCCCATCTAAAATCCTACCTGATTTTTAGAGTGGATCCTGAGAAGCACCAAGATTTAGAAGTTTTGTGGAGAGGGGGTTTTTTGGAGAGAGAGATTTGATGGATTTTACTAGTACCCATGGGTTAACATTCATTTTTTGTTGTGCTTAAGAGATGACAAATTTGAATACTTTAAACAGAAAAACACTTAGATAAGTTTTATTAAACACTGCATTATAGTTAAGAAAGGCAATTTGTACATAGAGCTTGGGTTAGGGTGGCTCCTGCAAGACACCCCCCAAAACATAAGATGAGGTAACTTTAAAGTAACCTCACACCTGAACACATATATACATATCAGAACCCTCAGATCATTAAACCCCTTTTGTCCTTGCCCTACTACTTTCAAAAAGTAATATCCTTTTATTTTATCCATTCCCTCATTTCCCAGAACTCAATATTTTCCTCTTTCCCTCAAACTTGATTTCCCTTTCCTATTCCTAACAAATAAAAGAGCCCTAAATCTCCTATTTTTTAATCTTCATTTCTTACTAATATAAATAAAAATACTGCAAGAGAAGCAAATAATAAATTATATGTTAATTAAAAAATACCGCAAGAATAATCAAAGAAAATCAAACAAAAAAAGATACCACATAGTGTTTTTTAATGTAATTTGGAAAATCTCTGTTATTCCCATACAAAGGTATTCATTTATCAAATTCCTGATTCTGTTTATATTTGAATCTTTGAAGTTCTCAAACTTTTATGATTAATTTATATAAATAATTATATTCCTTAATATAAATTAATAAAGTGATCATAGTGACATTTGAATGTTCTTTTTTTTCTTTAAATTTAAACGTTCTTAATTTGTTTAGTTTAACTCTCGAAATCTTTGTTTTGGGGAAGCAAATTAGCTTTGTCAACTTTTCATTCTGTTGTATATATATTCAGCTTCTCCAACTATTGCAGTATTTTTCAAGGAGTAGCTAAGGCCCCGGATGTGTTGTAAGCACTAGACTAAATATAAATATTCATTAGCTATGTCTTATGAAAGAAAGAAAAGGCTTTTCTTTTCTTTTTCTTTTTTTTTTTTTTTAATTTTATTTTTTATAAACATATAATATATTTTTATCCCCAGGGGTACAGGTCTGTGAATCGCCAGGTTTACACACTTCACAGCACTCACCATAGCACATACCCTCCCCAATGTCCATAATCCCACCCCCCCAACCCCCCTCCCCCCATTAACCCTCAGTTTGTTTTGTGAGATTAAGAGTCACTTATGGTTTGTCTCCCTCCCAATCCCATCTTGTTTCATTTACTCTTCTCCTACCCCCTTAACCCCCCATGTTGCATCTCCTCTCCCTCCTATCAGGGAGATCATATGATAGTTGTTTTTCTCCGATTGACTTATTTCGCTAAGCATGAAACCCTCTAGTTCCATCCACGTCATCGCAAATGGCAAGATTTCATTTCTTTTGATGGCTGCATAGTATTCCATTGTGTATATATACCACTTCTTCTTTATCCATTCGTCTGTTGATGGACATCTAGGTTCTTTCCATACTTTGGCTATTGTAGACATTGCTGCTATAAACATTCGGGTGCACGTGCCCCTTCGGATCGCTACGTTTGTATCTTTAGGGTAAATACCCAGCAGTGCAATTGCTGGGTCATAGGGTAGTTCTATTTTCAACATTTTGAGGAACCTCCATGCTGTTTTCCAGAGTGGTTGCACCAGCTTGCATTCCAACCAACAGTGTAGGAGGGTTCCCCTTTCTCCGCATCCTCGCCAGCATCTGTCATTTCCTGACTTGTTCATTTTAGCCATTCTGACTGGTGTGAGGTGGTATCTCATTGTGGTTTTGATTTGTATTTCCCTGATGCCGAGTGATGTGGAGCACTTTTTCACGTGTCTGTTGGCCATCTGGATGTCTTCTTTGCAGAAATGTCTGTTCATATCCTCTGCCCATTTCTTGATTGGATTATTTGTTCTTTGGGTGTTGAGTTTGCTAAGTTCTTTATAGATTTTGGACACTAGCCCTTTATCCGATATGTCATTTGCAAATATCTTCTCCCATTCTGTCAGTTGTCTTTTGGTTTTGTTAACTGTTTCCTTTGCTGTGCAAAAGTTTTTGATCTTGATGAAATCCCAATAGTTCATTTTTGCCCTTGCTTCCCTTGCCTTTGGCGATGTTCCTAGGAAGATGTTGCTGTGGCTGAGGTCGAAGAGGTTGCTGCCTGTGTTCTCCTCAAGGATTTTGATGGATTCCTTTCTCACATTGAGATCCTTCATCCATTTTGAGTCTATTTTTGTGTGTGGTGTAAGGAAATGATCCAATTTCATTTTTCTGCATGTGGCTGTCCAATTTTCCCAACTCCATTTGTTGAAGAGGCTGTCTTTTTTCCATTGGATATTCTTTCCTGCTTTGTCGAAGATTAGTTGACCATAGAGTTGAGGGTCTATTTCTGGGCTCTCTATTCTGTTCCATTGATCTATGTGTCTATTTTTGTGCCAGTACCATGCTGTCTTGATGATGACAGCTTTGTAATAGAGCTTGAAGTCCGGAATTGTGATGCCATCGACTTTGGCTTTCTTTTTCAATATTCCTTTGGCTATTCGAGGTCTTTTCTGGTTCCATATAAATTTTAGGATAATTTGTTCCATTTCTTTGAAAAAAATGGATGGTACTTTGATAGGAATTGCATTAAATGTGTAGACTGCTTTAGGTAGCATAGACATTTTCACAATATTTATTCTTCCAATCCAGGAGCATGGAACATTTTTCCATTTCTTTGTGTCTTCCTCAATTTCTTTCATGAGTACTTTATAGTTTTCTGTGTATAGATTCTTAGTCTCTTTGGTTAGATTTATTCCTAGGTATCTTATAGTTTTGGGTGCAATTGTAAATGGGATGGACTCCTTAATGTCTCTTTCTTCTGTCTTGTTGTTGGTGTAGAGAAATGCAACTGATTTCTGGGCATTGATTTTATATCCTGACACTTTACTGAATTCCTGTACAAGTTCTAGCAGTTTTGGAGTGGAGTCTTTTGGGTTTTCCACATATAGTATCATATCATCTGCAAAGAGTGATAGTTTGACTTCTTCTTTGCCAATTTGGATGCCTTTAATTTCCTTTTGTTGTCTGATTGCTGAGGCTAGGACTTCTAGTACTATGTTGAATAGCAGTGGTGATAACGGACATCCCTGCCGTGTTCCTGACCTTAGCGGAAAAGCTTTCAGTTTTTCTCCATTGAGAATGATATTTGTGGTGGGTTTTTCATAGATGGCTTTGATAATATTGAGGTATGTGCCCTCTATCCCTACACTTTGAAGAGTTTTGATCAGGAAGGGATGCTGTACTTTGTCAAATGCTTTTTCAGCATCTATGGAGAGTATCATATGGTTCTTGTTCTTTCTTTTATTAATGTGTTGTATCACATTGATTGATTTGCGGATGTTGAACCAACCTTGGAGCCCTGGAATAAATCTCACTTAGTCGTGGTGAATAATCCTTTTAATGTACTGTTGAATCCTATTGGCTAGTATTTTGGCGAGAATTTTTGCATCTGTGTTCATCAAGGATATTGGTCTGTAGTTCTCTTTTTTGATGGGATCCTTGTCTGGTTTTGGGATCAAGGTGATGCTGGCCTCATAAAATGAGTTTGGAAGTTTTACTTCCATTTCTATTTTTTGGAACAGTTTCAGGAGAATAGGAATTAGTTCTTCTTTAAATGTTTGGTAGAATTCCCCCTGGAAGCCATCTGGCCCTGGGCTTTTGTTTGTTTGGAGATTTTTGATGACTGTTTCAATCTCCTTACTGGTTATGGGTCTGTTCAGGCTTTCTATTTCTTCCTGGTTCAGTTGTGGTAGTTTATATGTCTCTAGGAATGCATCCATTTCTTCCAGATTGTCAAATTTGTTTCTGTAGAGTTGCTCATAGTATGTTCTTATAATTGTCTGTATTTCTTTGGTGTTCGTTGTGATCTCTCCTCTTTCATTCATGATTTTATTTATTTGGGTCCATTCTCTTTTCTTTTTGATAAGTCTGGCCAGGGGTTTATCGATCTTATTAATTCTTTCAAAGAACCAGCTCCTAGTTTCGTTGATTTGTTCTATTGTTTTTTTGGTTTCTATTTCATTGATTTCTGCTCTGATCTTTATGATTTCTCTTCTCCTGCTGGGTTGAGGGTTTCTTTCTTGTTCTTTCTCTAGCTCTTTTAGGTGTAGGGTTAGGTTGTGTACCTGAGACCTTTCTTGTTTCTTGAGAAAGGCTTTTACCGCTATATATTTTCCTCTCAGGACTGCCTTTGTTGTGTCCCACAGATTTTGAACCGTTGTGTTTTCATTATCATTTGTTTCCATGAATTTTTTCAATTCTTCTTTAATTTCCTGGTTGACCCCTTCATTCTTTAGAAGGATGCTGTTTAGTCTCCATGTATTTGGGTTCTTTCCAAATTTCCTCTTGTGATTGAGTTCTAGCTTCAGAGCATTGTGGTCTGAAAATATGCAGGGAATGATCCCAATCTTTTGATACCGGTTGAGACCTGATTTAGGACTGAGGATGTGATCTATTCTGGAGAATGTTCCATGTGCCCTAGAGAAGAATGTGTATTCTGTTGCTTTGGGATGAAATGTTCTGAATATATCTGTGATGTCCATCTGGTCCAGTGTGTCATTTAAGGCCTTGATTTCCTTGTTGATCTTTTGCTTGGATGATCTGTCCATTTCAGTGAGGGGAGTGTTAAAGTCCCCTACTATTATTGTATTCTTGTCGATGTGTTTCTTTGATTTTGTTATTAATTGGTTTATATAGTTGGCTGCTCCCATGTTAGGGGCATAGATATTTAAAATTGTTAGATCTTCTTGTTGGACAGTTCCTTTGAGTATAATATAGTATCCTTCCTCATCTCTTATTATAGTCTTTGGCTTAAAATCTAATTGCTCTGATATAAGGATTGCCACTCCTGCTTTTTTCTGATGTCCATTAGCATGGTAAATTCTTTTCCACCCCCTCACTTTAAATCTGGAGGTGTCTTCGGGTTTAAGATGAGTTTCTTGTAGGCAACATATAGATGGGTTTTGTTTTTTTATCCATTCTGATACCCTGTGTCTTTTGATTGGGGCATTTAGCCCATTAACATTCAGGGTAAGTATTGAGAGATATGAATTTAGTGCCATTGTATTGCCTGTAAGGTGACTGTTATTGTATATTGTCTCTGTTCCTTTCTGATCTACTACTTTTAGGGTCTCTCTTTGCTTAGAGGACCCCTTTCAATATTTCCTGTAGAGCTGGTTTGGTGTTTGCAAATTCTTTCAGTTTTTGTTTGTCCTGGAAGCTTTTAATCTCTCCTTCTATTTTCAATGATAGCCTAGCTGGATATAGTATTCTTGGCTTCATGTTTTTCTCGTTTAGTACTCTGAATATATCATGCCAGCTCTTTCTGGCCTGCCAGGTCTCTGTGGATAAGTCTTCTGCCAATCTAATATTTTTACCATTGTACGTTACAGACTTCTTTTCCCGGGCTGCTTTCAGGATCTTCTCTTTGTCACTAAGACTTGTAAACTTTACTATTAGGTGACGGGGTGTGGACCTTTTCTTATTGATTTTGAGGGGGGTTCTCTGAATCTCCTGGATTTTGATGCTTGTTCCCTTTGCCATATTGGGGAAATTCTCTCCAATAATTCTCTCCAATATACCTTCTGCTCCCCTCTGTTTCCTCTTCTTCTGGAATCCCAATTATTCTAATGTTGTTTCGTCTTATGGTGTCACTTATCTCTCGAATTCTCCCCTCATGGTCCAGTAGCTGTTTGTCCCTGTTTTGCTCAGCTTCTTTATACTCTGTCATTTGGTCTTCTATATCGCTAATTCTTTCTTCTGCCTCATTTATCCTAGCAGTGAGAGCCTCCATTTTTGATTGCACCTCATTAATAGCTTTTTT
>NW_019154095.1:22800831-22906126 GCF_002288905.1 Enhydra lutris kenyoni | reverse complement strand
GTTCCGGAGGGCGGGAATGAAGATGGCGGCCTCCCGGTCTCCGGCCCGGAGGAGCTGAGAGCCCGGGGCCCCACTCCTCAGTGCGCCCTCAGAGAACAGCGCCCAATTACTCCCGTCACCCTGCCTCCTGCCGCGTTCCGAGCTGACTGAGCCTGCAACTGGTTCAAGGTAACCCCGAGCTTAGAGCTTACTCCTCGGCTCTGTCTCTGTAGACGGCTTCCCTGTTCTAATACCTGTAAGCTCTGCGACACTCAGACACCCCCGATCCTTCTGTGACCCTGCGGGACCTGAGGCCACGCTGACCCTGCGTGGGCTTCACCCCGGTTAAGCCTCTGGAGCGATGTCCCTCAGCGGAACAGACTTTTAAAAGTCCCGATTTTGTGCTCCGTTGCTCCGCCGCTTGCCGGGAGCCGGCCCCTCCCCCCGCGGTCTATCTTCCCGTCGCTTTGGATTCACTTCTCCGCCAGTCCTACCTTTCAGAAAGTGGTTGATTTTCTGTTTCTAGAGTTGCTGTTCTTCTTCTCTTCGATCTCCCGTTGGATTTGTAGGTGTTTGCAATCTTTAGATAAGCTATCTAGCTGATCTCCCGCTACCTGAAGTAGTCTCAGCCTGCTACTTCTCCGCCATCTTGACTCCTCCCCCCAGAAAAGGCTTTTCTAATGAGATCTTAAAATATAGTATGAATCTTTTTCCAAGTTAGCTTTAACATGGCAAGATTTTAAAGTTAAAAATTACAAATAAATAAAGATAACCAATATATAGCAGTTCCATATCTACCCTGAAACATTTGCATGGATAAGATAGATGCTATAAATTGCCAATTAATTATTTTATTTTAGAAAGTCAACTCCTAATTAAAAGGATACCAAAAATGAAAATGAAAGAAATATGTACTGTTTTTGATCAAGAAGTGTTTGGTGGAAGTCTAGATAGACTGCATCTTGATAGAGGTAATGAAAGGGTAACAAAGCAATGAAATACTTAGATAGTTTCAAACAATTAAAACCTGTGTTACATGAAAACTGTAATTCTATGAGGTAGTTTATTGCTAGAGTTTATAAGACAATTTTCATTTTAAGATGTATTAGTCATTACTTTTATATTCATGACATATCTGTTATGTACCAGGAAATGTACTGGATATAGAATTAGATACCTTTCTTTATATTAACTGTATGACAAGGTTGGCTATAATGATCTGTTGTTTTATTATTAAAATTTTGCCTCCCTACTCTCTCTTTCTCTGTACACATAAATTCTTTTAAGAGAGTATAGTGCAGAGAAGGAAAGTCAGTGAAAAATCCAGAGTTTCCAACCAGCACTCAGTTTTTATAAATGTATCCAAAAAAAAATTTCATTTTATTTCTATTGTACAAGTCCAACCACATCATTTTATTTCTAATCTCTATTTTTTGTAATTATGATTATTTTTAAATTTGAAAATATTTGGGGCTATTTTTTATTTTTATTTTTGGTGAGATAAGTTACATAAGAGCAGTCTGGAAAAAATACCTGGGTCTGCCTTCAGTCTATGAGGAAAAGACTTGAGGAACATTTATATAAGCAATATGAACAAAGAGCTGGAGGTGCTAAAAATCTTAGAATGTTTAAAAAATATCTATGTATGCATATATACACACATAATTTATTGTGTATATATGATACATATTATATGCCATGTATTATGTATATAATATTTATTATGGCTATGTTTGTAGTAATATTTATATATGCATTCCAAGGGAATGAAGGTAAAAAGTCAGTTCAGGCATAAGATCTCAGGTGGAAAATTATATCTAGTTCTGCTCTGCATACTGTCCTTGAAGGATGTTCGTAAATTAGTATATATTCAGATTAGGAACATTAGAAAAGAAAGGAAACACTGTAATTGTGGCCTTTTAATATGTTTCAGGCATTATTCTAGATGCTGTTATGTATATCATCTTACCTAAACTTTATCGAAAAGCTGCAGTGGTGATATTTCAGTACACTTTTGCTTCAAAAAACCTAAAATGACTTAATTTGATTAAAATCACATAACCCCATTTTAGTAATTTTTACCAAGTACTTCAACAACTAATTTAGATATATTCTGGCAACTTTCATGGTTGCTGTTGGGTATATTTAGCCACCAGAATGAGTCAGCAAACTATCAGAACAAACTGATGGTCCTACCTCTCAGTATGCTAAAACTATTTGACACATTTGAAGAATGGAATATTTGGGGGGTTTGGCCCTCATGTTTTTAGGGCTCTCATTATGACTAGGATTCCAAACTTGTTAACAGTGGAGTCATCTCCAATTTGTGACCCCAATTCTAATATTTGGAATTCTGGAGAACAGAGAAAAACGTAAACTGACACACTAGAGTCTAGAACTGATAATCTGGATAGGAGTATTTACATTAGCTGAAGAAGAAGGAAAGTAGGTGGGAAGTCCCTAGGATTCCCCTCCCCACCCTGTGTTTGATTTTCAACTGAAAATCAGTTTTTTTGGAGCCAGAATTTGTCCCCCTCACCCTAACCAAGTGTACCATGTGAATTCTACTTTCTGTTTTATTTCCCCACACTTTGTTGGTTCACTTGTTTGGTCTTGGTAAATTTATTTTAAATTTCTGAGGGCTGTTATTTGTTCTCTAGTTGCTGTTCTTATAGGTTATAACTTTCTATAGCTTGTTTTTTTCTTCATAGCTGCATAGGCCTAATTCAAGAATTACAGCCTATAATCAGGAAAATCTGACAAACATGGAAAGATAAATGTAGACCAAACCAGAACAAAGATAGGTTTTCTTCATAAAAATATCACTACCTGAAGTGTTGTTATGAAATTATTTATTTTCCATGTTTGTCAGATTTTCCTCATCATAGGCTGTAATTCTTGAATCTCGTTTTCTATACCAGATTGATTGGTTTTTCTATTATTGTTTACTGAGTTTGTCATTTTTGTCCACAATTCACTTGTGGTATTAAGTCTTGGTCATATTAAGAATGCTTTATATCCCTATTTTAGTCAGTAAAACAATAAATGTCTTGTGCCTAATACCTATGGGGTTACTTTTTGGTGCATCTTATCTGTCATTTGAGCTTTCATATTAAAGATTTATGCCTTTTTTTGCATTATGTTTCTCAGAATCAATATTTTGCATTTTTTATACATGGAGAGGTTCCAAAACTACTTTTTCTAAAAACTTCACTTTTGGTTTCCATATCAGATGAATGTTTCTTGTCATTTGTTATAAACTTGGATACTGTAATGCTTTCTATATAATACCAAACTCCTCCCCATTTTGCCTGCAATAGTGTAGTGCTTTTTAGTGATTTCATATTTATTGTTTGTCTGAACCACATACAAGACCAGTACAAATACACTAATATTTTAGGATCCATAGTTATTTTATTCAGTTAACAGATAATCAAATTCTCCTGCTTTTTCTCTCACTAAAGAAGAAATATCTGTTATCTATACATAGACAGCATACACATATATTTGATATAGTTCAAAATGGTTCAGACAGTACAAATTCATATACAGACCTTCCTGATCCCTGATCTTTAGTTCTCCATTTCCCCTTCTTATCAGCACTATCATGAGTTTTTACCTGTTTATAAATAGACTCATTCCTCTTCTATACAAATGATTGCACTGCCTACACTGCTCCACACCATGTTAAAATATTCTAGACTAAGTAAACATCATTAGGAAATCGACCCTGGGATATCAGTGGTTTAACTAAATAAGTTTATTTACTGGTTGTGGTTTATCCCCAATCTGTTGCTCACAGATAGGAAGTGAAGAGCTCCAGGGCTGTGCTCTATTTGCTCGGTCACCTGGGCTGACAGTCTTTTTCTTTTGGATACCAAGTGGAACACAGTCTCTGTCCTTCCCTTCAAAGGAGAGAGAAGAGGAAATCATTCATAAATGATTAAAGGCCTCAATTAAGTCACTCAGAAACAGTTACGGTGACCTATGTTTCTTATGCTTACAGCCCTTGACCATACCTAGTCATACAGTTCTGAAATAGCTAGAGAACTGGGCAATATGGCCCTCCTAAAAAAAAAAAAAAAAAAAAAGCAGCCTTCACATGCCCAGAAAATAAGATATATTGGACATTAGTCTTCCACTTGCATCTCAATCTTTTTTGTTCAAATATATACAAATATACATGTTGAATATATGTGTGTATGTATATATATACACATTTATGAATATATACATATATGTGTACATATACAAACATGTGTATATGTATGTATGTCCTGGAGCTCATTCTGTGTTTCATAAATATATCTCTGATTTGGAAGACTAAGAGATGTCTCACTGTATGAAAATACCAAATTTTACTTACCTAGTCCTGCACTAGGTTGTTTCCCATCTTTCGCCAGTATAAAAATGCTGTAGTGAATACTGCCAGGATATATTTCAGGAAATGGAATTTCTGCAGCAAATTATATGTTCATATAAAAATTTGAAACATACATGTTTTAAAACCATTGATATTTTGGGGGGCACCTGGGTGGCTCAGTTGGTTAAGTGTCTGCCTTTGGCTCAGGTCATGATCTCAGGGTCCTGGGATTGAACCCCAAGTTGGGCTCCTCACTCAGTGGGGAGTCTGCTTCTCCCTCACCCTCTGACTCCCCCCACTCATGCTCTGTTTCAAATAAATAAAGTCTTTTAAAAAAGTGGATATTTTCTTTTATATGTATTGTGTGTGTTTTCAGTATATTTGCCTCCTTTTTTGATTTTGATTTTTTGGAACTAATTTACACGTTGTTTGGATTTGTGAAAATTCATGTTGAATTATTTGGTTATATCTATTAATATATATTAATATAAATATTAATGACCTTTGTAACAAATGCCATCCTTTGTCACATTTCAAAGGCCTGTGTTGAATTTGTGTTTTATTAAGAATGTAACCTTGTTTTCATTTTGTTGGTATTGTTGTTGTCCTTCTTTTTATCTCTGGATTTTGTAATTACTTTGTTTCTTTTGTGTACAGCATGGTATTAAATTTTGCTTTGGAATTCAATTTATTTTTTTCTTTTAGTAGACAAATTTTCAGTTTACAGTAATTATCAAATTCAGTCTCTGTTTTACAATATATTAGTATCGTCTTCCCCTCTTAAATAGCCTTGTGATTTATTTTCTGTTTCTCATTAATTTCTTTTTATAATTAGGAAGAAGGTTACTTTAGTACTTTCCTTTTCAGCTATCACTTTATAAAACACATATATTTTCATTTATTTTCTGCTATGAATTTCCTGCTATGACCAGTGATAAAAGTAGTATAATTCATTTTCTCCTCCTTTCCCTTCTTTACACATTTTTATTAATGATATTTAATTGATTCTTAGTTGTAATAATTAAAATATCAGTTATAAATGATATATTTTGATACCTTACATATAATATTAGAAGATTTTCAGAATTCCTGCATTATCTTACACCCTTTTCTGTTTCACATCCAAGTTTTATTAGTTGTATCAATTTCTACCTTGTCAAAGAATATAAAAATATATATTCTTATCAATCCATCTTAATTTTGTTTTATTTAAGTAAATTCATAATCATATGTAACTCTTGCTGTATATTATCTTTATTGTTTTTGTTAGAAATTTATCCCATAGATTCTAAGAAAATTCTATAAAGTGGAACTCATAGGAACAACATTCTTAATTTTTTTCAGGATCTCAACTACCTATTTTTCTATTTATTTTCAATTTCTTGTCCCAACTGGAGCACTTCAGAGTGAGAGTGGAATGCTGCTAATAACTACACCAGGACAATGGATTTCAACTCAACTGTATCTCAGATGAGTAAGAATGTATAGACATTCCATGATTTTGATATACACATTACAATATTATCTTTTTTCTAAAACAGCACTCTTATTTTCCAACAGTTCTTTTTAAATTTTTTTCAGAAATAAGAAAACATATTCTACAAGCTATAAATGGTAAACCTAATAAAACTCTGAGATAAAATAACTTTTTTTAATTATATTTTAGAAAAAAATGTTTCATTCCATTATTTTATCCCCACCCTCCAACTTGAGGACCACAATTGTATATACACATTGGATCTTCATTTTCTTTCCTTCATATCTGTATTTTTTTCCTTAAATTTTAAAAATTATTCATATATTTCCATCTTATTGTTCCTAGGTTTATTATTTTTATTCTCTATTTTTCTTGTATATTTTCACATTGTCTCATCTTTCTTATGATGCTTCCAATTTTGCCATAATTTATAATTTTTTTTTTCTTTTCAAACTTCCCTGAACTCTGGTAGCTCATATTCAGTCTCTTCTGCATATCTCTTTTCAGGGTACTTGTGTTTCTGCTTTGTGCTTTCTACTTAAATACATAAATGATTATTTCATATGTTCTCCCCCCATTTATGGTCATTTTGATTATTCAGTCACAATTTACAGTAACATTTTTGTGATAAATATTCTTCTAGTGTTAGTCTTTCACATTGCCTCATTTTTAAAAAATTTTGGATAGTATATTTCAAATCATCTCTTCCTTTTTTAAAATAGTACTCAGCTTTGAATCCCTTGAGTTTTCCCTAGAACAGTAATTTGTAGAAGGTTATTGTAGAAATCATGCCAAGTCATCCTAGGTTTTTTTTTTTCCCCTTGTGACCTAGGAAATTATATGTGAGTTTTTCACTTTTTACTTCATCCTAGACAATGGCAATAGATAGCTGTGGTAATAACAGAACATACTGTCTTATCCTAACTTTTGTATTTCTCCATTTTATTCTTATCTTTATCTTTTTTTAATGATTTTATCTATTCGTTTGAGAGAGAGAGAATGAGAGAGAGGGAGATAGCATGGGGTGGGGTTAGAAGGAGAAGCACACTCCCTGCTGAGCAGGGAGCCCAGGTGCCAGACTTGATCCTGAGACTCCAGGATCATGACCCGCGCCAAAGGCAGTCACCTAACAACTGAGTCACCCAGGCGTCCCTCATTATCTTTAATGTGTTTTCACTGGATATAGAAATCTTGGTTGAGAGATTTCTTTAAAGCATTTTGTAGATGACATTCCATTATCCTCTACCTCCTTTTTTTTCTAATCAGAAATCAACAGTAATTCATATTGTTGTTCTCTTATAAGCAATGTGTCTTTTTGTCGTCTCCTTTCAAGATTTTGCTCTTTATCTCTGGTTTTCCTCAGTTTGATTGTAATGTATCCAGTGAGGTTTTCATTATAATTATCTTGGTTGGCATTTAAAATTATTCATAAATAACTACCCTAGTTGGGATAATTATTTAATTTTGTTTTTTTGAACTACATTTGGAAAATATTCTTTTTTCTTCTTTTTTTAAATATGGAGTGTTTCATGGATTTTCATGTCATCCTTGCACAGGGGTCATGCTAATCTCTACACCATTAAATTTAGAAAATATTCTGTTATGTATCTAGTATTCTTTCTTTATACGCTATCTCCTTTTCTATTTAGATTCCAATTCCATATGTATTTGCATATGAGTGGACAAAGCATATGAATGGATAAAGACATAACGTACAAAATGTTAGTATTGTCTAAAATAGCCTTTAAGGTAGAAAACATTAACAGAAAATAATGAGGGTTAGTTCATAATAATGAAAATTTTAATTTACCAGGAACTAATAATAATTTTAAACTCTATTCATTTAAAAACATAGCCTAGGGGGCGCCTGGGTGGCTCAGTGGGTTAAGCTTCTGCCTTCGGCTCAGGTCATGATCTCAGGGTCCTGAGATCGAGGCCCGCATCGGGCTCTCTGCTCGGCAGGGAGCCTGCTTCCTCCTCTCTCTCTGCCTGCCTCTCTGCCTACTTGTGATCTCTGTCAAATAAATAAATAAATAAAATCTTTAAAAAAAAAAAAAAACATAGCCTAGGAGTATATAAATAAAAATTTTCATAACTACAGCGGAGAGAAAAATCTCAAAAACATAGTGTAAAATCTTTAATATACTTCAGTATGTGACAGAAAAATAAGACAAGAAAACAAGCAAAAATATTATTATTAAGTAATTCTGTTAATTTCTATTAATACTATATTATCTTAAAGTCTGTTTTTTCTAATAATATCATATCTGCATCAGCTTTCTTTTTTTATTTTTATTTACTTATTTATTCATTAAAGATTTTATTTATTTATTTGTGAGAGAGAAAGAGAAAGAGCACAAGCAGGGGGAGCAGCAGGCAGAAGGAGAAACAGGCTCCCCACCGAGCAGGGAGCCTGATGCGGGGCTCAATCCCAGGACCGTGGGAGCATGATCTGAGCTAAAAGCAGATGCTTAACCAACTGAGCCACCCAGATGCCCCTTTTTTATTTTTTTTTAAATATTTTATTTAATTATTTGACAGAGATCATAAGTAGGCAGAGAGGCAGGCAGAGAGAGAGGGGGAAGCAGGCTCCCCATAGAGCAGAGAGCCTGATGTCGGGGGCTCGATCAGAGGACCCTGGGATCATGATGTGAGCCGTAGGCAGCGGCTTTAACCCACTGAGCCACCCAGGCACCCCTGCATCAGCTTTCTTTTGCTTAGTATTTATATACTGTCTATTCATCCACATTAGTCATTCTATATCCTTGTATTTTACATTTGTATCTGGTAAACAATTTACAGTTGGACTTTTAAATCCAATCTCAAATATTACTGTTCTAATTAGTGTATTCTATTCATTAATATCATTAGTCATGTTAGTTGTATATTCACTGACTTAATTTTTGTTTTCTATTCATTCCACCTGTTCTATTTCAATTTTTTCTCTTTTGTGTTACTTTTATGATTTTTTTGTACTTGTTTATATTTTTTAAAAAATCTTGAATGTACTCTTTCATTTAGTTGTTATAGTGTAATAGTGAGATATAATAATACTGCTATACTTGTTTTGGTCC
This sequence comes from Enhydra lutris kenyoni, assembly GCF_002288905.1. Classification (NCBI taxonomy): domain Eukaryota; kingdom Metazoa; phylum Chordata; class Mammalia; order Carnivora; family Mustelidae; genus Enhydra; species Enhydra lutris. The sequence continues at coordinate 22,897,233 of NW_019154095.1, read as the reverse complement.
CTCATTCTAGACACAGAGCTCCTAAAATCTTGAAATTTCCTGAGTGATAGGAGTAGCTTTTGTTATGCATAATAAGACTCTTTCAGTCATATTTGAGTTCCTGCTAAGATGACTCTCAGTGGGCCCCTAGATAGCTTCAAATGGGGCTTGGTTGTCAGAAGAACAAATAGGCCCTGATCTCTGAGATTTAGTTAATCACCCATGGCCAATGATTTAATCAATCTTGCCTATGTAATGGCACTTCCATAAAAATGCTGAAGAGTGGTATTTGGAGAGCTTCCAGGTTGGCAAACATACTGAGGTGCACACCTGGAGAGAGGATGGGAATTTTGTGCCTCTTTGCTTATGTGTCCCTATGCCTCTTTCTTGGATTTGGCTATTCCTGGGTTATAATTTTTAAAATAAACCAGCGATAGTGAATAAAGAGACTTCCTGAGTTTTGTGAGCTATTCTAACAAGTTATTGAACCGAGGAGGGTTTTGTAGAGCCCCCAGTTTATAGCTGATCAATAAGAAGTAGGAGAGGCCCAGGACTTGTGATTGACATCTGAAGTTGGGGACAGTCTTGTGGGTCTGAGTCCCTAACCTGTGGCGTTTGCCTCAACTCCAGTAGTTGGTGTCAGAATTTAATTGAATTGTACACCCATGGTGTTCAGAGAGTTGGAGAATTGATTATTATTATGGGAAAAACCCACTCATTAGTGTCAGAAATATTGTGTATAAAAACAACTCATACACAGAAGTTACAAAATCTGTACAAAACTAATTAAGTCTAAAGTAAACTAAACCCTAACAATACCACCCCCTCAAAGAAAGAATTGTAAGCATTTTATCTTTCCTGGATCTCTCCTGTTTACTGTTATTTTTGTCATGTTTTCTAGTCTTTGTCTTGTTTGATAGGTGATACACCAGTGTGGAAATGATGCTTCAGGGTGTGTTGGATTGCTGATTTCCTTTCGTTTCAGCCTCACACTGCAGGCATCTCAAGTTAATTTGGGAAGTCACTTCTAAGGCTGCGTGACTTGTTCAGGCCCTGGCCTCAGACATCTGTTTCCTCCTACCAGACTCCAAAACTGAAGTCAACTTCCCCTAAGTAGATATATCTTGCATTGTGTAACTTCAGTGTTCCTGTGCTCCACTGGCTTATATGGGAACCTCCTTTTCCTTTTGTTTTGACATGTCCTTTACTACCTTTGCAGATTTTTTATGTTCTTAAAAAACTGTACATTTAAAATCCACCAGTGTTCATTGTTTTCATTAAGAGAGGGACCTAATTCATAATGACTCCCCCGCTCCCACTAGAATTCAGCTTCAAGAAGGTATGTTTATGATATTTTCTGGGAAGGTCCCAGTTAATATTTTTGAGTAATAATTTAATCCATAACTTTCTCATATATGCATATCAGTTCCTACAATGTGGGAAGGCTCTGTCAGGCTCGTTCTTCACTGTCTACATTAAGTGTCAGCTCTTCTGAGGACGCCTTTTCAACCACAACTATGCACAACAATCAATCTCTCTCCATTCCTCCATATCCCCCTCTTCCCTGTGTGCTCCTAAGTTGTGTCCACAATTAGGTTAGTAGCATAAAAGCAGGGTTGTTTTATATTAATTTTATTTTATACATTATTTATATATATTTATTTCATTGTACACCTACAACAACTAGAAAAGTGTACAGAATAAAAACATTCAATATCCCCTTATAATAACATTTTCTACACAAGAACATGGTTATGATGAAAACAAACTAAAAGTTTTTTATTATATTCACTTTATGCTATAATTTATAGTGATCTTTCCTGAACAGTAGAATATTGTACTTCTCTAGAAAAAGTGAAAAGAATACTTGAAGGTCAGCCAAAAAACATTTTATGGATAAAATTCCAATGTTCATTAGGCTTTTTTAAGTACAAAGACTCATTTTAATTTCTCTGTGAATGTATATGGTACTCAAGTACATTGCATTTCAAGTATTTCACAGTTTGACATGAAAATGTCAAGTTATTTTGCAGTTCACATCATTCTTGAAAAAGACAACAATTTTAATCCTATTATTTTGGCATTTCTTCTTGTCAGAATAATTTCATGGAGCACCCTTATACTCTTTTCTGTGTGTGATTTCTCTCTAACTTAAACAATAGATTATAGTTTGACAAAACAATGATTCTTTTTTCAATCAGGTTTCAGTTCACTTTAAAAGAAAATTGCTTTTATTCCTTCCTTACAAAAGAACCTATGATGTTTGAAGTTAAACAAAATGACTTAGTAGAAAATATGTCAGTTTAGAGCTATAAGATTTAGAACTACAAGAACTACATGATCTGTCATACTGAATTTTCAGAATATGGCAGAAACATTGATTCAAATATCCTCCAAAGATATCTTACCATATTCACAAAGAAGCCATAGTGTGTATTTTTTTAATTGATGAGATATTTACAAAAGGAATTTATATACCTGGTTAAATTGCTTAGTAAAATGCAATGTTAATATAACTCAGGACCTTTTACTTACTTAAGAAATGAATCCTATATTTGTATAGTTAAAGTGGAGTTTTAAGTTTTGAATTGCAAATCATAAAACTGGAGAAGGTTTAATTTAAATAGAATAGAAGAGATCAGCTAGTCAGACTCTTGAATTTAAATAAGGGCAAATTGAGGCTTACTGTAGATAGGAGAATAATAAAATTAATGGCTTAAATAAAAGTTTAAGAATTAGCCATCATTCTTTTATTTGTTTTATTAGTAGAAGTATTGCAGTGTTATTTATATTTTAAAAAGTTCTTGATTTAGAACCTTTTAGAAATGGAAAGAAACATCTCTGACATTAGTAATAGATACTTCCTTCTATTGCAGAAGCAGTGCATCTGTATGTTGTTTCTTTTATTTAAAATTTTATATAGCAAGCGTGTAGAAGAGAATAGAGTAGTTGAATATGATCATCTATGTACTAAAATTATAATTTATCCCCATTTATTTCAACTCCTAAATATCTGGAGAATCTAATCATCACAGTTTTGCTTCCCAGGGCCATTGCATATGATTTTTTCATGCTGTGGACTATACAACCCTAGCACAAGCATTTACACTGAAGTCGGAGTGAAATGGTGGCCCATGAATCATGCAGAGCACAAACAACAGGACCTCAGTCAACCTTTCTCCAAGAATTAGTTGTTATTCTGTATTTAGATTTATGTAGTTTTCAGTCTTGCTTCACACATGTATCCTCAATTTATCGAACAGGAGTTCATTAGAGGTATGAAGCAGAATTACCTATTTTTTTCTTGAAGTACAGTCTTCAGCCATTCTGTAATACAATTCTTTTCTCCTACTCTCAACCTTCATGATTTAACTTATTTAATATTTATGGATTCATGACACAGTTTTGGGAAATTGTGTCTTTCTAGAAAAAACGCACACATCTGTAATCAATTAATTTACAGTAAAGGAGCCAAGCATATACAATAGGGAGAGGACAGTTTCTTCAATAAATGGTGCTGGGAAAAGGGGACATCCACATGTAAAAGAATGAAACTAGACCATTATCTGATATCAGACACAAAAATGAACTTAAAATAAGTTAGAGATTGATCAGAAGACCTAAAACCATTAAATTCCTAGGGGTGAAAAAACGTAAGTGGTACTGTTGATACAAGTCTTGTCAATGATTTTTTAAATTTTTTAAATTTTTTATATTTTAATTTGTTATTATTTGTTTTTAGAGAGAGAACGTGAGTAGGGAGAGGCAGAGGGAGAGATAAAATCTTAAGCAGGATCCACACCCAGTACAGACCCTGATGCAGGGCTCGATCTCACAAGTGAGATCAGGAGCTGAGCCAAAATCAAGAGGACACTCAACCAGCTGTATCACCCAGTGCCTTGTTGGCAATTTTTTTTTTTTTAATCTGGCACCAAAAACTAAAGCAGCACAAGCAAAAGTAAACATGTGGGACTACCTCAATTAAAAAGCTTCTGCACTGCAAAGGAACTATCAACAAAATGAAAAGACAGTGTATGAAGAGGGAGAAAATAATTGCAAATCATAGGTCTGATATTTTCAACTTAAGTTGAAAATATGCTAAGAACCCATGCAATTCAGTAACAACAACAACAAAAATCTGATTTAAAAACAGGCAGAAGATCTAAAATGACGTTTTCTCGAAGACATACAAATGGCCAACAGGTACATAAAAAGATGCTCAACATTATTAATTATCAGAGAAATAAAATCAAAACCATGAGATATTACTCCTGCTGTTAAAATAGTTATATTCAAAAAGAAGAGAAATAACAAGTGTTGGCAATGATATGGAGGAGAGGGAACCCTTGTGAACCGTTAATGGGAATGCAAATTGGTGCAATTATTATGGAAAACATTGGGTATGCCTCAAAAAATTAAAAGCAGAACTACCATATGGGACAGGAGGTAGGAAGAATGAGTGATTTTTTTTTTTTTAGTTTAAGTAAATTGATAAAAATTAAAACAAAACAATGGATTTAATATCTCTTCACTCTTCCTTCATTCTTACTATTTTTTGTACATTATTATAGTTCAAATGTTTTAGAAACTATTGTCAATATTTGCTTGTTGTTTCATAAAATCAGTATTTCTTGGATTTAACCATCGTTTACAACATATTTTTTCATCCTTCTTGTGTTCCAATCACTTTTATGACTCAATTACCTTATTTCTAAAGAATGTCCTTTCATGGAAAAATTATTAGTACAGTATCTTTCAGCATTTTCATCAAAACATATATATATATAATATTGCTCTTTAGTAGTAACTTAGGTGGTTCTAGAATCTCAGATGATGAGTTGTTTCCTTTTGATATTTGAAGATGTTTTTCCAATGCTTTTGGCTTTTCTTTTTGCTCTTAATAAGTTTGCTGTTAACATCCTTGTTTCTATAATAGTGAGGTTTTTCTGTTTCTTGTGAATAGATCTCCGTTTTCGAAGCTGTGCAATTTCTCTACATCAAGGTTTATTGATTGATTATTTATTGATGAGGTTTATTTTTAATTATCATGTTGAGGAAGTATTGTGCTCCTTGAATATGAGGATTCATGTCTTTTATGAAATCTGGACAATTCTTTGTCATTAACTCTGAATATTACATTTCTGCTCTTGTCTTTCTTTCCTTTTAGGACTCTAAGTAGATATTGGTTAGAAGTTTTTATACTTTTTCTCATGACCTTCTACCTGATTTGGCATTTCTTATTTATTTCCCTATGCTGTCTTCTTTGTAATGTCCTCAGATTGACCTTTTATTACATAAACATTTTTTATGATATTGGCTATTCTACTTTAAGAATTACATTTTTATTTCAAAAGTTACCTGCTTTTCTAACATGACTTCTCTTTCTTTTTGTGTCTTTACTCATTGTATATTTCCATTTTAAAATGTCCCTTAGAGGGGCACTTGGGTGGCTCAGTCTTAAGAGTCTGCCTTGGGCTCTGGTCATGATCCCAGAGTCCTGGGATTGAGCCTTGCACTGGGCTCCCTGCTCAGCGGGGAGCCTGCTTTTCCCTCTCTCACTCCCCCTGCTTGTGTTCCCTATCTCGCTCTCTTCTCTCTGTCAAATAAAAAAAAAAATCTTAAATAAAAAAAGTTTAAAAAACAAAAAATAAATAAAATGTCAATTAGTATTTCATTAACTGAAGTTCTCAGATGTCCATTCTTGGGTTTATTCTGCAGGTTACCTTATCTGGTACATTATTTGCTCAGGTAAATATTATTTTGAAGTTTGAGTTCTCTTTTAGGAGCCTTATAAAGAAGATTTTATGTATGGAAATGCAGCAAAATCTGTTTGAGAATGTTTCCCACTGTAGCAGGTTATCTTTTACTTTTGTTGAAAGGAACTGATTTCTGTGTTAATTTCTCAGTTAGAGTTTTCAGAAAGCATAAGTGGCATATATTTGCAGGGGATTTTTTTTTTTTTTTTTTTTCCCCTCTCAGGATCCTTGTCAACGCAAAAAAAGTTCCTTCTACTCATTCTGGGCTGGTGGAACTTTTTCTGAGCCCATCCTCTCCCTTGTGAGGTAGCCTTTCTAAGAGTCTGGGCTTTATACCATAATCTTAGTTACAATTCCAACTTTCCAGAGCCCCTAGCTTACGTGTTGCCACTGTATTTAAGTTTCCTCTTGATTTGGGGGTTCAGATGACTTTACTTATTTTCCAGAGAATTCAGTTCTGTATTTTAAGATATTCATATTGTTGTTCTCAGATGATTTATTTTGTTATCTTGATATAACCATTAGTACATGATGTTTTGTTCATTTGAGACAATAATCACTATTGTGTTTAGCCACTTTAAAGGGGATTTTTTTAAGGATTAGAGGATGATAAAATTGTTATCTTCTGAGCTACTTAAAGTATACACATAAATTATTATTGCAAAGATTTTAATGTAACACTAACCATAAAAGCAGGATGAACATGGAAATAGGATTACAAAATATAGAATTATATTTGTGATTTAAATACACAGACTTTTATATTAGTCTATAAAATTAACCAAATATTTTATGTGAAGTGATAAAGTCATTCTCAAGATTTACTTTCAAAATAAAAATAAAACATATATATTTGAGTAATTATGTACATGCAATGTTTTATATGGTTATAACAAATTATTTTTCTTTGGGGATTAAGTCAAGATAATGACTTAATAAATTCACAGGAAACATGAATTAATAAAACACAGACACAAAACAAAGTAATGAAAACAATATATTTATTTGAAGTCTAATTACAAACATTGAGAAAATGAAATTTCCAACAGTAATAATGAAAACATTAAGGTAAATCCATTTTCTTGAGGAAGTGGTGATGATAAAATATTAGGTGCCTATACAAGTTCCAGATATATATGGTCTTTATTTTGTAATGTTTCATTTTATCAAAATGTAAAAATTTCTATGTCTGTGGGTCAAGGATTTGGATTTTTAATACTTTTATTATAATATTTCTCTATATTTCCTATATATCCCAGAAGGAGTATGTATTTTTTTTAATAATAATGAAAAAATCATTAACTATTCTAAGTGTCTCTATTGGGTATTTTCCAACTTTTTTGACAATTCAGAATACATCTTTTAGTTTGTTTATTTTCTAGGAGTAATTTGTGGCTGTCATGGGCTAGTTTAGAAAATATTTTAGGTATAATATTATGGTAAATTGATATTCTTGCTGAGAGTCATTTATATTTTATTTATAATAACTGAGTTTATGTGCTACATCTCAGCAAAGAATTGAAAAGTACATAAAACAAAAGTTCATTATTTCCTTAGAGTCCACTATTTTAGCTATCTTTTATTTTTTACTTAATTTTTCCCTTTGAATTTTGCATGTAATGTGAATGCCATGGAAATATTTGAGAATTTAGCCATTACATTCAAATCAGAATGCATCTTATTTAATTGAGGAAGATTATAAACAACTTTGAAAGATAATGATGCTTTGTATTTAAATCAGCTAATGAAATACAGAATAATAATATTATAATGGTCTTGGGTTTTTAGATATTTGAATTTAAATATTTGAAAAATTTACTTATATTATCACATATTAAATTAGCTTGAATTTTATAATTTGACTTGAAATTTCATACTGTTGAAACCACACCTTATCCAAATAATTCTCACATAATCACTGTGCCTTAAAGACTACTCCTTTGGTTGAGCACATGACTTTGATTACAAAGAGAACTAAGGGAATCTTACAGTGAAAAAATAAGGTGATCTATCTCTATTTCTATCCCTTTCCCATGCCAGTTCTCAGAAAAACACATCAGTTTCAATCCTCTTGTACATCTAAACCAGGATATAATAAACTCCATCCCTCAAAATGGAATTTAAATAAAATTAACCAAAGAAACAAATTACCAGCTTTTTTTCCCTAGGCTGTAAATGTGAAACTTTCTGGGGATGCAATTGCTGACTAAAATAAGTATTTCACTCTGAGAAAAATTCTCAGCTTTGCCATTTCTAGTTCTTAGAAAAGTTACAGTACTTCCTTCTTAAAGTTATTGTAAAGATTACATGACTTAACTTATGTAAATCTTTTATTACTAAGGCAGGCACCTAGTAAATAGCAATTGCTATTACTGTTGTTTATTTTGTTATTGTTGCTATTATTATTGTCTATAGAATGATATAGAGTTTTATTTGTGTTTTTTTAGAAAGATTTTATTTATTTTTGTGAGAAAGAGAGTGAGCAAGAGAGGGAGGGAACGCCCAAGTGAGGGGGAGGGAAGGGCAGAGGGAGAGGGAGGAGCAGACTCCCCACTGAGCAGGGAGCCCCATGTGGGACTCAATCCCAGGACCCTGGGATCATGAGGTAAGCTGAAGGCAGACACTTAACTGACTGAGCCACCCAGGTACCCCTGATACAGAGCTTAAAAACAAATATTTTGTGATCATTATTTCTTCCTCTTGAAAAATTGCTATATACCTTGGAGTACTATATGAAATAACTTCCTCTATTTCTTTGAGTATTTAAGGGATACCAAGTATATCTACACGAGTGAATTTTTTTGGGTCTCTATGACCAAAACATTTGCAGGGCAAGTGTTTGGGGAAATGGGGAACAGTTACTGTCTCTTGTACTTTTCCACCTCACAGTGCACAGTGTTCTCAGAGAAAATTTTGCACATCAAACAGCAGATGATCAAATCTGTTAACAGTCAGGAAAAACATGTGTTATCTAATAAATTTCACCAACTGTAATTCTAACTGAAACATGACCTTGGGATGATTATGCTCTTTAGGACTTCTCAAAAACATAGACATTCTCTAATTTATAAAGTTGTGAATGAACTCACTTCCTGTTATTTAACAGGAACATGCAACTGATCTTAAGTACAGAATAATTGCTTTCTAAAATGAAATAAAGTATATCATACCCAGGAATGAATCAAATATGTATAATTGATGACTAATTATATTCCCACTGGGAGATACTTCTCACTATGTATTTGAAATAAAAAATACATAGCACAGAGCAAATATGATACGGTGAAGGTAGTATTTTTAATATAGTAAATATAAACAAGCATTGCATAATTTGACATACAGGTTTTTCCATCTTTTAAAATAAACCTCAAAAACTATGCATTTAACATAGTTTCTGAGTTTGGAAATACTTATATTCAAGTAAGTAACCTAGATATACATTGTTAAGACTTTGGCTGGTGCTTGGCAAGATTACTCATGGTTTGAGGAACAGTTGGATGCCATCAATAACTTATATAGATATATTTACATGTATATGTATTGTTTCTCAGCATGGTAATATCCTTAATAGCTTCCAAAATTATTTTTATTAATTTCATTATAGTTAAAGTGAATACAAGCTAGAAATTTACTTATCATGTTTATTCTGGGATTAGAGGAGATTTCTGTCCATTGAAAGGCTTTGTTTAGAGCTGGAAACACTCCATGGAAATGTGTAATAGAGACTGAGAAAGTGTGGCTGTGGCCTGGTTTTCCAGGAGTCTGCTCAGGGGTCATGTGTATGAATGTCCTTAACTTGTATTGTGGAGGTAGAGTAATACAGTTTTTACCTTCTTCCATTCCACATACCTACATCATGAGATTATAAATACTTGTTTTTAGGGGCACCTGGTGGTTCAGTGGGTTAAGCCTCTGCCTTTGGCTCAGGTCATAATCTCAGGGTCCTGGGATCGAGTCCTGTGTCGGGCTTTCTGCTCAGCAGAAAGCAGATCACCTACTTGTGATCTCTCTCTTTCTCTGTCAAATAAATAAATAAAATCTTTAAAATAAAATAAATACTTGTTTTTAGGATCTAAAAATAGAAAAGCATTTTGCCTCAATCACTTTCTCCTGGCTATAAATTTTTTTGGAGGATCAGTTACTTTGCTAATATGTGTGTGTGTGTGTGTGTGTGTGTGTGTGTGTGTGTGTGATATTCAATTCTCACAGCATTTCAGGATACAAATTCTATTATTTACTTAAATTAGGAAACTGAGACAGAGAAAATATGTGAGTGATCCAGGATTAGAGAGCCAGAAGTTGCACCTGGTCCAGGACAGCTTCTCTAAGACCAACATGTGTATTCAGATCCTAGCAAGCAGGAAAGAGGAAAGGGACAGAGAAATTATATCCTCTCCCCTTGCAGTCCCACTCCAGAATTTGCAGAGCTCACTTTTGTACTCCATCCCATTACCCAGAGGTTAGTGACATAGCCATCCTGAGGCAGTCTTTATTCAGACAGGGTGTTCCCAGCTAAATTTTCTAATTAAAAGACAGGAAAAGCAGATTTTGGTGAACAAATACAGAACAAATAATAAATGTTCATCAGATTATTCCATTTAACAATTATTTTTATACTTTTGAGTGTCTTTTATAACTTTATCAATGGAATCTGTCACTGAGAAGATATGTGAATTAAAGCTTCAATAGTCCACAATTTCAATTGCCAAGTTTTCCTTAAGATTTAATTCCAGGAATGATCTTCTGACTTGGATTAATGAGAATTCACCCAAACATCGTAAGAAGAAAATATATATTCACCCATTGCATATTTGCAAAATGAACCTTATACAAACTACTCAACATGAACAGCCTAAATGCTCCCATAAAACATCACAGGGTTGCAGATTGGATAAAAAGACCAGACTCATCCATATGCTGTGTACAAGAGACTCATTTTGGACCTAAAGATAAATCCAGACTGAAAGTGCTGAAAATGAAGGGATGGAGAAGCATTTTTATATGAAAAAAAAATCTGAATTCATTTTCTGTCATGTACTGGGAAATTAAACATTTTCATGACCAATTTCAAAAGTAAAATTTGAGGCAGTAGAGTTTAGGGTGTTTTAGAAGGATAAAAATACAATTTTAATTCTCACTTTTCTGTGTATAATCTGTACAATCTTAGGACTTAGATTTCTTATCTGTAAAGTATACCTAAAATAATAAAGACTTCATAGTGATTTTAAAAGTATTAAACTTAATAAGGAATATATGTGGGTGTACATCTATATATACTTTTTATTAACATATAATGTATTATTGGTTTCAGGGATACAGGTCTGTGAATCATCAGTCTTACACAATTCACAGCACTCACCATAGCACATATGTTCCCCTGTGTCCGTAACCCAGCCACCCTATCCCTCCCCTCTCAGTACCCCAGCAAACCTCAGTTTGTTTCCTGAGATTAAGGGTCTCTTATGGTTTGTCTCCCTCCCCGGTCTCATCTTGTTTCATTTTTTTTTCCCTACCTTCCCCCCTACAACCCCCTGCCCTGCCTCTCAAATTCCTCATATCAGAGAGATCATATGATAATTGTCCTTCTTTGATTGACTTATTTGGTTTAGTATAATACCCTCTAGTTCCATCCACGTCATTGCAAATGGCAAGATTTCAATTTTTGATGCCCACATGGTATTCTATTATATGTATATATATGCCACATCTTCTTTATTTATTCATCTGTTGATGGGCATCTAGGTTCTTTCCATAGTTTGGCTATTGTGGACATTGCTGCTATAAACTTTCAGGTGCATGTGCCCCTTCGGATCACTACCTTTGTATCTTTAGGGTAAATACCCAGCAGTGTAATTGCTGGGTCATAGGGTATTTCTATTTTCAACTTTTTTAGGAACCTCCATATAGTTTTCCAGAGTGACTGCACCAGCTTGCTTTCCCACTAACAATGTAAGAGGGTTCCCCTTTCTCTGAATTCTCACCAAGTGTCGTTTCCTGACTGGTTAGTTTTAGCAATTCTGACTGGTGTGAGGTGGTATCTCACTGTGGTTTTGCCCTGATGCCAAGTGATGTGGAACACTTTTTCATGTGTCTGTTGGCCATTTGGATGTCTTTGCAGAAATGTCTGTTCATATCTTCTGCTCATTTCTTGATTGGATTATTTGTTCTTTGGGTGTTGAGTTTGATAAGTTTTTCATAGATTTTGGGTACTAGCCCTTTATCTGATAACGTCATTTGCAAATATCTTCTCCCATTCTGTGTACTTGGGATACATCAGTGAATATAACAAATATCCTTGTCTTTGGATCTTACATTCTAACAGGTAATATGGAAGATCAATAGTAAATGTAAAAATTAAGTAATTTATATAATATGTTAAAAGGTGATACTGCTATGGAAAAAATAATACAAAGAAGATTCAGATATGCTAAGATGAGGTAAGACTTTACATTTTAAATATAGTATTTTTGAATAAGCCTCTAGGACTGCAGAAGGGTACTATGAGACATGTTTAGGGTTAAATTTTGACTGTATTAGGGTTGAGATAGCCAAGTGTGGAAGTCTAGTGAGAGTTTGGGTGTAAGAGTAAAAATTTTGTGATGTTCTTGTGTGGCGACATGAATTTGAGAGTCACCAATATGTAGGTGGTATTTACAAAGCCACTGCAAGGAGATCACTGTGTGTGTTCTGTAAATAAAGAAGAGGATTGTGGATTCAACCCTGAGGCCTTCCTATGTTAACAAATGGAGAAAAAGAGAACCAGCAAATGAACCTGAAAGGTGGGAAGAAAATTTGGCCAGAGAGGTACATGAGAGATCATGTGAAGATAGCCAAATGCTGTTGACTACTGAAGTAAAAGTAGGCAGTACTAATTTAGCTTGGAGGTGATTAGGGACCCAGGCAAGAACAATTGCACTGAAATGGTAAAGTCAAATGCTTAAGTGGTATATTCATTTGCTTAGGCTGCTATAACAAAGTACCACAGACTGAATGGTTTACATAACAGCAATGTATAATCTCACAATTCTGGAGGCTAGAAGTCCAAAATCAGGTATTGGAAGATTTCATTCTTTCATGAGACCCATGAGGAAAATCCATTCCATGCCTCTCCCCTAGCTTCCAGTGGTTTTCTGACAATTGTTGGTGTTTCTTGGCTTCTCAAATCAGTGCTTGGATCTCTGCCTTCATCTTCACATGGCATTCTACCTGTGGGTATACCTAAGTCCAATTCCCCCTTTATACAACAACACTTGTCATATTGGGTTAGGGATCCACCCTACTCTAGGATAACCTCACCATAATTAATTATATGTATAACAAGCCTATTTCCAAATAAGATCACAGTCTGAGGTACTGGTAGTTAGGACTTCAACAAGTGAATTTGGAGAGGGGCACCTTTTAACCCACAATTGTAGAGGGATTAAGAGAGAATGGAAGGAGATATGGGGATCCAGTGAGTAGAGATCACCCTTGAGGATTTTTCTATAAAAAAGCAGAGAAATGGTGCAGTAACTGACAGGAGGAAGTGAAGTTAAAGGCATTTTTGTTGTTATTTTGTTTTATTTTTAAGATAGGAAAAATATCAGTACATAGGCAGGACTGATTCAGAAGGGAGGGGAAGAACTGCTACTATAAGTGACAGATGAGAGAAGTTCTGAAGCATTAAATAAGTAATAAAAATAAGATCTAGTGCCCTTTGAAGGGGCTCACTTTTAGGCAGAAGACAAATGGTTAATTTCTAGAAACAGGAAGGCAAGAAATACATATACAGATGCTAATCTGTAGGCATGCGTGGGGGCAATATTCTGTAGATTTTACTTCTAGTTGTTTAATTTCCTTCTGGTGGAGCAGAAAGGAAGGTTTATAGCTTATAAAGGAGATGGGGAAAGATTGTCAAGGATTGAAGAGCTAAGAGAAGTGTGAAATAATCATCTAGAAGAAAGAGTGATTAGACTAGGGAAATGTATCATGCTTGTGTGAAAGCAGTTCTTATTGGCGTAGCTGAACTGGAGCCTAGATATTTGAAATCAAAGTGTCAGCAAGGCCAGACTCTCCCTTACAGTTCCATGGGAGAATCCTTCCTTGCCTTTTCCAGCTTTTGGTGTATGCTGGGCTTCTGGATACATCATGGTACTCACATGGACATCTTCTCCCTGTGTCTTTACATGGTCTTTCCTCTCTGTGTCTCTGTGTCCAAATTTCCCCCACTCTGATGATCTCATTTTAACTTGATATCAATGTAAATACCTTATTTCCAAATAAAGTCACATTTTAAGGTACTGGGTGTTAGGACTTTAACATATCATTTTTGAAGAATTCAATTAGTTCATACAATGACCTAAAGAATAAGGAAGAACATAAAATTAGATATGGTGGACTTAAAGTCAATAGAGCTGGTCAGACTGGGAGATGAGGGACAAGGAGGGATGAGTGATTAGAGATTTTTGTTCACTCATCTAATAGAACAAGAGAGATTTGGAAAAACAAAATGTTTGTGTTCAGCCTATAGTAGTCCCCTTTGCCTATAACCAAAGAAGTTCTGAGTTACTCTTAGCAGACTTTGAGCAATTTCTGACAAATTTTAAGAAATGTTCTTAATAGAACATTCTCCTTTGAGTTATTTATATGTTAAACAACCACAGATTGACTTTGGTCAGCTCTTTAAATTCTCTTTTGCTAAGCTTTAAAATTGAGTTCGATATATCAAATAATTCACCAGCAGATTCAAAAGAATCTTTTTTCATCAGTTTCATAAGTTCCGCTATTTATCTAACTCTAAGTAATGACTTCTTTAATTTCATGTGCATAGCTGTTATTCATCACTTTGAGCGACCAATTTCTGCAATGAGGGAAATAAAGGATTCTGGGCAGATATAACTGATTGAAGTGAAATTCATGTAAGCCAAATGTGTTTCAGAAACTGAAGAGCTACCATTTATCTGAGATGAAAAATACTGTGTTAAAATAATATCTTAAATTTCTAATGCCTCTCATGTAGGGTTTATTTTCTATTACTTTATACCTGTACTTATGCATGATCAGGGCTGAGTTGACATTAAATAAATAAAGTGGACTGGAGGGTTCTCTCACATAGTCTTGTGCACATTTACTGAGGGCATAATTTTTATAGTCAAGAATGAGAGAGATTCACACACTAATAAAGTAATTTCTTCTTAATTATTTTTGTTAATTTGTATACACAGTTAAAAATTTGTAAACTGATAAAGGGGCTGAGGAGTTGAATTAAAGTACTAAGAAAACATCATGTTAGAAATATAACTTTAGGGCACCTGGCTGGCTCAGTTGGTAGAGCATGGAACTCTTGATCTCAGGGTTGTGAATTCAAGCCCCACGTTAGGCATGGAGCTTACTTTAAAAAAAAAAAAAAGAAAAGAAAAAAAAGAAATATAACTTTAAAAAACATGCCAATGTTACCACTTTTTAAAAGTTACCATCTAATTAATAAAATAAAGTTTGAAAAAATCAGAATTCAGAGCCAAAGGTGGAAGTTCTTTTCAACTCCTCCCCTTGACTCTCATTTACTGTCTTATACAAAGAGAGATTTTGTAAGAAACTTGGTATTTATCCTTCCATTTCCTCATCAGTAGACTTATATACAAAAACATCTTTACATTAAATAAAATTAAAATAAAGCGTATTTGATATTGCTCTGTTTTCTTTCTTCTCGTAACAATACTTTGAATAACTTTTTTTACATCAGTTCTTACAGTTCCTTTTCATTTTTGTTTTTAGCTGTTAAAGAGCATTTGTTTATGCAGAAGTTTATTTAGTTAAATCCTATTAATGGATATTTCACGAGGGCATATAATATTATAATGACCTACCAACATTCTTCTTTTGTTTACATTTTTTTTCCCAGGGTTGGATAGAGAAAAGTGAACTGATCACTCCCTGGGATTACATATTAATTTTTAAAAAGATTTTATTTATTTATTTGACAGAGAAAGACACAGCATGAGAGGTAATATGAGCATGGGGAGTGGGAGAGGGAGAAACAGGCTTCTCCCTCAGCAGGGAGCTCAAGGCTACCAGGACCCTGGAATCATGACCTGAGCCAAAGGCAGATGCTTAATAACTGACCTACCCAGGTTACCCTACATATTTACATTTTAATAGAGATCATCAAATTCCCTCCCAAAGACTTTATACATTTAGTCCCTAACCAGCAGCAAATGAGCATACCAATTTTCCATGTGTTTGAGAGTTCCATCTCATGAAAAATTATTTTACCAGTGACACAGAAGAAAACATGTGAGGTTTTTTTGCTTTAATTTATCTTATTTGTCTGTAGGGTTGGTAAGGTTGCACATCTTTTAATGTGTTTACTGGTAGATTATAATTGTTTTTCCTGAATTACCTATTCATATTCATATTCTTTGACTATTTTTGGTAAGGCATTTTTTCTTATTAGTATGCAGGGTATCTTTGTAGATTCTGGAAACTTATTTTTAGCTCTCTACTGAAATTACATTTTCCTTAGCTATATGTTAGTCTTTTAAATTTGCTTAAGCTTTCTGTTGACATGAAAAAGAATATGTGCATTTGTGTGTATTCAAATATATAAATGTTTACCTTTATAACTTTTCATGTTTTTGTTTGGAGGTCTTCCTTGGTGTTAGATAATGAACATTTTTTTTTTTTTTTGCTTATTTACCTCTTTGATCCATGACGAATTTATTTTTAATTTCAGCATGGGATATTTTTCTAATAGATAAAGAATTCCCTCCGTAAGATGTTTAGTTGCCCCATCATAATTTTTTGAACAGTCCATATTTTTACCAGTAACTTGAAGTACTTCTCTATGCTAATCATTGACATGTCTACATAGGTCTGTTTCTGAGCATTCAATTCTGTAGTTCTATTTTCTTTTATCCTGCACTAACAACATTTTTAGTCACCCTAATTTTATATTCTTCTTTGTCACCTGTTAGACAATTCGCCCTTTAACACTTCTTTCTCTTTCAGATATCTTATATAATCAGTTGTCAAATTCCATAAAAAACCTTTGTTCAGATTGCACTGAATATACGTATTTATGAGGAGAAAAATAGCACTTTTAAAATAGGATATTCTTCCGTCTACCACCTTGAGGTTAAATAATGTTTTTTTAAATTTATATTTAATAAATTACTAGCCATAAAATAGCCCACATAAGTGTAGATTTGGTTATTAATTTCTGGTTTTGTAGAAAATTTGTGTTGCTTTGTTAATGGGTATATTTTCTGTTTCATTACATTTTCAGTTACTTATAAATAATGCCTACATTGCATTAATTTTGTTCTTTTGATGATATATTGAGTAATCTTGCTGAACTGTCTTCTAAGTTATATTTAGTTTACAGTTATTTTTCCTTATTTTTAAGTAGAATATCATAATCTCTGCAAATAAAAATAGCTTACAAATTTCTTCCTCACTTCTTTTGTATCAGTTGAATTGTTGACTTAATGGGAACACTTGTAACTGTTCAACATAAATTATTAATTTTTATATGTTTCTCACAGATACCCTTTATCAAGTTTTAGAAATCCTACATATTAAAATTCTTACAAATCTGGAATGAACATTAAATACTATAATTAGATCTTCTCATTTTATTAATTGTCATCACCTACATAGTATTTCTTTATTAAAAATACCCCTTATAATGATCTTTATTATTAATTTTTATCCTTTCTGTATTTTCATTTTTATTAGACTTCCAACAGCCTCGTGACAACAATTTTTTGGTATTTATTATAGATTATCTATGCTTTTTGTTGAGTTGCATTTATGTTTATTTTAAAGTTAATTAATTTCTGGCTTGTTATTATTTATTTTTATTTTCTATGGACTTCTCCCCCCTAATTTCCCTGATTGGGACACCAGGATTTGGTGTTTTGTTTTTTGGGTTTTTTTTTGGTTTGTTTATTTGCTTGTTTTTGTAGGGGGTTTTGGGGGGCTTGTTTTGTTTTGTTTTAGTTTCTTAGAGCAGCTGTCATAAAATACCACAAATTGGGTGACTTAAAACAATAGAATTTATTGTCTCATACTTCCAGAGGCTGAAAAGTCTGAAATCAAATTATCAAAGTCATGCTTCCTCTGAAACTTGTAGAGGAATCCTTGTCTCTTCTCAATTTCTGGTAGCTTACTGGTAATCTTTGGCATTCATTGGTTTGGAGGTAAAGCTCCAATCTTTGTCTTTCTTACCATATGGTGTTCTTTCTGCATATCTCTGGGTCTTCACTTGGTCATCTTCTTATAAAACACCAATCATGGTGGATTAGAGATCTACTTTGCTCCAGGATGACCTCATGTTAACTAATTACATTTTCAATGAAACTTTTCCCCAATAAGTTCACATTCTATGGTGCTGGTGGTAGGGATTCTAACATTTTGTTGTTGTTGTTGTTGGGGGTCGTTGATTCAACTCCCAACAAGGGCTTAGTATTTTTAACCTTAATCTCTTTTTTTCTATTGATTAATCCTATAAATTCTCATCTAAGCATTGTTGTAACCACAGCCTCTAAGATTTTGTATGTATCAGAGAAAATTATACACAAAGGAAGAGCTCTATTATTAACTAATATTTAAAAGATAAACATTTCTCATTTAAGCTGAAGGAAGAATTTTTCTTGATTAAGATTATCAGAGAAAGAAGAGAAGTTAAAATGACCCCCTCCTGAGAATATTGCCAATAGGTAGGGAAAGAGATCGTATGTGAAGAATAGCATAAATAAAAAGGATGCTTGGTACTGAAATATCATAATAGGGATGAAATATGAGACAATTCAGTATCTCAAGGGGTAGACAGAAAATTATAATAAAGGAAGAACAAAGGCAATATGGTAGAGCCAATCACATGACTAAGTAACACTGAAGAATTCTGGCAAATGACAGTGCCTCTGCTGTGACACAAAGGATCAGCCCCAGTAGAAACTCCTGCACTGGTACTGGCAGAAATAAAACAGTTTAAGTTTTATAGAAAATTGCGTAGTAGGAAAGTTCCCAAAGGGAAGTCAATGGGGAAACTAAAATGTTTATTAAAATTGTATAGAAGGTATAGACTGGATCTCACAAATAAGTTTTGATTTTAGAAAGAGAATTGGGCCACAATGAAATCATAGGTGAACTCTAAGTTTCTGGTCTGGTGCTTAGATACATCTTTTTGGGAAAGAACAACTTAGGTACTTATTGCCATGACTGAAAATTTCCTCTAGAAAGAGATCAAGGCTGAGTCTTATGTTGTATTCAAGGTTCAATAGTGAGCACTGTGTCTCTTATACATGACAGCCACTTATAAAATATATCTTAAAATAAGTAAAATCAATCAGTTGTTCCTGTTTATAGAGAGGAGGACTGCGGGATGTGGAAGGAGGTTGTAGCATGCATATATCTGAAACAGCAGTATGCCCTAATGGTATATTTATGTATCCAATATTGAATTATATGAAAGGAACAAAAAGTGTTCAAAATAGAGCTGGTATTTTGAAAACCTTAAAAAACACTTTACTCACCTTGCTTATGATTTTTTAATGGCTTTTTTATGGTAACAAACATAGCTCTAAAAATGATAATTTAGACAGGATCATCATGAATAAATTCCACAGCTTTATGTGTATAATCCTACACCTAGTTATGCAGACAGCTTTTAAATCTCAATAAATTAGATGGTTACATAATATCAGGAAAGTCAAAGCAAATGAAACATCAAATGTGAAATGACACTGGTATTTATCACATAAAATTTAAACCAGTTATTGTGGTGTTTACACTTTAAATTTATATGTATAATTCAGTCCAAACTGCAGGGAAACCCAAGAAAAGCATTTATGATAATACACTCTGTGCTTCAGAATTAATAACATGAGACTTCTCACTAAAATTCTTTATTATATATTTTGGAGAAAAAATATATATAATAGAAAAAAGTGTAGAAACATCCTATTTTCATAGCGTATGATTACTTTATCAAGACTTTGCTTGTAGATTTGATATTCATGAGGTAGAAAAGTGGCATTAATATATTCATTTTGTAGTTTACTCTGAGTCTTTTAATAAATTCTGTTTCTAAAATTATAGGAAGAACAAGAGCTATTGCACTGGTTTCAGTTTCGCAGGATACACTGCTACAAACTACAGAAATCTGAGCCCTCAGGAAATAGCAAAGGGGTCACAGGGAGATGAGGACTCATCACCTTTGTTTGTAATGTGATGTGTGCTGAGAGAGCGTTAAAGCACAGGAGATTGTGGTTCTGATATCGTAACCAAAAATGCATCCTTTTCTCTGCTTTGTGAACTATTTTTCTACAACAGACTTTATTTATCAAAGAGAGATTATTCTAAACTTCCCGTAGCACACACAGTTTTCAAATAAAATAAACAGTAGTTTTGAAAATGATGTGTTTGTTCCAATGGGCCCATAAATCATAACTCACAGGTTCATTTGCTTTTCCTTTCCTGAACAAGCTAATTGTACTTTGTTTACTCTTTTTTCTCATTGCACACAATAAAACTCTAATAGGATATCAACACATACATATGCAGCACTGACAATTATATTTAGAAGAATCAAACATCCTCCCTACTACTAACTTTTCTTCTGGCTAAACCTGTATCCTGTGTTCTCAAGTTAAGTGATATTTCCTCAAACAAAACTTTCCTGATTAGCTCTTAATCAGGAGACTAGTTATTCTGTATCCTAATCAACTTTTCCTTCTAGTATTTATAATTTTTTGCCCTTTGTATGTTTACTATTTTATTGAATATCTCTACAAGGACTGTAGATTATTGTTTTATCTACTGCTTGGTGCATAGTTGGCTTATAGTAAGTACTTGTTAAATGAATAATGAATGGCCAATTTATAATCTTAATAAATAAAGATTAAATGAGTTACTACAAAGCAAGTAAAATAATGACTAGATATAGTTTTTTAGGTTGAGAGTTTTTGTGCAGGATGAATTCCCAGAAATGGAATTGGTAGAACACAGGGTTTGTTTATATACTTGTTTTTTTTAGTGATTGCAATTAATTAATCAACTAATTAATTAGTTAACTTTCTTGAGGTAAAATTTATATCCCACAAATTCACTTATTTAAGTATAGTTTAGTGATTTTCTGTATAAATATCTTTAATGAATAAAAATAAATTCTGATCCCCAACTTACTGCTATATACCAACAGAAAAATATAGGTCATATAGATCAGAGTCATTTGGTTATTGTTACTTTTTTACCCTGGATCCTCACTTCAAAGGCAATATTTGTAAATGGTGGGAAAAATAAACAGGTACAATCTCAATCAGTTTTTTCTATGCCTCAAACCACGTTTCTTAGAGTGAGGGATATTTTCATTGTCTTTTTGAGCTAAGTAGCAGAATTGACTGAACAAATCTTGGGTTTAGGTTAAGATATATTGATTTACTTAACTAATGTTCTATATTTTGCAAGATAATGATGAGATAAATTGCTACCCAATAGAGGGTAGTTTTCCTAGCCCTAGTGTGGTCACCCGTGAGATGTAAATTGTATGTTCCAGGAGCTGGAAGATACTCCACATTATTTGCTTAATTGACTAAAATTTGGTTTCAGTGGTATACTGTGATAAATGATTCTGAGGAGCCAGAAATTCCTTAGTATTGTAAAAGAAAGAACCTAAGACTTAGGGAAATAGGTCTATTGGGGTGGATTTATTATGTGTGACTTAGTCCTTTCTTACCATCCCTTCCCCTGCTGCCAGCCTCATCCCTACTGGTTGCTCCCTTCCACACCGTGTTGAGAAATCTGTTGTTGGCAGGAGCATCAGCATCCTTTGGTGCACCTCAGTGGTTATTCACTGTCAGCCAGTGATACAAGGACAAGGTAATTCACTGGAACAAGCTCCCTGACAGCACAACAGGCAGGGTAGGAGTCATTATATCATGAAAACAGGGAGGCAGGGTTCAACAAAATGGTTAGAACTTTGTGAATCTTTGATTGAGGAGAGTTGATCATATCATCTCTAGAACCCCAAAGATGGGGAACTCACTGAGACCTATATTTCTAAGTGAATAAACTCTAGATATGGTGGTGGTGGGGGGGGGGACACTACCAAAACTTGACTGAGTCCTGCCCTGGGTAGTAATGAACCTTGCTCAATTCCCACATTTAAATCATCTTGCATCCCCAACCCCCTTGAGTATATGGGAATATGCAGACCTTTGAGAAAAGTTCTTATGATACTATTATCAATATATTATGGATTTTCCTCCTGTCTGTCTCTAAAGACAGCTATGTCCTTTTATCAGAATCAGTGTGCCCACCTGATATTTGGAGAGATACTGACCTCTGGCTCTCAGATGCTTCTGGTATCCAGCACACAGACTGCCATTCTTGTCCTCCAGGCAGGGCTGTGTCTTATGGGCTTCAGTTGATAAATGGAGTTTTGTCCTACTCTGTCTCATAGTCGGCCCAGAGGCTCATGAAACAATTCTAAGTTAATTTCCGAAGTGCTCCTGAGTATAACTGACATCATAGCAAATTATAGGATGTTGGCAGGGGCGCTTGATTCTGATTATCAGTGTGAAATATAGTGCCTTCATGCACTGCAGACATGAAATTGAATCTCTGGAATCCAGGTCATCCTCTGTCAAGGGATAAAAATTAAGGAAAAACAAAGAAGCCTGTGTAGGCATTCTTCTAAGAGATCAGACATCAGGAATATAGATTTGGATCACTTCCAGGTAAGAACCCTGGTCCCCTGAGGTGCAGGCTGAATGAAAAGGAACATTGATTGGATCAAGGGAAATAACATCATAAATACTAGTGAAACCCTCATGGAAAGTTGCAGATTGAAAGCAATAATAGCTACAGATAGCCTTCTTGGTCCATCCTGCACATTATTAAATTGCATATGCCTTTAACCATGTCCTTTTACTTCTTTTCACTTTCTCTGTTTGGTGGTGATTACCTTTTATAATTTATTCATAATTTATGAGAAATGAAGACAGCATTGTGACTATAAGAGAATTAATATTACCCAGAATTAAATGTAATAATGAGATGAGATTTTGGGTCTTCCCTTTCAGAGAGACAATGAACAGGCTTTCATTTGTCTGAGGATTAACTGTGTCATGTGGGAAAATATTGCTTTTATAAAATCTTTATTAAAAAAAAGCAAGAACAGAGGCAAGACGTAAAAGTATTATAATTGCCAAAGATTTTATACATACTCAATATTAAAAACATTTTTGCTCAAGAAAGTACCCTTAATTTTGCAGTTTCACATTACAATATCAAATTATCAACTGTATTTTAATATAAAGAGAACAAAGAGGTCTGAATAGGTAAGATAAGACATGAGGCAGCTTCTTCCATATGTCTTCATAAGGGTAACTTTTGTGCTCAGCATTATCCATCAATAGCTATTTAAATAGTGTACATGCGGACAGTGTTATAGAGAAAGTTAATACAAAGAAAAAGATTTAAACTTCATTTGGAAAAATGCAATTTAAGGTTATATTCTTTTTTTTAAGATTTTATATATTTATTTGACAGAGAGAGAGATCACAAGTAATCAGAGAGGCAGGCAGAGAGAGAGGGGGGAAGCAGGCTCCTTGCAGAGCAGAGATCCTGATGCAGGGCTTGATCCCAGGAACCTGAGATCATGACTTGAGCCGAAGGCAGAGGCTCAACCCACTGAGCCACACAGGCACCCCAGGGTTATATTCTTACCAAACACAAAGAAAATGTAATTCATAGATCAGATCAATCATATAAACCAGATGCAGCACTATAAAACTCAAAGATAATTTAAAATTATAAAATTATGCATCATATTCTATAAATAATGCCTGTGTTCTACATTTGTACATGATAAATTTGACTTAAATCTTATCCCAATTTATTTGCTTAAAGGGGGCATGGATATGACCTTTATTTAAATTTGTTTTACCAATTAGTTTTAACTATGGTCTTGGAAAATTTCCTAAATCTTTTTAGACCCATGTGCATCTTATTATTCAATTAATTCGTTTTATTTATTACTTCTTTAACTTACTTTAGAAATTTGACTTATTCACTCTTGTTTCCTAACCACTGTTTCTTTATTGTATTATATTCCTTTTTAAAGCATGTCATGTTAACTTGAATCTTTGAAGTGTCACATTTTATTTTTTTAAAGTGCTCTTTTGTTGCCTAATTACCTCTTATTTCTATTAAATCAATCCCTATCTCTTTTAATTTAGTTTTTCTCTCTTTATAATATTGTGTTTTCTCCAAATATCTGGTAGTTCTATTTTAGAATGAGGTTCTAAGCTGATTATAACATTCTCTAGAAAGGGTTTCTGCTTCACATGTTTAGATCTGGTTTCATATTCATTTTTCTGAATGGGAGAGCTGAACATGAGCTCTGGGCATGTAGTGAAATATTTTGCCTAAGACAAGCCATATATATATATATATATATATACACACACACACACACACACACACACACACACACACACACACATATATATGTATATATACATATATGTGTGTGTATACACATATATGTATACATATATACGTATATATGTATACGTATATGTATACACACACACATATATGTATATATACACACATTTGTATATATACACACATTTGTATATATACATATATACACATATATATGTATATATGTGTGTGTATATATACACAATATAATATAAAATATTATATTATACTAAATATATATAAATATATATTAATAACATATATAAAATACCATACCATATATATATTTACATACACACACACACACACACACACACACATATATATATATATATAATATTTTTTTTTTCCTCTTTCTCTTTTCTCACAGAATTTCAGCAGATTTTCTTGTGTGGCCAGAATAGAGAGAGATCTTCACTAACATAGCTATTCTTTTTTGTTATTGTTGTTAATTATTTTTATTAACATATAATGTATTATTAGCCCCAGGGGTACAGGTCTGTGAATTGTCAGGTTTACACACTTCACAGCACTCACCATAACACATACCTTCCCCAATGTCCACAACCCAACCACTCTCTCCATACCCCCTACCCCTGGCAACCCTCAGTTTGTTTGTAAGATTAAGAGTCTCTTATGGTTTCTCTCCCTCCTAATCCCATCTTGTTTCATTTCTTCCTTCCCTAACCTCCAGACCCCCCCACTCTGCCTTTCAAATTCCTCATATCATGGAGATCATATGATAATTGTCTTCCTCTGATTGACTTATTTCGCTCAGCGTAATACCCTCTGTTTCCAGCCACATCATTGCAAGTGCCAAGATTTCATTTCTTTTGATGGCTACATAGTATTCCATTGTAAATATATACTACCTCTTCTTTATCCATTCATCTGTTGATGGACATTTCAGTTCTTTCTATAGTTTGGCTATTGTGAACATTGCTGCTATGAACATTCGGGTGCACGTGTCACTTCGGATCACTACAATTGTATCTTTAGGGTAAATACCCAGTAGTGCAATTGCAGGGTCATAGGCTAGCTCTATTTTCAACTTTTTAAGGAACCTCCATGCTGTTTTCCAGAGTGCCTGCACCAGCTTGCTTTCCCACCAACAGTGTAGGAGGAGTCCCCATTCTCTGCTTCCTCTCCAACATCTGCCATTTCCTGGCTTGTTAATTTTGGCCATTCTGACTGGTGTGAGGTGGTATCTCATTGTGGTTTTGATTTGTATTTCCCTGATGCCAAGTGATGTTGAGCACTTTTTCATGCGTCTGTTGGACATCTGGATGTCTTCTTTGCAGAAATGTCTGTTCATGTCCTCTGCCCATTTCTTGATTGGATTATTTGTTCTTTGGGTGTTGAGTTTGATAAGTTCTTTATAGATTTTGGATGCTAGCCCTTTATCTACTATGTCATTTGTGAATATCTTCTCCCATTCTGTCAGTTGTCTTTTGGTTTTGTTGACTGTTCTCTTTGCTGTGCAAAAGTTTTTGATCTTGATGAAGTCCCAATCGTTCATTTTTACCCTTGCTTCCCTTGCCTTTGGCAATATTTCTAGGAAGAAGTTGCTACAGCTGAAGTAGAAGAAGTTTTTGCCTGTGTTCTTCACAAGGATTTTGATGGATTCTTGTCTCACATTGAGGTCTTTCATCCATTTTGAGTCTGTTTTTTGTGTGGTGTAAGGAAATGGTCCAGATTCAATTTTCTGCAAGTGGCTGTCTAATTGTCCCAACACCATTTGTTGAAGAGACTGTCTTTTTTCCATTGGACATTCTTTCCTACTTTCTTGAAGATTAGTTGACCACAGAGTTGAGGCTCTGTTTCTGGGCTCTCTATTCTCTCTATTAGTTCCATTGATCTCTGTGTCTGTTTCTATGCCAGTACCATACATCTTGATGATTACAGCTTTTTAATAGAACTTAAGACTGGAATTGAGATGCCACCCACTTTGGCTTTCTTTTTCAACATTCCTCTGGCTATTCAGGGTCTTTTCTGCTTCCATTTAAATTTTAGGATTATTTATTCCATTACTTTGAAAAAACTTGATGGTATTTTCCTAGGGATTACATTAAATGTGTAGATTACTCTAGATAGCATAGACATTTTCACAATATTTGTTCTTCCAATCCATGAGCATGGAACATTTTTCCATTTCTTTGTGTCTTCCTCAATTTCTTTCATGAGTGCTTTATAGTTTTCTGAGTACAGATACTTTGTCTTCTTGGCTAGGTTAATTCCTAGGTTTCTTATGGTTTGGGGTGCAATTGTAAATGGGGTCGACTCCTTAATTCCTCTTTCTTCTGTCTTTTTGTTGGTGTATAGACATGCAACTGATCTGTGCATTGATTTTATATCCTGACACTTCACTGAATTCCTGTACAAGTTCTAGCAGTTTTGGATTGGAGTCTTTTGGATTTTCCACATAAAGTATCAGATCATCTGCAAAGAGTGAGAGTTTGACTTCCCCTTTGCCAATTCAGATGCCTTTTATTTCTTTTTTGTTATTTGATTGCTGGGGCTAGGACTTCTAGTATTATGTTGAATAGCAGTGGTGATAGTGGACATCCCTGCCATGTTCCTGACCTTAGGGGTAAAGCTCTCAGTTTTTCTCCATTGAGAATGATATTTGCTGTGGGTTTTTCATAGATGGCTTTGATGATATTGAGGTATGTGCTCTCTATCCCTATATTTTGAAGAATTTTGATCAAGAAAGGATGCTGTACTTTGTCAAATGCTTTTGCAGAATCTATTGAGAGTGTCAGGTGGAACTTGTTCTTTCTTTTATTAAAGTATTGTATCACATTGATTGATTTGCGGATGTTGAACCAACGTTGCAGCCCAGGAATCAATCCCACTTGGTCGTGGTGAATAATCCTTTTATTGGACAATTGGATCCTATTGGCTAATATTTTGGTGAGAATTTTTGCATCTGTGTTCATCAAGAATATTGGTCTGTAATTCTCCTTTTTGATGGGGTCTTTGTCTGGTTTAGGGATCAAGTAATGGTGGCCTCATAAAATGAGTTTGGAAGTTTCCCTTCCATTTCTATTTTTTGGAACAGTTTTAGGAGAATAGGAATTAATTCTTCTTTAAATGCTTGGTAGAATTCCCCTGGGAAGTCATTTGGCCCTGGGCTCTTGTTTGTTGGGAGATTTTTGATGATTGCTTCAATTTCCTTACCAGTTATGGGTTTGTTCAGGTTTTCTATTTCTTCCTGGTTCAGTTGTGGTAGTTTATACTTCTCTAGGAATGCATCCATTTCTTCCAGATGGTCAAATTTGCTGGTGTATAGTTGTTCATAATATATTCTTATAATTGATTGTATTTCTTCTTTGTTGTTGGTTGTGATCTCTCCTCTTTCATTCATGATTTTATTTATTTGGGTCCTTTCTCTTTTGTTCTTTATAAGTCTGGCCAGGGGTTTATCAATCTTATTAAATCCTTCAAAGATCCAGCTCCTAGTTTCATTGATCTGATCTACTCTTCTTTTGGTTTCTATTTCATTGATTTCTGCTCTGATCTTTATGATTTCTCTTCTGCTGGTCTAGGCTTTCTTTGTTGTTATTTCTCCAGCTTCTTTAGGTGTAGGGTTAGATTGCATACTTGAGACCTTTATTGGTTCTTGAGAAAGGCTTCTATGGCTATGTACTTTCCTCTCAGGACTGCCTTTGCTGTGTCCCACAGATTTTGAACAGTTGTGTTTTCATTTTCATTTGTTTCCATGAATTTTTTTCAACTCTTCTTTAATTTCCTGGTTGACCCATTTATTCTTTAGTGGGATGCGCTTTAGCCTCCATGTATTTGAGTTCTTTCCACCTTTCCTCTTGCGACTGAGTTCTAGCTTTGGAGCATTATGGTCTGAAAATATGCAGGGAATGATCCCAGTCTTTTCTTTCTGGTTGAAAACTGATTTGTGACCCAGGATGTGATCTATTCTGGAGAATGTTCCATGTGCACCAGAGAAGAATGTGTATTCTATTGCTTTGGATGGAATGTTCTGAATATATCTGTGATGTCCATCTGGTCCAGTGTGTTATTTAAAGCCTTTATTTCCTTGTTGATATTTTGCTTCTGTGATCTGCCCTTTTCAGTGAGGGTGGGTGTTCAAGTCCCCTACTATTATTGTATTATTGTCAATGTGTTTCTTTGATTTTGTTATTAATTGATTTATATAGTTGGCTGCTCTCATGTTAGGGGCATAGATATTTAAAATCATTAGACCTTCTTTTTGAACAGACCCTTTCAGTATGATATAGTGTCCTCCCTTATCTCTCATTATAGTCTTTGGCTTAAAATTTAATTGATCTAAGGATTGCCACCCTAGCTTTCTTTTGATGTCCATTAATGTGGTAAATTGTTTTCCACCCCCTCACTTTAAATCTGGAGGTGTCTTTGTGTCTAAAATGAGTTTCTTGTAGACACCATATTGATGGGTCTTGTGGTTTTGTTGTTGTTGTTGTTGTTGTTTTATCATTCTGATACCCTGTGTCTTTTGTCTGGGACATTTAGCCCATTTACATTCAGGGTAACTGTTGATAGATATTAATTTAGTGCCATTGTATTGCCTGCAAGGTGACTGTTACTGTATATTGTCTCTGTTCCTTTCTGGTCTACTACTTTTAGGCTCTCTCTTTGCTTAGAGGACCCCTTTCAATATTTCCTGTAGGGCAATTTTGGTGATGGCAGATTCTTTTAAATTTTGTTTGTCCTGGAGGCTTTTTATCTCTCCTACTATTTTCAATGATAACCTAACTGGATAGAGTATTCTTCATTGCATATTTTTCTCATTTAGTGCTCTGAATAGATCATGCCAGTTCTTTCTGACCTGCCAGTCTCTGTGGATAAGTCTGCTGCCAATCTAGTATTTCTATGATTGTATGTTACAGACTTCTTGTCCTGAGCTGCTTTCAGGATTTTCTCTTTGTCACTAAGACTAGTAAGTTTTACTATTAGATAATGGGGTGTGGACCTATTTTTACTGATTTTGAGGGGCATTCTCTGTGCCTCCTGGATTTTAATGCTTGTTCCCTTTGTCATTTTAGGGAAATTCTCTACTATAATTCGCTCCAATATACCTTCTGCCCCTCTCTCTCTTACTTTTTCTGGAATCCCAATTATTCTAATATTGTTTCATCTTATGAGATCACTTATCTCTTGATTTCTCCCATTGTGGTCCAGTGGTTGTTTGTCTCTCTTTTGCTCAGCTTCTTTATTCCCTGTCACTTGGTCTTCTATATTACTAATTCTCTCTTCTGCCTCATTTATCCTAACAGTAAGAGCCTCCATTTTTTTATTGTACCTCATTAATATCTTTTTATTTCAACTTGGTTAGATTTTTGTTCTTTTATGTCTCCAGAAAGGGCTTTTATTTCTCCAGAAAGGGTTTCTCTAATATAATTCTTGCCTTTTTCGAGCCCAGCTAGCACCTGAGAATCGTTGTTTTGAACTCTAGTTCTGACAAACTACCAATGTCCTTATGGATTAGGTCCCTAGCCTTTGGTACTGCCTCTTGTTCTTTTTTTGTGTGTGTGTTGAGTTTTTCTGCCTTGTCATTTTATCCAGATAAGAATATATGAATGAGAGAATAAAATAGTAAAAGGGTGGCAAAGATCCCAGAAAAATGTATGCTAACCAAATCAGTAGAGATCCAAACCTGGGGGGAAAAGAAAGGGGGATTAAAGAAATAAGTATAAAAAAATAAAAAATAAAAATTATATATATATATGTGTGTGTGTATGTATATATATATATTAGACTGGTGGATAGAACAGAGACACCTACTTGATTTTGGGTGTTTTTTGGTCTCTTAGAAAAAACTACTTCCCGAAATTTTGAAGAAAGAAAAACTTATATATATATACAAAAATAAGGGTTAACACAATGAAGGGATGGAATATTACTGTAATGATGAAAATTAAAAATTTTCTTAAAAAAGGAATTGATAAGCAAGTTGGAAAAAGAAAAAAAAGAGGAGGGAATGTGCTCAAGCTGGAGAATAAAACAAAGCCATGTGATAGATCAGGGTATATTTTGATTTATTAGAAGAAATTGTATCCTAAAATGTTTTAGAAAAAAAAATCTATGTGTATACAAAAAATTAGGTTAAATACAATGAAAGGATAAACTATGACTATTACAATGAAGGTTTAAAAAGATTTTTTTTAGAAAGATATTGTGAAGGTAAACTAGTTTAAAAAAAATTAAAAGAGGAAAGAGAAAAAATTTTAAAAATAGAATAAGAAAAAAATAAAATTAAAAAAATTTAACTTTGCAAGACTAAAGGATCATGGGGGAAAAGCCATGAATTCTCTGTGTTGCTTTCCCCTCAGTCTGGAGTTCTGTTGTTCTCCTTGATCAGTGAGCTTCGTCTTGGCTGGATGTTCTTGTTGATCTTCTGCAGGAGGGGTCTGCCTCAGTGATACACAAATATCTTTGCCCAAGGCAGAATTGCAGCAACCTTGCCAGGGACTTGGGTAAGTAATCTGCTTGGGTTCTCTTCAGAGCTTTTGTTCCCTGAATGCTTTCTGTAGAGCTTTGGAGGACGGGAATGAAGATGGCAGCCTCCCACTCTCTGGCCTGGAGGAGCTGAGAGCTCGGAGCCCCACTCCTCAGTATGCCCTCAGAGATAAGCAGTCAATCACTCTTGTCTCCCTGGTCTCTAACCACACTCCGAGCTAACCCAGCCTGTGACCAAGCTTTTCTGTCTCTGGTGCATGGCCCTGTTTGGAGTGTCCAAACCCAACAGATTTCCGCTGTGCTGTTCCTCCTGGAGCAGGAAGGTGAGTCTCCCGAATCTGCCACTTGTGGGGTCCTTGCTCAAAGAGCAGTGGCCTGACTGTGCATTGGATCCCGGTTTAAGGTAACCCTGACCTGAAAGCTCACTCTTCAGCTATCTCTGTAGTTGGCTTCCCCTCTCTGATATCTGGCAGCTCTGCCACACTCAGACACCCCCAGTCTTTCTTTCTTTCTTTTTTTTTTTTTAAAGATTTTATTTATTTATTTGTCAGAGAGAGAGAGAGGGAGAGAGAGCAAGCACAGGCAGACAGAATGGCAGGCAGAGGCAGAGGGAGAAGCAGGCTCCCTGATGAGCAAGGAGCCCAATGTGGGACTCGATACCAGGACGCTGGGATCATGACCTGAGCCGAAGGCAGCTGCTTAGCCAACTGAGCCACCCAGGCGTCCCATACCCCCAGTCTTTCAATAACCCTGTGGGACCTGAGACTGCACTGTCCCCACGGGGGCTTCACCCCCACTTAGCCTCTGGAGTGATTTTCTCAGTGAAGCAGACTTCTAAAAGTTCTGATTTTGTGCTACACTCTCTGCAGTTGCTGGGAGGTGGCTTCTCCCACCACAGTCTATCTTCCTGTCTCTTTGGATTCACTTCTCTGCACGTCCTACCTTTCAGAAAGTGGTTGATTTTATGTAACTTAGCTATTCTGTAGATAGTTCTTTAATAAATTACCTATGGCAGTTTTTATTTTACAAACACAACAACAAAAGTATCTCCCATTTTATGTGATCTTCTTACAAGGTGCCTTTTATTCTCCTCCCAAGGAAAGGTAGATCCTATGATTTCTGCCCTTGAAATATCAATGGGTTTGTATGCATAGTAGATACTGGCTTGTTAGGCTAGGTCATAGAAAGTTATAAAACTTATGTCTCTTTCTTCTTGGGAGGCTCATGCTTCTTACCAAACCAACACAGAGGAGGCTCAAGCAATAACTTGGAGAGGCCATGTGTAAGTGTTGCAGCCAATGGTCACAGCTGAGGTCCTGTGACAGCCAGTAAAATCATCAGACAAGTGAGTGAGGGAGACTTTAGATAACATCAGCCCTCAGCTGGAATCCTTCCTAGCCTTTGAGTTACTCCAGTCATTCAATTAGCTCCAACTTTGGAATCTTTCCAGGTAAGGCCATAGATTGTGGAACAGAGACAAGTCAATTATTTAACCCAAAGGATCAGGGAGTATAATAAAATTAGGGCTTTTTTGCCATTATATTTGTGATTTTTTTTCATGCAACAATGCTAACTAACTTGAATACTACTCTCACTTTACTTTCACAAGCCACTCTGTTGTGTGTATTTACTAATTTGACCTTGATTTTAGAGCCTTGCTTATACATTCCAGAGGAAACAGACTTCTGACACTGAAGCATCTTCTCTCTTGGGTGTATTCAGCCCAGTGACTATTATGCTGGACCTTGTGCATCAGTACATATCATCCACCATCTGTATTTAAGAAATCCATCAAAACCTCCATTTACTAATTATAACTTGTCCTTTTGTTGGGATTTTTTGTCAGGGATATTTTTATCAAGTAAGTAGAGATTAGACAATTGAATATATGTGATCTCTCTGCCATTTTGCATCAGAAGCCCAATAAATTTTCATTAACAGAAGTTTCAAAATCTTTGTCATTTAAAAAAAAAAAGTTGTTTGAAAAAGGTAGGATTTGATTGTGGCCTTTCATGTTGCTTTTACATTTTTAGTATTTTATGGGGGCCATTATCCACAAAATTATATTACCAGTAAAGCCTACATTATAACTAGACAATGTGGAATGATGAACACTAAGAGTAAAATCAAGGACAGTTAGGAATGCTTGGAAAATGTTATTAGCCAGATCCTGCCAGCAAACCAGTCACAATTAAAGATTTGACTCTTCAGGAGGCATATTGATTCTGAAAGCCCATTAGTGTTCCATGAAGTAAATTACAGATTGATTTAGCCTAATGATTTGCAAGCTTACTTATTGAGTTAAAATATGAGAAAAGCCTAGCTCAGTGTCTGGAACATGGTTAGAGTCAGTTAGAAGTTGTTACTTCAGTGTTTGAAAATCAAGTGGGTTATTTGAACTTGGCCAAAATTATCTCTTTCCTAGCATCTTCAGGTATTTCTGTAGATTTTTGATTATCAACATAGAACCAATCATCAAATATTTTGATGTTATATTAGGTGGTACTTTCACATAATGACAATTATTCAAAAATGATGTGCTTATATAGGATTTGACCTTTGCTGGAGGTAATCAAAGGCTGTAGACTGTTACAGTGCACAAAGAAAAAAAATATATCTGGTAACTTCTAAGATAACTTTAAACTCTGAAATATTTCGATGAATAATGAAAACATTATGGGAATATTTATAATTCTGTTTTGTTTGCCTAATTGTTTTAAAATTAAATTTGAAACATTCTCTTAATAAGTGAACTTGATTTAATATCATAGTTTATTCCTCTAGGGTGAACATTTATTCATGAAGCATTAAATTCTTCAATGATAATGGCTCTTTGTCTAGATTTCTAAAATGAAAGCAACTAATTCACATGAATTTCATATTACTTTATTTGCAAACACTTAAATTTGGAAATTAATTAGATCAAAAGCAAATTCAGCCCTTTTATTCATCTCAGTATGCTTTGAATAGAGCACATATATAAATATTAAATTCTTTTTTTAATTTTAAAAAAATTTTTTAAAGATTTTATTTATTTATTTGACAGACACAGATCACAAGTAGACAGAGAGGCAGGCAGAGCGTGGGGTGGAGGGGAAGCAGGCTCCCTGCCTGATACGGGGCTCGATCCCAGAACCTTGGGATCATGACCTGAGCTGAAGGCAGAGGCTTTAACTCACTGAGCCACCCAGGCGCCCCATAAATATTAAATTCTCTATAAACCTAGTGTCTTTTATAATTGTTCAATATCTTAAAACAAAGGTAAATAAATTAAGTCATAAAAAGCATCCATTATTTTAGGAATGACAAACATTAGTTCATAGAATAAACTGTGAAGGCTGTTAATTGGGTAATATCTAGGTGAGGAAAATAAGAAATAAAAATAAATATTATATAATGTATATTATTATTAATTATATTATTATATTAAATTTAATTTTAATTTATTATTATTATATAAATATTACTTTAAAAAATACTGAGATGTTATTTTAAAATACTATTGGAACCTTCAATTTTTTAAAAAAGATTTTATTTATTTGAGCAAGAGAAAGAGAGAGAGAGAGAGCACAAGCAGTGGGGAGGGGCAGAAGGAGAGGGAGAAGCAAACCCCCCACTGAGCAGGAAGCCCAATGCAGGACTTGATCCCAGGACCCAGACACTTAACCAACTGAGGCACTCAGGCACTTAACCAACTGAGCCCCCCAAGCGCCCTAGAACCTTCAATTTTAATAATACCTTCTATCTCTTCCTTCAAATTATCAAGTCTGACTCTATAAAAATTCTTTGTTTAATAAAAATTCTTGACATCAAAAAATAAGGAAATAACTGATTTCTTTCCTTAGGTTGTAATGTGACTGCATTTATAAAAAGATTTAATTTAGACAATAGGTTTTTCTCATTTCCTAGCTCCATTTATACCTCTATTGATTACTATTTTTCCAATTTTTTTTCTAATGTATGCAGAGATTTCAGTTATGTTTAACAATGTATCGGTGTTACACAAATACATTCAGTTTCAAAAACTATATTACAAAATATTGCAAGCTCGTAAGACTGTGGTATATTGAGTCTTTATCCCTGTGCATAGTACAGAATTTTGTTTGAAAGAAATTGGCAATTAATAAATTATAAAAAGAAAGAAATTAATAAGTGTATTTTTAAAAAGCAACCTGCAATTGGTTAATGAATCATTGATCATATTCTGCTTTAGTCTCAATCTTGGTGGAGATGTTAGCTATGCATTTGAGATGAGAGCTTTCTATGAATCAATATGAAAACTTTTTGTAGAAAGTACAATGACTTGGGAAGACTCAGGAAGAATATATTGACAAATTTCACCATTTATGTCTGGGATCAACTGCATCTCATTAATGACTGACTTGACCATCTAATGTGTACTATCTATACCAAGCAGTCAAGGTTGAGAATAATTGATTCTGACTATTGATAAAATTTATTAACAGACAGATCATATAGTTATATTCTGATTCCTACTTCAGCTCAAATTCCTATCTTGGACCTGTGGTTTACCATTTATGTTTGGGTAGAGAACTGTCACGATTAATCAACTTTTATAGTTTATGATCCCTTAGAAAATATTATTCACTTGGCACAGCTACCTCTATTGAATTTGACCTCATGACATTAGAACCCATTAGCACTTGACCCTCGGTGGGGAATGAAAATGTGATGTTGCTCTCAGATGGCATCCTCTTACCTCATTCTAGTCTCCTATTTTAACTGGTACTTAAAAATTGTAATACTCCTATCCTTCAGTACTGTCAATAAATCATGTTTTCTACCTATGACATTGGCAGAGACATCCCTCCACCATTCCTTATAATTTCCCTGTGTATAACTAGTCTTCATGCCCAGTAAGTTACACTTTGCCTAAGTTTCATTAATGAAATAGGGATTTTACCATGATTGTGTGATAGTCATTCTGTTCCAATCACAATCATTCATATCTGCTTTTGATCTGCACTAAACTTCTGAGCTACAGTGAGATGCATACATAACAAACTTATCTTTCAAACTCACTGGTCTCATCGCCATGCTTGTTAAACCTCTCCAACTTACTCCTTTAAAAAATAGTTTGGAGCTCCTTCTCTGAAGCAAATATGGACCACCCATGAATCAGCTGAATGAGAAAATCTGCACATGACAGTCAGTAAATATGAGAAATAGAGTTGGTATTGTGTTATTGCTACATATTTTAATTTGAAATTCCTGTACCTGAATTATTGCTCATAGCTTGCATACTTTGGCCCCCCATTATGCTGAATAAAACCAGACATCAGATTTCATCTGTCCCCAATACAGCTATTGGTGCTGATTTATTTATTTGACTTACCTTGTTATTTCCTTATGACATCTAAATCCATTCTAGAAAAGACTTAATAGTTTCCTCTAGTCTAGGTGCTTATGGTGTCTTTCTCTGCCAAATATTACTAAGCAGTGATTCTTAAGGACAGTAATTCAATGCATTTATTGAAGAAAAGGAAGAGGGAAGAAAGATAAGGAGTAAGGAAAGGCTGTGTAAAAAAAGAAGAATTTGGAGATTCTGTAAGCAGCATTTACTACTATATACGTTTAATAATATTGGGCCATCTGGTGTAGAAAAAGGAAATGTTATGCAGATCAAAGAGTGTGGCTTTTTTTTTTTTTTCCGAATAAACTTGAATTGGATATCCAGTCAACTGCTTTATGGACACTGAGTACTGTTAGAAGATGAGCTTTTTCTCATGCATAAAATGAAAAATTGCTGTATAATTTTATTTAGAATTAAATAATATAACAAATTGGACAGTTTCTTTTTCATTAATTTTTAAATTAATAATTTTTGAGTATACTTGACACACAAGTTTCAGTTGTTCAGCTTAGTGATTTGACAAGTTTATGTATTATGCTGTGTTCACTGCAAGTATAGCCATCATCTGCCCTGTTACACTGATATTGTGATATACTGACTATGTTCCTTATGCTGTGCCTTTATTCCTGTGACTTATTCATTCCATAACTGGACCTGTATCTCCCTCTCCACTCACCCATTTCGCCCATCTCCCCACCCTCTGGTAACCATCAATATGTTCTCTGAACTTATAGATCTGATTCTACTTTTTGCCTGTTTTTATTCGTTTTTTCAGATTCCACTTATGAGTGGAATCATATGGTATTTGTCTTTCTCAGTCTGACGTATTTCACTTAGACCTTCTAGATCCATCTGCGTGGTCTCAGATGTCATGATCTTATTCCTTACTGTGGCTGCAAATATTGTATTATATATGTATACCACATCTTCCTTATTAGTTAATCTATTGATGGACACTTAGTTTGCTTCCATATTTTAGCTATTGTAAATAATGCTGCTGTTATTATAGGGGTGCATATAATTGTCAAATTAGTTTCCATTTTCTTTGGTAAATACCCAATAATAAAATTATTGGATCTTATGATATTTTTATTTTTAACTTTTTGAGGAACTTTCATACTGTTTTCCACAGTGACTATAATAATTTACATTCCCACTAACAATGCACAAAGGTTTCTTTTTTCCCACATCTTCACCAACACCTGTTATTTCTTGTCATTTTTTATTTTAGCCATTATAACTGGTGCAGGATGATAATTTATTGTTTTGATTTGTATTTTTCTGATGTTGAGTAATGAGCATCTTTCCATGTGTCTGTTGGCCATCTGTATGTCTTCTTTAGAAAAATGTCCTTTTAATACTGTTATGCTGAAAATAAATTTAAAAAATGATTTTAAAAAAAACAAGGAATACTGTTATGCTGAAAAAAAATTTAAAAAAAAGAAAAAAGAAAAATGTCCTTTTAAGTCCTCTGCCCACTTTTTAATCAAATTGTGTGTGACTTGTAGAAGTTCTTTATATATTTTGAATATTGACACTTTATGAAATATATCATCTGCAAATTTATTCTCCCGTTCAGTAGCTTGTATTTTTTGTGATGTTGATGGTTTTCTTTGCCGTGCTAAAGTTTTTATTTTATTTCTTTTGTTTCCCTTGCCTAAGGAGACAGATTTAGAAAAATGTTACTATGTCCAATGTCAGAGAAATTTCTGCCTCTGTTCTCATCTAGGAATTTATGATTTCAGGCTTCACATTTAGGTCTTTAACCCATGATTCATTTTGAGTTTATTTTTGTGTATGGTATTAGAAAATAGTCCAATTTCCTTTTTTTTAGATGTAACTGACCATTTTACCTAGCCATTTATTGAAGAGATTGTCTTTTCCTCGTTGTATATTCTTGCCTCTTTTGGCATGGATTAACTGACCATATAACTGTGGGTTTATTTCTGGACTCTCCATTCTGTTCCACTGATCTGTATCTGGTTTTGTGCAGTACCGTACTGTTTTGATACTACAAGTTTGCACTATGGCTTGAAATTTGGTATTGTGATACCTCCAGCTTTGTTCTTTCTCAGGATTGCTTTGGCTGTTCAGTCTTTTAAGGTTCCATACACATTTTAGGAATATTTATTCTAGTTCTGTAAAAAATGCTGTTGGTATTTTGATAGGATTTGCATTGAATCTGTAGTTTTCTTTCTGGACATTTTAACAATATTATTTATTCTAATCCATGAATGTGGAATATTTTTCCATTGTTTGTGTCATCTTAATTTCTGTCATCAGTGTTTTATAGTATTTGGAGTACAGGTCTTTCACCTCTTTGGTTAAGTTTATTTGTAGGTATTTTATTCTTTTTGGTGCAATCGTAAATGGTGTTTGCTTTTTTTTTAATTTCTCTATCTGCAGCTTTATTATTAACTCATAGAAACACTACCAATTTCTGGGTATTAATTTTGTGTTCTGACACTACTGAATTCATTTGTCACTTCTACTAATTCTTTTTGGAGGAGTCTTTAGGATTTTCTATATTTAGTGTCATGCCTTCTAAAAATAGTGACAGTTTAATTTTTCTTTACCAATATGGATGCGTCTTTTTTTCCTTTTTTCTTGTCTGATTACTGTGGCCAGGGCTTCCAATATTATTTTTACTAATAGTGGTGAGAGTGGCAACCTTGTCTTGTTCCTGATCTTAGAGGAAATGCTCTCAGTTTTTCACCATTGAGGCTGACGTTAGCTGTGGATTTTTCCCATGTGACTTTTATTATATTGAGGTATGTTCCCTTTAATCTCACTTGGCTGTGAGTTTTTATTGTAAATGAATGTTGTCAAATGCTTTTTCTGCTTCCTTTGAAGGGATCATATGATTTTTATCTTTGATATTTTGACATACTATATAACATTGATTGATTTACAAGTATTGAACCCCCAAAATAATCCCATATGCTTGAGATGAATGAATTTTTAATATATTGTTGTATGACCTTTTCTAATATTTTTTTGAGGGTTTTTGCATCCATGCTCATTAGGAATAATGTCCTATAGTTTTCTTTTGGTGTAGTGTCTATCTGGTTTTAGTATCAGGGTGATGCTGGCCTCATAGAATATATTTGGAAGCTTTCCTTCCATTTCTATTTTTTTAGAATAGTTTGAAGAAAATAGGTATTAATTCTCCTTTAAATGTCTTGTAAAATTTACCAGTGAAGTCATCTGGTTCAGAACTTAATTTTTTGGTAGTTTTTTCTTCTCTTTTGATTATCAATTCAATTTTCTTACTTGGAATTAGTCTGTTCAGATTTTTTATTTCTTCTTGATTCAGTTCTGAAAGATTATGTTTCAAGGAATTCATCCATTTCTTCTAGGTTTTTCAGTTTTCTGTCATATAATTTTTTTATATTATTCTCATAATGCTTTGTATTTCTGGGGTATCAGCTGGTACTTC
This sequence comes from Enhydra lutris kenyoni, assembly GCF_002288905.1. Lineage (NCBI taxonomy): Eukaryota > Metazoa > Chordata > Mammalia > Carnivora > Mustelidae > Enhydra > Enhydra lutris. The sequence continues at coordinate 22,857,758 of NW_019154095.1, read as the reverse complement.
TCTGATTTTATTTATTTGGGTCCTTTTTGATTTTTTCTTGATGAATCTGGATGGGTTTGTCCATTGTCTTTACATGTTCAAAGAACCAGCTCTTGGTTTCATTGATTTTTTTTTTTTTCTTTCTCTTTTTCTCTTCTCTCTATGTCATGTGTTTCTGCTCTAATCTTTATTTATTTATTTTTTTCACCTACTTACCTTGGGCTTAGTTCTTTCTTTTTCTAGCTCCTTTGGGGGGAAAGTTAGATTGTTTATTTGGGCTTGTTCTTGTTTTTTGTTTGTTTTTGTTTTTGTTTTGTTTGTTTGTTTGTTTGTTTTTTGAGGTAGGCCTGTCTTGCTATATATTTCCCTCTTAGAACTGATCTCATGGGGCACCTGGATGGCTCAGTTGGTAAAACATCTGCCTTTGAAAAAAAAAATCTGCCTTTGGTTCAGCTCCAAATCCTGGAGTCCTGGGATTGAACCCCTCATAAGGCTCCCTGCTCAGTGGGGAGTCTGCTTCTCCTTCTGCCCTTCACCTTTCTTATGCACCTTTTCTCTCTCAAATAATAAGTAAAATTTAAAAAAAAAACAAAACAAACAAAACAAAAAAGAAAACCTGCTTTCACTGTGTCCCAAAGATTTAGGACTGTTGTGTTTTTACTTTCATTTGTCTCCTTGTGTTTTTTAAATTTCTTCTTTGGGTATCTGGATGACTCTGTCGATTAAGAATCTGCCTTCAGCTCAGGTCATGATCCCAGGGTCCTGGGATTGAGTCCTACTGCTCAGGGGAGAACCTCTTCTCCCTTTACCCTCCACCCAGCTGTGATCTTTCTCTCTCATACTCTCTCTCAAATAAATAAATAAATAAAATCTTTTTAAAAAATTTCTTCTTTGATTGCTCTTTGACCCATCAGCTGTTTAGTATCATGTTGTTTAATCTCCACGTGTTTGTGTTTTCTCTATTTTTTGATGTGTATTTGTGATTTATTTCTACTTTTATACAGTTGTGATTGGAAAAGATGCATGGTACAATTTCAGTTCTTCTGAAATTTATTGAGACCTGGTTTTTTGGCTTAATATGTGATCTATCCTGGAGAATCTTCCATATGTACTTGGAAAGAATGTGTATTCTGTTGTTTTTGGATGGAATGTTCTGTATATATCTGTTATGTCCATCTGGTCCAATGTGTCATTCAAAGACATTGTTTTCTTATTAATTTTCTGTCTGCATCACCTATTCATTGATGTAAGTGGAATACTAAAGTCACCTACCATTATTGTATTACCATTAGTTTCTCTCTTTATGTCCATTGATAATTGTTTTATGGATTTAGATGCTTCAGTGTTGGGTGCATAGCTATTTACAATTGTAATATCCTAGCCTATTGTATTTCTGGGCAACAGTTTTGGATTGATCTCTTTATCAATATGTAATGCCCTTCTTTGTCTCTTCTTAAAATCTTTGTTTTTAATCCTTTTTTATAAATAATTATATAAATTATATAAAATATTTTTAGATATAATTATTAATTTCCTGGCTTTTTTTTCTAATTCTATTTGTATGGTGAATAGTTTTTCTATCCATTCAATTTCAGTTTTTATCTGTGTTCAGGTCTGAGGTGAGTCTTGTAAGCAGCATATAGATGGGTATTGTTTTGTTTTATATATATTCCACCACCTTATGTATTTTGATTGGAGTCGTCAGGCCATTTACATTAAAGTAATTATTGATTTTCCAGAGTGGCTGCACCAATTTGCATTCCCACCAACAGGAGGAGATGAGCAAAATGGGTAATGGGCATTAAGGAGGGCACTTGTTATGATGAGTACTGGTGTTATATTTAAGTGATGAATCACTAAATTCTGTTTCTGAAACCAATATTACACTATATGCTAACAAGTAGAATTTAAATAAAATAAATTTGAAAAAAATAAGGTAATTATTGGTAGGTATGAACTTATTGCTATTTTTAAATTTGTTTTCTGGTTGTCTTGTAATTCTTTGTTCCTTTCCTTTCTTGCTCTATTTCTCTGTGATTGATGAATTTTTATAGTGTTATGTTTGGCTTTTTATTTCTTTAAATTTTGTATCTATAATAAGTTTTAGGTTTGTGTTTACCATGAAGTTTGTATATAACATCTTAAGTAAATAGCACTCCATATTAATTTGATGAGCAAGGATCTAACATTTAATCACCATACTCTTCTTTGTTGATTAATGTCTTCTAGAGACATAAAGATGTTAGTGTCATTAAAAGTGGAAGACTGTGATGACAAAATGCATTCTAAGCTTTAGTTTTGGCAAATTTGGGCAAAGATAAGAACCAATACCTTGTCAAATCGACTAAAGTAGTGTTAAGGAATATTACTTACACCACTGGTGTATGTGTGAAAAGATAGTATTCATCCCATATCTACCAATAGATGCAGGACACAAGACATTAAGAGATTCTTAACTTTTATTTTTGGACAACAGTTTCCTCCACTTTATTGCTACTTTTCAGAAAATCCTTATAATTCCAGTATTAAATCCAAGGAAATCTAAAAGGATAGTACCAGTGAGACCACAGGGACATGCAGACTTATAGCCAATAACTAGAAAGTGCGTGGAAGCTCATGCACCAAACTATTAACAGAAGCCATTTCTGGGCATATAAGTGTATTAGAATGGTAGGTTTTTCTCTTTATAGTGTAGGGATAAGGGTAAATACCTCAATATCATAAAAGCCATTTTTGAAAAACCCACAGCAAATATCAACTAAGGTCAGAAACACAGCAGGGATGTCCACTATCACCACTGCTATTCAACATAGTACTATAAGTCCAAGCATCAGCAGTCAGACAACAAAAAGAAATAAAAGGCACCTGAATCAGCAAAGATTCTCTCACTCTTTGCAGATGATAAGATACTTTATGTGGAAAACCCAAAAGACTCCACTCAAAAATGTTAGAACTCATATAGGAAAACAGTGAAATATCAGGATATAAAATCAATGCACAGAAATCAGTTGCATTTCTACACACCACCAGTAAGACTGAAGAAAGAGAAATTAAGGAGTAAATCCCATTTATGAGTGCAGCCAAAACCATAAGATACCAGGGAATAAATCTAACCAAAGAGGCAAAGAATTCTGTACTCAGAAAACTATAGAATACTCATAAAAGAAATTGAGGAAGACACAAAGAAATGGAAAAACGTTCTATGCTCATGGATTAGAAGAACAAATATTGTGAAAATGTCTATGCTGTCTAGAGCATTCTACACATTTAATGCAATACTTACGAAAATACCATCAACTTTTTTCAAAGAAATGGAACAAATAATCCTAAAATTAATATGGAACCAGAATAGACCCCAAATAGCCAGAGGAATGCTGACAAGCCAAAGTTGGTGGAATCACAATTCCAGACTTCAAGCTCTATTACAAAGCTGCAGTCATCAAGACAGTATGGTACTGGCACAAAAACAGACACAGAGATCAATGGAATAGACTAGAGAGCCCAGAAATGGACCCTCACCCCTGTGGTCAACTTATTTTTTTTTTTTTTAAAGATTTTATTTACTTATTAGACAGAGAGTGAAAGAGATCACAAGTAGGCAGAGGGGCAGGGAGAGAGAGAGGGGGAAGCAGGCTCCCTGCTGAGCAGAGAGCCCAATGTGGGGCTCGATCCCAGGACCCTGAGATCATGACCTGAGTCAAAGGCAGAGGCTTAGCCCACTGAGCCACCCAGGTGCCCCTGTGGTCAACTTATTTTTGACAAAACAGGAAAGAATGTCCAATGGAAAAAGGACAGTCTCTTCAACAGGTGGTGCTGGGAAAATTGGACAGCCGCATGCAGAAAAATGAAACTGGACCATTTATTTACATCACACACACAAATAGACTCAAAATGGATGAAAGACCTCAGTGTGTTGTGTTGATATGATGAACATCCTGTGGTATCAAAATTATACATAGAGTTCTCTTACCATTGAGTTTCCGGTTTATTACAGGTAGAGACAAAATGAACTGAATGCTGAAATAGAATAATATATTAATAATTGTGTAAGTGCTATGAAGGGAGAGGGCAGTGCCTTGTGATGGCAAAAAATAAGACCTGGTAATCTAGGCTAAATAGGAAGACCAGGAAACCTAGCTGGGGAAAAAAAAAAAATGTTATTTAAGTGTGACTTTAACCTTGAATAGGGTTAATTGGAAAGTAGAAAAAAAAACATTTATGATTGTGTAGGGAATAGTTTTACTTCCATTTTCTTCTGAAAGCTAGCCCTCTCTCCCATAAGTGCAGTAAAGGAAAAGACATAAGCCCACAAGGAAAAAAGGAGGAAAGGGGGGGAAAAATGTAAAGGAAAAGACATAAGTCCACCACAACGGAAGATAGGTATTAAGAAGTCAGGATAAAGAGGAAAAGAAGATAAGCACACATTCCACCCATGAGGAATCTGAATAGAATCCAAATTTTAACTGCAATACTGGAATTTTAAGGTCAACGGAAACTATATGTTCAAAGTTTGAGGAAAGATTTTTTGTTTCTGTTTTTGTTTTTCCATTTTAGAAATACATACCATGTATAGCTATCACTTACCTATGAGGATATAATAACAAGGCTTTTCAGACAAGGACAACCTCAAAAAAATTATTTCCTTTGACCAATTCTCAGGAAATTTTTGGAAGAGGGGCTTTCCCAAAGTAAAATAGTGAAATTAAACATGGTCATATATAGAATCCGAAGAAGATGGACCTTGGTGCAAGGGAAAGAGATTATGGGAAAACAAAATCTCTGGGCAGCTCCTGTGCAAGCCAGCTGGAGAGTCTGTCTTGTGTTCATGCCTGAAGAAACAGTTTGAGGGCTCTGGGGCAGAAAGCTGCAAAATTTTGCCAATGATACCAGACCTGGTGTGTGTGGATGATCCGAGGGAAGAGTTACATTTACTGAAGGAATTTAGTGTGACTAACTGATAGGTACACAGCAAACTAAGCAAAGTGATTTTAAACTCTGGTTAAGATGTAGTAGAAGGGAAAATAAAGGGAAAAAAGAAACGAAGCCTCCGTTGTAAATAAATTTTCAGTCATGTTTTCATATATGCTGAATAAGTGCTAAGTAAAACTTCCTGAATTTTGATTTGAGCAAATGGAGTTTGGGGCCATTTTCTGAGATGGTGAAAAATGGAGGAGTAACCAAAAGAGAATCAGAGAGTTTCATATGAAAGCATGAAGAAACTAGCCGCAGTAGAAGTGTAGAAACTATTCCAAATGTCAAGGCTGAAAGTTTGTTATCCTTTATCCATTTCCCTTTCTTCCTTAGGGACCTGTTCCTATACAGTCAGGGACAAGGATGTGCCCAGCTAACATTTCTCATATTCCCTTTTACATAGTATTGGCCATTGAGATAGAGAAATTTGAGGTGGTGATTATAGAGAATTATTTTTTAAAGGGGCTAAGTTGGGAGGCAGACAAATTTTTGTGTTTTACTTCTCTTTCCTTGAAAATGGAGGCTCCTCTCTTAAGGATGGAGAAGAAGGATTGCCTTTGGGAGGAGAGGGAAGAGGGAGCAATAAAGTTGTTTGGGTTTCCGGATTTTTATAACTAAAGCATTCTAACTGATAGAAGCATCGATGTTATATCTTTTGTTCAATATGAGGTCTTTAATCCTTGTGTATCTTCCCCATTTTTCCTCTTTGACATGTCTTTAGATTTTCATTTTAAGCCTCACTTTATCTTTTTAAGAAGAGTTCCTGAAACTATCTGTGGTGTAAAGCAAGTTTATTTGTAATTTCCATTGTGTTTCACGCTGTTTTGTTAAAATACATAATTGCGTGCTTGCGTGTCATATCAATGCCAAGGTGCTATTAAATGTGTAAATTCATCTCCTCCATTTATATTAAATGTCTCTACTTATCTTGTCCCAGACTAGCAGTGATGTGTGCATTACATTTTGACTAGCACTACACTAAGGGAGAAATCTCTGTATCTTGTATCTATATATCATCTATTTTCATTTTCATTTTCATATTTCAAGTGTAGAACTATTTTAGCTGCACTTAAAAAGGGAAAACCAAACCAAAGACAAGAATTTTTACTTGTGAACAGAATTTTTCATTTTCAACTTTACCTCCTCAAGGGAAAAGGAATGTAGAAATCATTGTGATATTTCCTTTTTCACTATTATGCAACATTTGTATTTCAAACCGACTATTTTGATAGTTCCTTTTTAAAATTTAATTTTATTTTTTCAGTGTTTCAAGATTCATTGTTTATGCACCACACCCAGTGCTCCATGTAATACGTCCCCTCCTTAATACCCACCACCAGGCTCACCTAACCCCTACTCCTTCCCCTCCCCCTCCAAAACCCTCAGTTTGTTTCTCAGAGACTATTTTGATTTTTCAAATTAGATATTTATAAGGTTGTTTTTCTTGCTCTTGAAGTGAACATTTCTCCTGGATAGTTCTAGATATGACTCCTTTTTAATTATACTTTTGTGGGTAAATGTTGCATAGACTCATGGATTTATTTCCTGGTTGCTTTTGTAATTTTATTTGTTCCTTTCTTCTTCTCTGCTCTTTTCTCTTGTTTTTGGTGACTTTTTTAATGTTATATTTGGACTTCATTTTTTATGACTATTATAGGTGTTTGTTTTCTGGTTACCAAGCAGTTCATATACGACATTCTATGTATATAGCAATCTATATTAAGTTGATAGTTACTTAAGTTCAAACATATTCTGAAAACACTGCATTTTTAAACCCCTCTGTGATTTATGTATATGATGTCATAATCTACATCTTTTTATTTTCTGTATCCCTTCACATATACACCCTTCCCCTCTGGTAACCATCAGCTTGTTTTTTACAGTAAAGAGTGTGTTTCTTGGTTTGCCTCTGTCTCCTTTGCTCCCCATTTACTCATTTGTTTTGTTCCTTAATTTCCACATATGAGTGAAGTCTTATGGTATTTGTCTTTCTTTGACTGACTTATTTCACTTAGCATAATACTCTCTAGCTTCATCCAGGACATTGCAAATAGCAATATCTCATTTTTTTATGGATAAGTAATATTCCAGTGTATGTATATGTGTATATATACATATATGTGTATATGTACATGTGTGGGTGTGTGTGTATACATACACATAGCTACATCTTCTTTATTCATTCATCAGTAGATAGACACTTGAGCTGTTTCCATAATTTGACTATTGTAGGTAATGCTCCTATAAACATGGATGTGCTTGATCTCTTTGAGTTAGTATTTTAATATTCTTTGGGTAAATACCTAGTAGTGCAACTGCTGGATAGAGTTCTGTTTTTAGCTTTTTGAGGAATCTCCATACCATTTTCTAGAGTGGCTGCGCTAGTTTGCATTCCCACCAACAGGGCATGAGTGTTCCCTTTTTGCATTCTCAACTACACCTGTTGTTTCTTGTGTTGTTGATTTCAGCTGCTGACAGCCGCTGACGGCTTATTGTAGTTTTGATTTGCATTTCCCTAATGATTAGTGAAGTTGAGCATCTTTCCATGTGTCAATTGGCCGTCTGGATTCTTCTTTGGAAAAATGTCTATTCAGATCTTCTGCCCATTTTTAAAGTGGATTATTTGGTTTTTGAATAGTGAGTTTTATAAGTTCTTTATATATTTGGGGTACTAAACATTTTATCAGATACGTTATTTCCAAATATCTTCTCCTAGTTTCTAGGTTGCGTTTTAGTTTTGTTGATTGTATCCTTTACTGTGCATAAGATTTTACTTTGGTGAAACCCAAATATTTTATTTCTGCTTCTGTTTCCTCTTGCCTGAGGAGACATATCTAGAGAGAGGAGTTGTTATGGTTGTCAGAGAGGTTATTGCCACGATATATTCAAAGTGCTAAATGGGAAAAATCTGCAGCCAAGAATATTCTAATCAACAAGGCTATCATTTAAAATAGAAATACAGATAGTTCCGCAGATAAACAAAACTAAAGATGTTTGTGACCACTGAATCAACTCTGCAAGAAATATTAAAGGGGACTCTGAGTGCAGAGACCAAAAGTGACAAAGACAAGAAAGGATCAGAGAAATCTCCAGAAATAATGACAAAGCAAGTAATAAGATGACAACAAATGCATATTATCAATAATTCCTTTGAATATAAATGGACTAAATGCTCCAATAAAAAGACGTAGGGTGTCAGAATGAGTAAAAAAACAAGACCCATCTATATGTTGCTTACAAGAGACCCATTTTAGACAGAAGGACAAGTACAGATTGAAAGTGAGGGGATAGAGAAACATTTATCATGCAAATGGATATCTGGGAAGCTTTGTCTCTCCTTTAATTCTAAATGATAATCTTGCTGTCTAGAGTACTTTTGGTTGTAGGCTTTTTCCTTTCAGCACTTTGAATATATCATGCCATTCCCTCTGGCCTCCAGTGTCCCTGATGAAAAATTGGATGATAACCTTGAGGGGGTGGTCTCCCTTGCATGTAACTAGTTGCTTTAATCTTGTTGCTTTTGGGTGGCTCAGTTGGTTAAGCATTTACCTTCCACTCAGGTCATGATCCCAGGGTCCTGGATCGAGTCCCACATCAGGCTCCTTGGTCAGCGGGGAGACTGCTTCTCCCTTTGCCTGCTGTTCCCTCTGCTCGTGTTCTCTCTCAATGACAAATAAATAAATAAAATCTTTAAAAAAAAAAAAGATTCTCTCTTTAGTTTTTTTTTTTTTTAATGATAGCGGATCTTTTTTTTTCTAAGATTTTATTTATTTATTTGACACAGAGAGAGAGACCACAAGTAGGCAGAGCAGCAGGCAGAGGGAGACTGGGAAGCAGGCTCCCCACCGAGCAGAGAGCCCAATGCAGGGCTTGATCCCAGGACCCTGAGATCATGACCTGAGCTGAAGGCAGAGGCTTAACCCATGAGACATCCAGGCACCCCTTTAGTTTTAATTTTTGTCATTTTAATTTCTTTATACTGGTGTGGACCTCCTTGGGTTTATCTTGTTTGGGGCCCTCTATGCTCCCTGGACCTGGATGTCTGTTTCCTTCCTTAGGTTAGGGAAGTTTTCAGCTATTATCTTCAGGTAAGTTTTCTGCCTCTTTTCCTTTCTCTTCTCCTTCTGAGATCCCCATATTATAAATGTTAGTACACTTGATGTTATCACAGATGTCCCTTAACCTATCATCATTTAAAAAATTAATAATAATGATTATTATTATTATTATTATTGCTTTGTGCTTGGTTGCTTTCTACTATCCTGTCTTCCAGATTGCTGATCCATTTTTCTGCATCCTCTACTCTGCTGTTGATTTCCTCTAACGTATCTTACATTTCAGTTTTTGTGTTCTTTAGTTCTGCTTATCCTGTCATTTTCTTGAAGTTCTGAGTCCATCCACTATTCTGTCCAGTCTGATGAATGTCTTTATGACCTTTACTTTGAACTCTTTATCAAATAGATTGCTTACCCTGTTTTGTTTAGTTATTTTTCTGTTGTTTTCTCTTTGTTTATTTGAAACATATTTCTCTATTTCTTCATTTTGTCTGACTCTTTGTGTTTGTATCTATTAGGTAGGTCAGCAGTATCTTCTGGTCTTGAATGTAGTTGCTTATTTAGAAAGTGTCCTGTGGAACCCAATAGCATAATCCCCATTGATCAACAGAACCAGATGTTCCAGAGATGTCTCCTGTGTGGGCTGCATGTGCCTGTGCCCTTCTATTGTGACTCAACTGCAATTGCTGTGGGTGCACTTGTATGCAAAGGTTGCCCCCAGTATGGCTGACTAAGAGGGCCACTGTAGATACTGCTGGTATTCTGGTAGGTGGGGATAGCTAACCCCTTACCCAAGGCAGGAATCACTCTGAAGTGTCACCATTCCTGGCTGGGCCTGCCCACTGAGTGTGGCAAGACAAAAGTCACTCTAAAGGGACATCAATTTCAATTAAATCTGCCTGGTGGGTGTGGCAGGGTAGAAACCTCTTCAGATGAGCATCTGCCACTGTGGACAAGTTGGGTGGGGTAGGTCTGCAAGGGAATTCCAATGGTACTAGTACATAGATGCAGAGTGTCTGAACTAGCTCTTTTGAGCATCCAGCCACTTAGACTGAAGGAGAGCAAAAAAAGTTACACCTATTAGCACTTCTGGAGAAGGAATCCTGCAGATTCCTGCCCTCTGGCCATGTATCCCAAAATTAGTCAGTAAATCTCCTTCACATATAACTCACATTTTCAAACTTCTGTTTTTGTGTTGGACTACAGACAAAATGTATAGCATTCTGGCCTTTTAAGATCTTAGTGTGGAGACCTAATTTCCTACACATCTCCCTCACTCTTCTGGAGTTAAGTCTCACTAATCTGCAAAACGAGATATTATGGGGGTTGTCTTCCCTGTACAGAGGTGCCCAACAAGGGTCTTGATCCCCTCACTTCTCCACACCTGTGATATTCCTCCTGCTGTGTGTCAGAGGGTCAGGGATTTGGTTTCCAGAGCACCTCTGCCCCTCTTAACCACTTGTGATGTGTCCTTCTCTTTATGTCTTTAACTGTAGAAGATATGGTCTGTGAGTCTTAAGGTCATTTGCAGAGTGAGATGCATTGTAAATGTTGCCTTGGTGTGTCCATTCAGAATCCTTCTGTTCCACCATTTCCCTTCTAGTGCACTGTCTTCCTTCTACTCTATCAACACAGATGTGTTGCTCAGCTTCCCCCTTCAATGGCAGGACAGATTATTTTTAAATTAGTATTTGTTTCTTTTGTGGAGACTTCTGTCTTTATTTGGAATACAGTTTCTTATTTTATGATGCTTAATCTTATTAAAGTATTCCCATTTATTTTATTTATATACTTATTTACTGAAATGTTCTTTTGTGCTTCATTTGGAAGCTAATTTAGGACTCAAGTCTGTCTTTCAATAGAATAGGTAAGCTCTTCATATTTTTTTTTAAAGATTTTATTTATTTATTTGACAGACAGAGATCACAAGTATGCAGAGAGGCAGGCAGAGAGAGAGGAGGAAGCAGGCTCCCTGCTGAGCAGAGAGCCCGATGTGGGGCTCGATCCCAGGACCCTGAGATCATGACCTGAGCCAAAGGCAGCGGCTTAACCCACTGAGCCACCCAGGCGCCCCTCTTCATATTTTTTCTTCCTCTCCTCTTGGTTTCTGCTGGAATGCTTCTTCATATTAACTGGAGGGTTGGTTGCTGCATTCAGCTCCTGGACTGATTTTAAGAATCTGACAGATATTTTTGTTTTGTCTGCGTACTAACTTGAGGAGAGAGTGTCTTCAGACCTTACAGCCTGTTTGCCAATGCCTAAGAGAGTCTGTCCTTGTTACTCTTAGCAATTTGTTGTTCCCCTTGTATCAGAAACAACTCACTATGATGGCTGTGGAATGTCAATGTCCCTGGGGCTTTTGGATAAAATAAATGGCCATAACATCCTCTGTGGTCATTGCTGGATGTGGATCTGAAGGAAAGGAGAGGTGTAAGGTCACACCTTCCTAATCTGTAGCCTTCCTAATATTCTGTCTCAGGATTCTTACCACGACCAATGATACATCTTTTATTTTTTCCTGTATTTTAATGAGAATTTCAGTGAGAAGTTAGGTGCCACTAACTAACTCTACTTTTGGATACGAGTTATACTGTTTTTGCTTCCTTCTGCTTTGGGCCTAATTACCTAAGGATGAAAGAGTAACCTACAGGAAGAGGGAGGAGGTGAAGAAGAAGGGAGGGAGAGAGGGGAGATTAATTGATTCATTAGAGCTACCAGAGTTTCCTTACATCCACTTGCATTGTATGTGTTTACATAAACCATTTTTGTCTTGCTACAAAAACTATTTGCCATTAAAATGAATTGCTGCCATTTGATATATTTCTTTTTCTACTGCCAATATTTTTTTAGTAGTTTCAGAACTGTTACCTTTTTGGTATAAAGAAATTCAACAGATTTCTTTTTTTTATTTTGTATCTTGTGACTTTTCTGAATTCAAGTATCAGTTCTAGCAATTTTTTGGTGGACACTTTTACGTAAAGTATCTTGTCTGCAAAGAGTGAAAGGTTGACTTCTTTCTTGCTGATTTTGATGCCTTTTATTCCTTTTTGTTATCTGATTTCTGAGGCTAGGACTTCTAGAACTATATTGATTAACAGTTGTGTGAGTGGGCATCCCTGTCATGTTCCTGACGTTAGGGGAAAAGCTCTATTTTTCCCCATTGAAGATGATGTTAGCTGTGGGTCATTTGTATATGCCTTTCATAATGTTGAGGTATGTTCCTTATATCTCTACTTTCTTGAGGGTTTTTATCAAGAAAGGATGGTATATTTTATCACATGTTTTTCTGCATCTAGTGAGAGGATCATAGGGTTTTTATCCTTTCTTTTATTAATATGATGTATCATGATTGATTTGTGGATACTGAACCACTCCTGAAAACCAGGAATAAATCCCACTCGATCATGGTCAATAATCCTTTTAATGTATTATTGGATTTGATTAACCAGAATCTTGTGGAGAATATCTGTGTCAATGTTCATTAGGGATTTGGTCTATAATTCTCTTTTTTTAATAGTGTTTTTGTCTGGCTTTGGAATCAAAGTAATGCTGGCCTTATAAAATGAGTCTGGAAGTTTTCCTTCCGTTTCTATTTTTTGGAACAGCTTCAAAAGAATAGCTACAATTCTTTAAATTTTGGTAGAATTCCCCTGGGAAGCCATCTGGCTCTGGATTTTTGTTTGTTTGGAGATTCTGATTGCTGATTCAGTTTCTTTGCTGGTTATGGATCCGTTCAAATTTTCTATTTCTTCTTCTTCAGTTTTGATAGTTTATATGTTTCTAGGAATTTACCCTTTTCTTCCAGATTGGCCAATTTGTTGGCATGTCAGTATTCATAGTATTCTCTTATAAATGTTTGTGTTTCTTCACTGTTTGTTGTCATGTCTCCTCTCATTGTGATTTTATTTATTTGGGTCTTTCTTTTTTATCTTTGATAAGTCTGGCTAGGGGTTTATCAATTTTGTTAATTCTTTCAAAGAACCAGCTCCTAGTTTTGTGGGTCTGTTCTAATGTTTTTCTTTCTAAATTTCTTTTTAATCTTAATTATTTCCCTTCTTCCACTGGTTTTGGGCTTTATTTTCTATTCTTTTTCCAGCTCCTTTGAATGAAAGTTTAGGGTCTGTATTTGAAACTTTTCTTGCTTTTTGAGGAAAACCTGTATTGCTATATACTTCCCTCTTATGACTACCTTTTATATCCTAAAAGTTTTGGACTATCATGTTTTCATTTTCATTTGCTTCCTTGTATTTTATTATCCTCTTTAATTTCCTGGTTCATTTTCCCATTCATTGTTTAGTAGGCTCTTCTTTACCCACTATGTATTTGTGGTCTTTCCAATTTTTTTTTTCCTGTGATTGACTTCAAGTTTCATAGCACTGTGGTCTGAAAATATGCATGATATGATCTCAATCTTTTTGTACTGGTTGAGACTTGATTTGTGACTATGTCTGTGATCTGTTCTGGAAAATGTTCCATTTGAACTCAAAAACAATGTATATTCTGCTGCTTTAGGATGAAATCTCTGAATATGCCTGTTAAATATATATGGTCCAGCATGTCATTCAAAGTCATTGTTTCCTTGTTAATCTGCTTAGATGATCTGTCCATTGCTGTGAGTGGAATTTTAAAGTCTCATGCTATTATGGTGTTATTATCAATGAGTTTCTTTAAGTTTGTTATTAATTGATTTATATATTTGGGTGCTCCCAAGTTGGAGACATAAATATTTACAATTGTTAGATCTTCTCATTGGATAGACCCCTTTATTTTGATATAGTGCTCTTCTTCATCTCTCATTACAGTCTTTGGTTTAAAAGCTAGCTTGTCTGATATAAGTATGGCTACTCCAGCTTTCTTTTGATGTCCATTAGCAAGATAGATGGTTCTCCACCCCCTCACTTTCAATCTGGAAGTGTCTTTGGGTCTCAAATGAGAGCTCTTGTGAGCAGTATAGTAATGGGTCTTGTTTTGTATGTGTGTGTGTGTGTGTGTGTGTGTGTGTGTGTGTGTGTGTGTTATCCATTCTGGTACCCTATGTCTTTTGAATGAAGCATTGAGTCCATTTACATTCAGAGTAATTATTAATAGGTATGGATTTAGTGACATTGTATTACCTGTAAAGTCGTTGTTACTGTAAATATCTTTTTTCCTTTCTAGTCTTTGTTTCTTTTGGTCTTTCTTTACTATTTAAAGTGTCCCCTTTAATATTTCTTGCAGAGCTAGTTTAGTGCTCATGAACACCTTTAGTTTTTGCTTCTCTTAGAAATTCTTTATCTCTCCTCCTATTCTGAATGGCAACCTTGTTGGATTCTTGGCTGCATATTTTTCCCATTTAGGAAGTTGAATATATCGGGGTTTTTTTCAGGTTGCTAAGTTTCTGTGGACCAGTCTGCTGCTAACGTTTTGTGTCTATCTTTGTAGGTTAAGGACTTTTTGTCCCTAGCGGCTTTCAGAAGTCTCTCTTTATCTTTGTATTTTGCAAGCTTCACTATGATGTGTATTTGTGTTGACTTCTTTTGGTTAATTTTTGAGGGAGAGTTCTCTTGCCTCTTGGACTTGAATGCTTGTTTCTTTCCCCAGGTTAGGGATATTCTCAGCTATAATTTATTCAAACAGAACTTCTGTCCCTTTTTTCCTGCCCTTCTTCTTCTGGGACTCCTATGATGGGGATACTGTTGTGCTTTGTGGAATTTCTGAGTTGCATAAATCTATAGTCATACTCTAATAGTTTTCTTTCCCTCTTCTTTTCAGCTTCATTATTTTCCATAATTTTATCTTCTCTATCAGCTATTTGATCCTCTGCTTTTTCCATCCTCATTTTTATTACATCGAGTTGGTTTTGTATCTGAGTTATAGTTTTGGTGGTTTTTTCATTTGCTTGTTTTTGGGTGTTTTGTTTTGCCCAAATAGTTTTTAGGTCGTTAGCTATGTAGCCAGGGATTCTTTGGTGTTTTCTACACTTCTTTCAAGCCCAGCTATTATTCTTATGACTGTTGTTTTAAAGTCTTGTTTGGATATATTGCTTATAACTGTTTTGACCAAATCCCTGGCTGCAATTTCTTCTTGATCTTTCTTTTGGGGAAAATTCCTCCATCTTGTCATTATGTCTAGGTTTCTATTTTTCATGTTATGAAAGCTTGTTATGTTTTCTGCTCCTGAGAGTAATACTATATAAGAAGGGGTCATGCACTGTCCAGGTCCTGGCACTTCAGGAAGTATTTCTGGTATATGCTGTGTGTGCTCTGCTTTTGTGTTTTGGCTGCTCTTCTCCACAGGTCAGTCCTCTGCAGAGTTCCTCCTTGCCTGCAGTGGGGAGTATGTGGACCTTTAACTGGGTGTGCTTTGATTTGTTTGTTAAGATAAGTCGGGGAGGAGGGAAACTGATCCAATAAAAGGGAAAAGGAAAAGGAACAAAAAAGAAAACAAACAAAAAACTGTAAGCCTGATTCTAAGAATAAGAAAGAAGAAAGGAAGGAAAAAAGAAAAAAAAGAAGTGTGACCCCAAAGTAACAAAGGCAACAAACAAACCAACAAATGAACAAAATACTATGCCTGCTACTAAAGAAAAAAAAAAGGAACGTATAAAAATTAAAAATGTTTAAATTTTTAAAAAATTTTAAAATTGTTCTCTCCCTCCAGTTGTGCAGATTGTTTTCTTAATCCTCAGATTAATTTCCTTATTATTCAAAATTATTTGATGTTGATCTAGCTGTATTTGAGGAATGAGGTAAGCTCAGGGTCCCCCTCCCTGTTCAATAATGTAACTCCTCCCTTTGTTTGGAACACTACTCTTGACTCTGACCAAATAAGAAAATTAAATTGTGAGAATGTGGTATCAGGCAGGTAGCCATCAGTGGCTTACCATTTTCTTCTGATAGTCTATCTTTTACAGACACTAATGAATTGATCTGCTATTTGCAGCATTGGGAGCAGAAAACAGTTAAAACAATCCCATAGATTCTGGACCTTCAAAGAAACTTTAATTGATCCACTTAGTTTAATCGATCTTTTCTCAGTCTCATACTTACTGACAGTGAAGGATTAGTACCCCTAAATAGGAATACTTCTTATAATAAGTAGGTCTATAAACTGGAAGGGTGAAGGGCTACTCATCCAGAAGCATAGGTATCATTTGAAGTGGCTTCAATTTCAAGTAATACGAATATCTGATTCATATGAGCATTTAAATGAACTCCTTCTACAAAAAGTCTGTCGAGAGGGCAGACCCTGGGTATGCTACATCAAAACTCTAGTTGTCTTGGTTGTTATGATTCTCTTAATTTGACTGATTTCCATTGCTTAGCTTTAATGGCAGGTTGGTGGGAATACATTCAGTTTTAGCTGTTCTAGAAATCATATACAGAAATGTCCATGTCCTGAAAACAAGAATTAACTGCTCTTTGTTCTCTTATACAGAGGTGAGGAATGTTTCTAGGGAGCTCTTCCATAGCAGACTTTCCTCATTACCTGTTAGCTAGGTCTGAGTTATTTGACCTCCCCTAAATTATTCACTATAAAGGGAAATGATATTTCATTTGGCATTGATGAATATTGAAAATGGAAGCATTGTTACCATTATAGAATATCATCTATATGATGATAGGGTAGGGTAACAGCACATGCAGAAAAAAGTCTCAAACATTTTAGAAGTGGTATGATAAATAAAAGCTTTGCCTTTTTAAAAGTAACATAATTCCTAATGTTTTGCTTCCACTTCCCAGTCCAGGAATTTAAAAACAAACTTCTTTCACGTATAATTTCCTTCAAGTTTTGTCTGATAAAATTTCTATAGCCCTCATACTCCTTTGCTTTATATTGTTACTTATAATTGTTTTTATAAACAGAAATGTTGATGATTTACCTTACCCTTTAAATTGGAAAACTAAAAAACTGCTTTTGAACTTCCAGTACTTAAAAATAAATTACTTTTTACA
The DNA here is from genome assembly GCF_002288905.1 of Enhydra lutris kenyoni. NCBI lineage: Eukaryota > Metazoa > Chordata > Mammalia > Carnivora > Mustelidae > Enhydra > Enhydra lutris. The sequence continues at coordinate 22,840,819 of NW_019154095.1, read as the reverse complement.
TGCGCACCTGGTGGTTTAGTCAGTCAAGTGTCTGATTTTTGATTTCTGGTCTGTTCTTGATCTCAGGGTTGTGAGATGGAGTCCCATGTCAGACTCTGCACTCAGCATGGATATGCTTGGATTCTTTCTCTTTTTCTGCCTCTCCTTCCCTCCCAGCCTCCCCCACAACTCCTCCCACCCCACCCCTGCTCATGTGCACTCACACTAAATAAATAAATAAAATCTTTTTTTAATTGCTTCTTACAATATTTAAGGAATAAAATATGACTAGTTTAATCAAATTTCTTGGATTATTTTATACATTTTAAATTATTTAGAATAATTTATTGTTGTGGTTTAGTATGTGTGGTCTTTTATAATATAATTTTGAAATTCCACATAATTTTTGAGTTATAATTAATATGCGTTATATTAATTTCAGATGTAACATAATGATTCAAAATTTGTACTTATTATGTAGTGATCACCACATTAAGTCTAGTTAACACCTCCATACATAGAGAATTTTTTGTTCATTTGATGAGAAATTTTAAGAACCTCTTAGCAACTTTCAAATATGCAGTACAGTCTTATTAGCTGTAGTCAGCATGCTGTACATTACAAACCCATGACTTATTTATTTTATAACGAACATTTGTATTTTGATTCCATTCACCTGTTTCATCTACCCCAATATCCCTGCCTCTGTCAACCACTGAACTGTTCTTTGTATCTGTGAGCTTAGTTTTATTGCTTATTTTATTTTACACATAACTAGTGGGATCATACAGTATTTGTCTTCTTTCTCTGATTTATTTCACTTAGCATTATGTTGTACACCTGAAACTAAGATAATGGCCCCTTACTGTTCATCTATGTTGACATGAATGGCAAATTTTCCTTCTTTTTGTGGCTCAGTAATGATCCATTATACGTATATACCATATTTTTAATCCATTCATCTGTCAGTGGGCACTTAATTTTTTTCATATCTTGGCTATTGTAGATAATGCCACAGTGAACATGGGTATTCATGCATTTTCTTGTGTTAGTGTTTTTTTCTTCAAATAAATACCCAGAAGTTGAATTGCTGGATCATATAGTAATCCTATTTTTAATTTTTTTAGGAAACTCCACAATGTTTTCCATAGTGCATGCAACAATTTATATTCCCCCTCACTGAACAAATGGGGTCCTTTTTCTCCACATCCTCACCAACACTTGTTATTTATTTTTGATAGCTATTCTGACAGGTATGAGGTGATGTCTCACTGTGGTTTTGATTTGCATTGCCCTGATGATTGGTGTTGTTGAGCTTCTTTTCATATGTCTTTTGGTCATTGGCATGTCTTCTTTGGAAAAATGTCTGTTAAGATCCTGTGTGCATTTTTAAAATCCAATTGTTTGTTTTTTTGCTATTGAGTTATAGGAGTTCTTTGTATGTTCTGAATATTAACTTTTTATCAGATATATGATTTGAAAATACTCTCTTCCATTCAATAGGTTGCCATTTCATTTTGTTGATGGCTTTCTTTCCTGTGTTGAAGTTTATAGTTTGAGGTAGTCTCACTTGTTTATTTTTGCTTTTGTTGCTTTTGCTTTTGGTATCAAATCCAAAAAATCATCGCCAAGACCAGTGTCACATTGCTTACTGCCTGTTTTGTTCTAGGAGTTTTATGGTTTCTGCTCCTACATTCAAGCCTTAAAGCCATTTTGAATTAGTGGTGGAATTTCATTCTTTTGAATGTGGCTGTCAGGTTTTTCCAACATTTATTGAAGAGACTATCCTTTCCTCATTGCATATTCTTGGATTTTTCATGGTAAATTAATTAACCATATATGCATGGTTTATTTCTATGCTCTCTGCTCTATTCCATTGATCTATGTGTCCATTTTTATGCCAATATCATTCTGTTTTGATTACTATGGCTATATAATGTAGTTTGAAATCAGTGAGCATGTTCATTCTTCTTTACCAAGATTGCATTGGCAACTTAAGGTCTTTTATAGTCTGATCAAAATGTTAGAATTTTTTGATCTACATGTGAAAAATATCATTGGAATCTGACTCTGTAGATTGCTTTTGGTAGTATAGACATTTTGACAATGTTTAATTATTCCAATCTATGAGCATAGTATATCTTTCCACTTATTTATGTCTTCAGTTTCATCAATGTCTGATAGTTTTAGTGTCCAGATCTTTCACCTCCTTCGTTAAATTTCTTCCTATTATTTTATTCATTCAGATGCAATTGTAAATGGAGTTTTTTTTAATTTCTCCTTCTGATAGTTTATTATTAGTGTACAGAAATACAAAAGTTTTCTCTATTGATTTTGTCCTGTTGATCCTGTAAATTTTACTAGATCCTTTGTTAGTTCTAAGTTTTTATGTTTTTCTCTATAAAATATTATGCCATCTGAAAAGTGTAAAGGTTTTACTTCTGTCTAAGTTGGATGAGTTTTATTTATTTATTTGTGCCTAATTGCTCTGGGTAGGAATTCCAATACTACATTAAATAAAAATGGTGAGTGTAGACATTCTTATCCTGTTCCTAATTTTAGAGGAAAAGTTTTCAGCTTTTCAGCATTGACTGTGATGTTAGATGTGGGCTCGCCATATATGGTCCCTAATATGTTGAAGTACATTTTCTCTATACCCAGTTTGTTAACAGTTTTTATCATAAAATGATGTTCAATATTGTCAAAACCTTTTTCTACATCTATTGAGATGATCATATTATTTTTATCCTTCATTTTGTTAATAGAGTATATCACATTCTTTGATTTACAGATGTTGAACCATCCTAGTATCCCTGGAATAAGTCCCATTTGATTATATGTATTGCTCAATTCAATTTTCTAATATTTTGTTGAGATTCATTTCTTACATCTAGGAAATAAAAGCTAGGTCATAAGATTGAGTCTTTTTTTTTTTTTTTTTTTTTTTTTTGACAGACGGAGATCACAAGTAGGCAGAGAGGCAGGCAGAGAGAGGAGGGGAAGCAGGCTCCCCACCAAGCAGAGAGCCCGATGCGGGACTTGATCCCAGGACCCTGAGACCATGACCTGCGCCGAAGGCAGACGCTTAACCCACTGAGACACCCAGGTACCCCATAAGATTGAGTCTTGCCTAAGTTTATAAAAGATAAGACAGAAAGAGCTTTTCAGTAGTGCTATGCAAATTTTGTGCTATGGATTGAATTTTTATGGCCCCCCTCCTCCACCCCCCACAAGCATACAAATTCATATGCTGAAGCTCTAATTCCAAAATGTGATGGGATCTGGAAGTAGGGCCTTTGGAGTTAATTAGAATTAATGAGGTCATGAGGGAAAAAATGTTATCTAGGATCCCCACTTCCATCTATGGCATTTTGTTATAGCAGCCTGGACTAAGATACTGGTCTACAGACAGTGTTGTATATGTACTATGTTGTTTGTTACCAGCATGTGATAAGATAAATACTGAACCTAGAATAAGTATTTAGTTTGATGTACTTATTGAACAGAGTGTAGATCTACTGATACATTTTAGGCCTCACAAGGCCAATTGACAATCAAGACAGCTGCATCCTCCGTAGTATATAATGTTTTAAGGCTAGTTTGTCAGTTAAAAATCAAAAGTATGTAAAATCCAGAATGTACTTAATTTCAACAAAACATATTTGAAATTTAAGTATAGCTTTACTGGATAAAGTATTTGAGCTAGTTACTAATGAGGAATTGAAAATGAATTTTAGAGTACAGACTTACTTGCTTCACTCTGGATAAACATTAAAGATGAATATGCTTAGCTTGCCAAAACTGCTTTAAAACTTCTTCTCCTGTTGCATATCTTAACGAGACAGGTTTTATGTTCTGAGTATTATTAAAATAGCTTAGATATACATTTTATCCTAAATAACCACATTTAATAAGCCAACAAGGAAGAGACAAAACCATTTGCCACATTAATAAGTTTATTGATAGATAAAAGTGCCAGGTGTACTAACAATTATTTAATATGAGGAATCATTATTTCAAGCATAACTTTTTGTACAAGTAAGATTGTGGAATGAAAAAAGTTATAACATATATAGATTTTATAATTATTTTGTTTTTCCCATATTTTTAATTTTCCTATGATCTGATATATTTTATCAAATTTGCATCTTTTACTTTGTGTGTCTTTATTTCATAGTTCTAGTTATTCATTTTTGATGTTAATAGAATACTGATGTATAATAGATTAGGAAGAAAACAACTCTGGTCCTTTATCTCAAAGTATTTTGAGAAGCACTGCCCTAAGGAACAAGTTATATCTATCCTAAATATATGTGGATTTGATATAGATTAAAGATGTAGATATCTATTAATGAAAATTCAGAAATAGTTGTATAGGGTGTATCTGTAAAGATCTCTAGAAAAAAATTGTTCATCCCTGTCCAGAAAATACTCATTGTGAACCTCAGTATCCTCAATTTTACTTTGTAAATCTGCTGGATATGAGGAAGGAGAGGCAAATAAGTACATTATAATAATGACTTATAAAGAGGTGTGGATAATTTAAGGGCACTGATAGAATATGCATATGAGGAGGGTGAGCAAGCCTGTAGTCAAGGCAGAGAGAAACAACAGGGAAAACAGAGAAAAAAAATGATGAGTGCCAGGAAAATAAAATTAACTTTTCCTCCACCCTATTGAGAAGGTCTTGGCATCCTATATGTCTTGGATAGAAAGTAGGCTACAGAAACAGTAACTACTTCTTAGACTGTGATTTCCCCAAGGCAGGCAAGTTTTAAAAAACACATTAAATGAAGTAGGAAAATGGTGCCAGAAAGAGCAGACAAGAGTGAAGAAAGGCCAAGTGACAAGAACGCTGGCAGCTTTAATGGGTCAGGGATGTGAATGAATCCTGAGGAAGACCAATTCTAAGATGGTGAAAATAAAGTCAATTAAGTTACCATTTGGTAGAGATATTTTATAATATTTAAGGAAAGCTCACATTTTATCAGACATGTACAAATTGCCTTATAAAGATTGTTTTACTTAATCCACATACCAGTCCTATGAGTGGTGATATTATCATCTCCATTTCATTAATAAAGAAACTGAATCTTGGAGGTTTGTGGCTCCTAGATGCTCCCTATTATTCTGCTTCAACAATTACGATATTTCTTTGTATGTCTTTGGTTTGAGTTCTTGTTCCATATCGCAGACCCCACCACAAGTTTGGCAGGTAAGGAAGGAGTTTTGCGTTAAGACCAAATTCTGAAAGTAATTTCTTGAGACATTACATAAACAATTTAATAAGTATGAGTTCTACACATTTCAAAAGCAAACAAATGGGTAAAAGTAGGGTAAAAAAAAAATTACAGACATATTGGAATGACTATTTTCAAACAGTATCTTGAATGTGTTTCACCTAACTTCCATTCATCCAAAAATGTGTCGTTAAAAATTAATAGTGGTAGCCCCTAAGAAAGAAAGGAAAAGAAACTAGGAAAAATACATATTTTTCACTTTTGCTTCATTTGCAAACCGTGAATCACTCAAATCATTGATATGGAAATGTCTACATTTTTATTATTTGCCTTGCTGCCTTTTCTGCTTTAGAACCTTAACTACAAGTAAATGTTTATGTCTCATGAAAAATAAGAGAATATGGATTATATAACAGAGTGTCAAATCCTCAGGGGGAACATGTTATATTGCCAATTTCATAAGGCACTAGCAAATTGCTGAGAGAAGAAAATTACATTTGGATCAGTGTAAACTAATGTTGAATGAATAATTACATCTACAGCCTTAATATATTGACTGGAGAACATGAGTAACACATTTCTTAAAGCCAAAACCATTTAGCTTGGTTTCATTGAAAAACAGAATTTCTTGGACTTGCCATGCTACTCTGAAGGCTGATGACTGGCTTTACTGGGAATGGTGTGGAACACTGATATCCTTGCTGTTAAAGTGTGGTCACTGAAACGTGGTGAGGGAATCAAAAACAAGCACCTTCAGACAGAGCACACCAGCAGCCTGGACGTTCAATTATTCACTTTGTGGATGATCTCAATTTAGTTTCTTTTTTCTTAAGCTTGTATATGCATGGACCATACCCCGCAGAAGGAAAGCAGTATACCAGATTTTGTATATTGGGTAGTTCAGTGTAGGATTTTATGAATTTGTAGTTTACAAAAGTGGTACAAATAAGATTTCTGGTTATTATGCATTTCTGATGATTTGTGCAGTCAGTCTCCCTGCCCCAAAGTCGCATGGGATACCTGTACCGTGTTTCTGGTATTTAGAGTACTATTCTTTGCACATTTTAAATAAAAATGACTGAACAAAAACAACAGCATCTGTCATGCTTATGTAATTTAGATTTCTACAGCCAGTCCTTTATAAAATATGTGCTTATTGCACACATTAAAAAGCTGAAAATAGGAGTCATTCCTTACCTGGGATGGAATGAGATTCAAAACCTCTTCTTCCAATTCGAAAGGTCCAGGACATATGCTGTTTACCTTGAGGCCAATTATACTCTAAATTAAAATTAGTTTTGCATATAAACCTCTGCTATAGTGAGGGTCAGAGTTGTATTAAATTAACCCTCAATTAAAAAAATATGTATCACAAGTAGTTTTTTGATCTACTGCTAATCTTATGGCACATACTTTGAATCTATTCAGTTTATATTTTGTGTGAACTTAAGATGAATTTTTGATCAATTTGGCCAAGTTATTATTATTAGCTCATTCTTTTTAGCATTATAATTCAGTCCAATCAAAGCAATTTAATCAGAAACTGGAAATGAGCTTCAACAAAATTTACTACAACCAGCTCTCTTTTGCTGACACTGCTATAGAAACAGGATTGTCAAGCACAGAATGAATTAACTGTAGGCATGAATAAAATTAGGATAGTTTGATATGACTTAGAGTAGGATTTTCAAAACAGAACAAACTTGATTGAAAACAAAAATCCTATAGTTTCTTACAAGGGTAAGAAATTTTGCTGTATCTACTGATCAGTGATCCTGGTCTCCTTAAATACCTCTGTCCCTATTGTGATATATTTCAAAAGATATATTCAATTTTTAGATAAAATATAGGAACTGAACACCCACTACGTGCTTTTTACTGTTTACATCAGAGATCAAAACAGATAAAAATCTGCTTTCATGGAGTTTTATTACTGGGGGCACACAATCAGGTACATATGCAAAATATATATGTATACCATAATGATAAATGCTCAGAGTTGAAATAAAGTAGAGAAGTAGTGACATTAGGAGGAAAGGAGTTGCAACTACTTTTAAGAGGCCAGAGAAGGTCTCCCTGAAAAGGTTACTTCTGAAAGAAGCTCCAGAGGGAACAATAAATTTATCTGGAAGAAGAGCTTCCAGGCAGCGAGAAGAAATGAAACTGACGTGGTTTCATGCCAATGAACAGAAAGGTGATCAACCTCTCTGGATGGAGTAGAGGAAATGAGAGAAGATATCACAGGTCAGTGTCAAAGTTATGGGGTGAGGGCAGAGAAGCAACAGAGTGTCTGATCACATAGAGTCTGGACGGTGCCATGAGAATTTTGACTTTTATTCTGAAAGATATGGAAACTCTTGGAAAGGCTTGAACTCCACAGTGAAGTGATCCCATGTTTTTACAGTGTCTGTCTCACTGCAAAACTAGTTAGAAAGTTATTACAGTAATTTTAGGAGAGATAGGACAGTATCGTGGACTAGGATGGTGAGTTGAGGGTAATGGGAAATAATCTGACTGTGAGTATTTTTTTTTAATTGAAATAAAATTCAGATAATGTAAAATCAGCCATTTTAAAATGTGAGCTTCAGGGCCATTGAGTACATTCACTTCTCCCTAGTTTTAAGGCATTTTCAGAACTCCAAAAGGAAACCCCATATGCATTAAACAATCACTTCTAATCTCCTTCCTCTCCAGACCCTGGCACCACTAATCTGCTTTCTGCCTCTATGAATTTCCCTATTCTGGACGTTTGTATGAATGAATAATGCAATATATGACTTTTATTTGTCTGTTTTTTGCATGGCTTCTTTAACCTTCTGTTTTGAGATTCACCCATGTTGTAGTATTTACCAATATATCATACCTTTTTCTGAGAGAGAGAGAGCAAGAGAGAGCTAGAGCAAGAGTGGGGGTGGGGGAGTGGTAGAGGGATAGAGAGAATCTTAAGCAGGCTCCATGCTCAGCAAGGAGCCTGATATGGGTCTTGATCTCACCTCCCTAAGATCATGGCCTGAGTGAAATCAAGTCAGATGCTTCACCAAACGAGTCACCCGGGCACCCCATCATTCCTTTTTGTAGATGAATAACACTCCATGATATGGTTAAACCACATTTCATTTAACCATTTATCAATTGATGGACAATGCATTATTTCTAACTTTTAGCTCTTGTGTATAGTTCTCTGGATACATTTTAAAAATAGAACAAACAGGGGCACCTGGGTGCTTCAGTGGGTTAAAGCCTCTGCCTTCGGCTCAGGTCATGATCCCAGGGTTCTGGGATCGAGCCCTGCATCGGGCTCTCTGCTCAGCAGGGAGCCTGCTTCCCTTCCTCTCTGTGCCTGCCTCTCTGTCTACTTGTGATCTCTCTCTCTGTATCAAATAAATAAATTTAAAAAAAAATAGAACAAACAGGACCTGCTAAAAGACTGGATAAATCTCTATAATATTTAAGTGATATTTAAAGTAGTTTTTTTTTTTTTAAGATTTTGTTTATTTACTTGACAGAGATCACAAGTAGGCAGAGAGGGGGAAGCAGACTCCCTGGTGAACAGAGAGCCCTATTCGGGGCTCGATCCCAGGACCCTGGGACCATGACCTGAGCTGAAGGCAGAGGCTTTAACCCACTGAGCCACCCAGGCACCCTCTACTTAAAGTAGTTTAATACTCAATTATTATGTTACAAAATTCTACTAAACTTAGTGATAAATATTAAAAGACTCTTGAGGTTTCTTCCTTAAAAACAAAGAAGCAGAATGTGACTTTAGGAAACATATTTTTCCTGCTAATATATAATAGAGTACACTATATAATGAAAGGCCAGCGTTATATCAGCAAATGCATTGTTAAAGATTTGAAAAAATTAGTACTAGAACAAATCACACAGACTACATTATTTGCTGCTGAATACAACTGCACCTTGCTGACAAGTTTAAATTAATGGGGATTTGGTAGGTTCTATTTCAGTAATAAAATATACAAAAAGTCTTTTTTTCCCCCAACCCCTAAAGCAAAGGTGTTTTGAGGAAAATTTGATTTCAAGAATAAATAATTTGTTAATAAATGAAGACAAAGCAATGCTTTAGGCAAAAAAACAAAACAAAACAAAACAAAAAAAAACCAAAAAAACAAAAACAAACAAAAAACTTGTGTACACAAAACCACTACCATTATAGCTGCTTTGGATAGAATTTTTAAAAAGATATTCTGCAGAGGTACCACTATAAGTGAATTTAAATCACTGCATCAATCATAAGCAAGAAATTGAAGCAAAGGAGTAGAAGTCAGAAATGCTGCCATAGGTCACTACTAGGATAATTTTTAAAAAGCAATTTTTCAACTTCTAGTAGGATATTCATAACAATTTTAATCAGCTGGGAATGTCCAAATGTTCATTGCTTTTTTTTTTCCTATAAAGTACTTATATAGATTTTAAGGGTTACTGGATAAAATGTATTTTATTTTTATATATTGACTTTGGACCAAGAAACCTTGTAAAAATTATTAAGAGATTTTATTTTGCTTTTTGCCATAAATAATCATCATATGAAAATAATAAAACGTATATTTAATTCTTTCCTGCTGTTACAAAACTGTATTCATTTTTCTTTCCTTACTGAGCTGACTTGAATGTTTAGAACAATGTCAAATAAAATGGGTTTAGCAGTCTGCCTTGTCCTGTCCCTTATATTAGAGTGAATGTTACCTTCTTTTCTGTATGAAGTATTTTGTTGTTGACCAATTCATGGAAGCTTCATTTGGTTCATAGTTTAATTTTTTTTTTTCATGAATGGGTGGGTTTTTTTTTTTTTTCATGTATAAGGTGATCAGAGGGTCTTTATTTTTTTTTTTTTAATGTGATGAACTTCATTTTTCTAACGTTAAAAGCAACCTCTTATTTCTGGGATAGATTCGTTAGGTTTCGTGAATAGCTGAGTCTGTTTGCTTGTATTTGGTTTGGTGAGATTTGCGTCTTTGTTGATGAGTGGAACTGACATACCATTTTCCATTTTCTTATCCTGAGTTTGTCAGATGTGGATATCAAGTCGAACTTACTAGTCCTATAAAATGATATTGGAAGTGTGTCTCCCTTTGTATACTCAGAAATACTTATTTAAAATTAAAACTATTCCTTAAATGTTCAGTAAAACTAACCTGTATAAGTGGGTGAGTTTATTCAGGATTAAATTTTAAATATTGGCTTACTTTATCAAGTTCCCATCTTCCAGATTTTATTTTAAATATCACTTGTCTTTTAATATGTTACATGGCATTTTTAGATTATTCTCAGTGGGAGAACATGTCAGAGTATTTAGTCTCTCTCACTACCAGGAATGGAAGTTCTCTCTCATTCACGTTAATAGTATGTATTCTGACTTGCATCTTCTATGAAGATCCCTGCTTTGGAGGGGCAGCACAGTTTCCTATATGGGGAAACCATTTTTCTTTTCTCTTTGGTTTTCCTTCTGAGTGAAGAAAGAAAAGAATATATGTAAGGTGAAATAATAGCATATTCAGGAATCCAGAAATGAAAGAACATTTGGTTTAATTGGGGAATTGAAAGTAACTCACCATGACTGGGCTTGGTAGATGATATTATCTGAATTGTCCTTGAGATGTAGGGATGCATAAAATTTTGGAAACATATTCAAAGAAAGCTAAAATTTTGTATATTATTCTAAAAATAGTAGAGACAATTTAATTGTGATGATAATTATATAAATTTATACTACTTATTGAATTATTACCATTTATTATGTCCCGTGCTATAAACTTATTATGTCCTGTGCTATAAACTGTATAGTTTTTAATACTCAAACCTGTGAAGTAAGTCTTGAGGATTTTGAAAAATAAATAAGCAAACATTCATTCACTAGGTAAAGGATACTCTGGGTACTTGAGGTATGACCAGACTTCAAAAAAAAAAAAGAAAAATTAGAGATGACTAGTCTATGAATATGTAATATTCATAGTAACAGTAATAGTAACATGAAGCAAAAGAAGTATCTTTTTATATTGTAATATTTCCCATTGTATAGTAGCAATATTTTGTTCACATATTTAGTTGTTCAGGTTTTATTTCTCTTTTATGATCAGAACTGACTTTTAGAAAATGGTGCTATAATATCACTCAAAATTAAGCTCAAATTTTATTTCTTTCAAGGGAATTTACATTTTACTTTGAAGAAAGAAGCTGCAAGATATACTTGTACCATTGTAGCCATCACCAAAACATTAAAATAATGTGAGAGATGTACCAAATTTCTTCTCATCACGCTGTTGAAGAACAAGAGGGTACTCATTTCATCCAACTATATAGACAGGGTTTTCAAGTTTTGGATTGATTTCTTGTGTTATTTATGCATAAGGACTGTTTAGTGGAACTGAAAACTTTCTAGTCTTCTAGAACCTATATATTATGTTTATGTAATCATTCATTTTTATGCATCAAACATTTATCAATATGATAATATTTGATTCATAATTGATAATATGTGCTAGGAGTTACAGACCTGTAATGACAAATTATAAATAATTCAAGTCTACATAAACTTGTAGTAACATGAGAAAATGCCAACATTAAATAACATAGAAATGAGAATTTCAGGTTGAAATAGTAATATAAAGCTGCTGCACATAATTTTCCTTTCCGATATCTGAAACTGACAACAAACAATAACATATAAGCAAAGAATAACAAAGTATAACATTAATACACACACACACACACACACACACACACACACCCCACCTGGTAAGAACCTTAGTTTGCTTAGAATGTATAGGAAGAATCACAGGAATATTTTGGACTGAGACAACAGGAATTTAACCCTATTTTTATCCCCAAAAGCTAAACTGGGGAGTCTCAAAAAATTCTAATAATTTTCAGTAATATTCCCAAATGTAAAAAACAAACATGCTACAGAAAAGAAAGAGAACTTAGGATGAAAAAGGTGAATGAGGAACTCAGCATGAGACTGCAGGGAACAAAAGGGAATTCCCATGGATATTCTGAACTATATGATAACTTCAAAAATTGAATATAATGACATAAGAACACAATCATAAATTATAAACTTAGAAATGAGATGAGGTATCACAAATCTCAGGCAATAGCTGAAGCATATTCTCAAAACTAATCAATAAATTATAAACAGCAAAAAACAGGTTAGATAGAGCAAAAAATCTCCCTGAATTTCTGGCATAGAGAAAATGTTTAAAATAATCAGTGAAAAGTCAAAGTAATGAGGATGGGGGATGGACTAATATGGATTAAAGAATGCACTTGTGGTGAGCACCTGGGTGTTGTATGGAAGCACTGAGTCGCTAAACTATACACCTGAAACTAATATTACACTCTATGTTAACTAACTGGAATTTAAATAAGAACTTTAAAAAGTTAAGAACTAGATGATTCTAATCAATATAGGAGTTTTTAAAGACAATTCAGTATAGAATAAATGGTCCCTATGATTCAAAGAAATCAATAAAAAAAGGGGGCACGAGGGTGACTCAGTTGGCTAAGCATCTGACCTCAGCTCAGGCCCTCATCTCAGGATTCTGGGATTAAGCTCCACTTAGCAGGGAGTCTGCTTCTCCCTCTCTCTCTGCCTGTCTCCCATTCATTCTCTCTTTTTCTATCTTTCAAATAAATAGATAAAATCTTTAAAAAAAAGAAAAGAATTCAGTCAATGAAAAATTTACTCATACACATAATTAAAACAAGTTTCTCTGAAGTGTAGAATCTGTAGAAGAGCATGCTGTGTGTGTATGTGCATTTGTGCACGCTTATGACCACATATGAGTAATATATGTAAATTATATATACATATATGAATTATACATATTATACATATGCATATCTATGCAGAGATTCAGAGAAATTAAACTGCAAAAAGAAAAGTTTTAGACCATCATTACTGTTTTCATAGCTACGTCCAATGCCTGAAGACAATAGGTCAAATTTTGCAATGTTTTACGGGAAAGAAAATGTTACTTAAAGAGTATCATATTTGGAGCACCTGGGTGTCTCAGGTCATGATCCCAGGATCCTGGGATCGAGCCCCGCATCAGGCTCTCTACTCAGCAGGGAGCCTGCTTCCCCCTCTCTCTCTGCCTGCCTCTCTGCCTACTTGTGATCTCTGTCTGTTAAATAAATAAATAAATAAATAAATAAATAAATAATCTTAAAAAAAAAAGTATCATATTTAACCTTCTAGGAGGGACAGGGACATCCTTCTCAAATATGAAGGAACTTAAGCAATACATCACCAACTAACTTCTGTTAAGGAAAAAAAACGAGCTATATGTTGAAATTTAATTGATAAAATAATTCAACAAATTATGTGGTAAGTCCTTACAGAGAACTCAGAAGTAGCAGACATCTTTATTCAGTAGATCATTAGTGACTCCACTGAAATCCAGAATTTCTATAAGAATATGTGTAAAACAGGTGACAGATATAAATATTATACATTTTGTTTACAAAAATAAGGAAGTGATCAGAGTGAAAGTGAGAACTATGAGATTTCCAAGATTTTTAATCTGTGGATCAGGTAATAATTAAAAAATAATGATTGGAACCAATAACAACAAGCTTGTGAACACAAGAACAGATTAAAATGAAAAAAAATATATTAAGGTATAAATTATTTCTACTCTATTTTTAAAAGTTTTTGCAATAAGCTTGTGTTACTTTCATTGGAATAAAAGAAAAAAGATTTAAAAAACTAATAGTGACTGGAGTCCCTTGTTTTAATTACTATTTGTTCCTAACTTTGGGTGAATCTTTTAAGAGAATAATAATTCTTATGATAAAGAAATGTGTATTTGAGTTTTAACCATGTTCTAGTGAGGTATTCAGTTTTACTGGAGATTTTCTTTCATTACATTTAAATAAATCCAATTTAATAGTTATTAAAATAGCATAAACTGTATGATCATATTTTATTTTTTTATTATGTTCAGTTAGCCAGCATATAGTACATCATAAGTTTTTATTATAGTGTTCAACAATTCATTAGTTGTGTATAACACCCAGTGCTCATCCCAACACATGCCCTCCTTAATACCCATCACCGGGTTACCCCATTCCCCCATGCTTTTCCCTTCTGTAACCCTTAGTTTGTTTTCCAGAGAGAAACAAACCATGAGACTCTTTGTGATCACATTTTTAAAATTGCCTTTTTATTTTCTGACTGATCAGTCCTTCTACTTACATGTATTATGTCTGAGTCAGAATATAGTCCAAGAAACAAAACTCATTTCAGCTAGCCCAATGGAACAGCAAGAATATTGGGGACAAGTTGCAAAGTTGTCTGAAGAATTGAAAGACAAGTAAAGGGCCATTAAGGGAATCCATAGATTAGCAATACCAAGAAGTCAGTACTACTCTTTGGCTGAGGATGATAGAAGCAATGATCCTCAGCCCCAAAGCTAGGGTTTCCAGAATGGAGTGGGACTGCTGAATGTAATGAAAGTTACCAAATGAAATGCATGTTTCCAAATGTCCAAAGTTATCAAATGAATGTAATGAAAGTAACCAAAACTACAACTAGAGGGACTATCCAGGGTGAGCTGGGACTATGGAGAAATTCACCCACTGCCGGAGAAGTAGCTCAAAGCAGAAAAAAAAGGGGGGGGGGGAAGGAGAACTACCTCACTTCTGCTTCCCAGTCTCTAGAGTTCTTTCAGTTCCTCATAATAGCAAAACCTAATTATAACCCAGTGATCAGAATGACGAATATGCAGAGGGAGGACAAGGAATAGATCTAAGAAGAAACATGCAAGTGGCTGGTACATCAGCATAGAAAGATAATAGTGTTGACAGTTACCTATTTCTTAAAAATTGTTATTTCTAAATGTTGGACTTTTTGGATGATTTTTAATTTTTCTTTTTTTAAAAAAGATTTTATTTGTTTATTTGACAGAGAGAGAGAGATCACAAGTAGGCAGAGAGAGAGGATGGGGAAGCAGGCTCCCTGCTGAGCAGAGAGCCAGATGCGGTGCTCAATCCCAGGACCCTGAGACCATGACCTGAGCCAAAGGCAGAGGCTTAACCCACTGAGCCACCCAGGCACCCCGATTTTTAATTTTTCTTATTTTTATTATAGGTGAGTTAAAAGAAACTGCTGTGTACTAACTCTTGAACTCAGTATTTGAACTTAGATTGGGAAATAAGGAAAAAGACATATTTAAAGAGAAGTGTACCACAGTGAAAAGAAAGATAATTAGAATATTTGGAGAAGAGTTACATATTTGATATTGTTACCACAGTTTATGCAGTTTACAAAGTCAGGAGACTTTGGTGAGTAGATAGTGACACACATATGGAAAGATATTTTCTTACAAAGAAGATTGAGCTTTTCAGTTCCCATTGAATCATTCTAAAAAGTTTGTAAGTTAGAAAGAAACACAATTACAGATGTGTTTTAGATCTACAACCCTGATGGGAGCTGAGGGATATAGTGGAGGAAAACAACGTTTTGCAAAATATTCCCAAGTTTAGGTTAAAGGTACAGAATAGAATATTACAGTGTTATACATCACATGTATGAGATAGCGATAATGCTTTAAACTTGCTGATGATGGTTGATAGGTGATCAACTTAGTCTTAGTTATGGAAAAGACATTTATATTGTGTTTAGGTTAATAATTTCTCTATTTGATCTAACAGGAATGTCATTGGAATATAGAACAATGAACAAGTTTGGAAATTTGATAGTCCATTATAGTTGGCAAAAATCTCATACATAAATTGTTAAATAAATTAACAGGTCTAAAACTAATTAGCCAGTGTTTCCTTGTTAACTCTTAGAAAATTTAGCAGTTCAATTTTCTAATATTGTTTAAGGCTTAGTATATGCATTTGGTAATAGGCACTGAAAAGAAAACAAAATAAATATATATGTTTACCTTAATAAGTTTACAAGTTAAATGGAAGGTATAACATGTATTTAATGTTAGATTTGGTGATAATGTCAAACTGTAAAAAATGAAGAGTAAATTTTAAATGGTTGGTTAAGTATCATAAAAGCTCAAATAATTGGGAGACCAAGAGGGAATGGAATAGTTGAAGAAAATTTTGTGAAGTAAAAGAATCCTGGGATCGTCCTAGAGTTTTATGTCATTTTATTTTTTTTCATAATTATCATTATTTCCTTATTCCTAATTGACTATTTTTAGTATTTCTGCTGTCCATTGATATGGAATTATTTATTAACAAATGAAATGTTGTGTTTGATTTTCTTTAGTTCACAAAGAGAAGAAATAATTACGATAAAAATGTAATCCAGGTGCCTACATTTGTTTTTTGGATTAATTTCTCTCATTTTTCTTTCAATTAAAATATATTCATTAGCACATTGAAGTACTGATATCTAAATTTAGATTTATTAAGCCCACAGGATATGCATGTCCTTGAAATATTTCAAAGCCATTGAAACTGTTAATTGCTGAAATACCATATCTGTGTCATTAGCAGATAATGATTTGTTTTTTTAAAGAAACTCTTTAGCATAGTAAATGACATATTTGTTCATTTATCAGCGTATGACGAGAGAGGTCTCAAGAATATAAAGTAATGGTTCCATAATACCAGAAAGCACTTAACCATTCTGCTTTGAGGTATTAAAAACAAGAAAATAGGATTCAGTGGGTTGGTTTTGCCTAAAATGAAGTGACATGTTACAGTCAGTTTTAATTTAAGAAACTTAAATCTTAAGATGTGAAAAGAAATGTTTTCTATTCCCTAGTTTTGTCAGAGTGATTGAAGAACATTATATATGTATTTCTTGTTTTTGGTTAATCATCTTATAGTGTTCATTTACTTTTATATCTACTAGTTAAAAACCAACCTTCCTCAAGGTATTCTTCCTCCTCTAGTCCAGCTATAAAGTTATGTTGAACTAGAAATTGATGAACCCTGCCACACTACCCAGAGTTGGGCCCATGATGAAGGCCTCGCCCCCATTCCATGACCAAGAAGAGTGATCTAGGAATTAACATGTGAATCCAGCAAATTAATTGAGTATTTTACCCTGTGTATTTCTATATGGAGCTGACAAAGAAAGGCCTCTTTCTTTTCCGATGTAAGTATCAGAGCCAAGAGCTCCCAAAGGCCTTGTCTCTCCTCATGCAGAGAGGTGTGAGAAAAAGTAGTCAACAATTAGCTCTGACTGCTTAAATTCCCGGACTGAAATTATATTAAACTGAAACTACCATAATTGGGGTATTTCTCTATTCCTACACGCAATTGAAATATTCTCCTGTGAATCCCCTTTTCAGTTTAAATTAATCTGAGCTCTTTCCTTATAACTTGAAACCTAAGAATATTATCCGTTGCATACCCTATTTATGGCGGTATGTGAAAAATAATTGTAGGTTCACAGTATTTTACTCTAAATTCTTGGGCCCAGATATAGTTTAGAATTTAGATATATCATGTGGAATTCCAGGAGGGTCAGGGCAGTACTCTGGAAACAAACTCATTAAGATTTCAGTGGTGTTATGAATGAATATTCATATTAAATGAATATATATAAATATATATAAAAGTTATAAATGTCCAGATATCAGTTCAGGTCAGTTTTATCCAAATGAGTTTTGATACGAAACCTAGGAAACAACTTCCTTTTTCTTCACCCCTTCTTTTTGGAGGGCCCTTTAGATTTTGGAATTGCAGGAAAAGATTAGGAGCTATGCTGTAGTATAAACTACTGTTGAAAATGAATCTCCTAATCTTAAAGATATGATTTACAGAACCATATTTGATGAAAATTTGTAGTAACTATTTCATACATTGCTTCCAGCCATTCCTGTCCCCCACATAGAAGCTGCCTCCCAGTGAGGCAGGATAATATGTAGAAATGAAATGGGAAGAAATGTGGATTATTTGGGGATGAAATGTAACCAACAAATCTTATCCAGTATAAAACATTATACTGAAATATTAGCAGAAAATCTATACTATTTTAGATAGTAGATTTTATCTGCTCACTCCTTATGACAAAGATATCATGAGCCTGTGTTAATTCTGTTTCAAAAAGACATTTTATTTCCTAGTAACAAAGTTAAGAACTTATCTATTGATCCATTTTGTGATTTACCTTTTTCAGGAAATAAAGTTTCAAGCAAACTTAAGAAAAGAGAAAAAAAAAATTCAAGCAGAGCCAGATCAAAAACTTGCATCCTAGTTATGCCAAAGGAATAAAAGAGGATTCTTTTATTAATAGTAGGTAAGTTTTCATAAAATTTTTTTCTTTTCTTTTTTTCCTTTTTTTTTGTTTTATTTAAATTCAAGTTAGTTACATTTAGTGTATTGTTAATTTCAGAGTGGTATTTAGTGATTCATCAGTTGCATATAACACCCAGTGGTCACTACATCAAATGCCCTCCTTTATGCTCATCACCCAATTACCTCCTTTCCCCAGCCACCTCCCCTCCAGTAAATCTCAGTTTGTTCTCTATAATTAAGAGTCTTTTATGGTTTGTCTCCCTCTCTTGTTTTTATCTTATTTTATTTTTCCTTCCCTTCTCCTATGTTCATCTGTTTTGTTTCTTAAATTCCACATATGAGTTAAATCATAAGGTATTTGTCTTTCTCTGACTTATTTTGCTTAGCATAGTATACTGTAGTTCCATCCACATCATTGCAAATGGCAAGGATTTCATTCATTTTGATGACTAATATTCCATTGTGTATATATATATCACATCTTCTTTATCCATTCACCTGTTAATCGATCTGGGCTCTTTCAATATTTTGGCTATTATGAACGTTGCTGCTGTAAACATTCAGCTGCATGTGCCCCTTTGAATCAGTATTTTTAATATCTTTTGAATAAATACCTAATAGTGCAATTGCTGGATCATAGGGTCGTTCTATTTTTAACTTCTCGAGGAATCTCCCTACTGTTTTCTAGAGTGGCTGCCCTTGTTTGAATTCCCACCAACAGTGTAAGAGGGCTCCTCTTTCTCACATCCTTGTCAACATCTGTTGTTGTCTAAATTGCTCCTCTTAGCCATTCTGACCTGTGTGAGGTGGTATTTCATTGTGGTTTGAATTCGTGTTTCCCTAATGATGAGTAGTGTTGAGCCTTTTTTCATGTGTCTGTTAGCCATTTGTATGTCTTCTTTGGAGAAATGTCTGTTCATGTCTTCTGCCCCTTTCTGGACTGTATTTTTCTTTATTTTTTGGGTGTTGACTTGATAAGTTATTTATAGATTTGGGATGCTAACCCTTTATCTGATATGTTATTTGCAAATATCTTCTCACATTCTGTATTGACTTTTTGTTTTATTGATTGTTTCCTTTGCTGTGCAAAAGCTTTTTACCCTGATGAAGTCCCAAATCTAAGTTGATATCTAAAATAGGATTTAACTGAATGAGAAAAAATAATAAAAACAAAACTATGTGTAAAAGCCCAAAGATAAAAGAATAATTGCCCATTTAAAGAATAGATTCCTTAAGAAATTAAGGTGCTGTATAATATTCTCATATGCTTCTAGGACAGAGTCTAAGTGTTACAGAACAGGTGAGAGGTGTTGCTGGAGGGATAACAATGATCCAGTTCATGCAAGGTACTTTAAGCCTAGTAAGGAGTATAAATATTATACTGAAGACCATAAAGATCCATTGAAATATTTGTACCATACAGAAATATATTATGATTTACTTTTTTTTTTGCTTTTCGTTAATATAACTGGAGTATATATTCTATTTTTTTTTTTTAGTTTTTATTTATTTTTTAAATTTCTTTTCAGTGTTCTAGAATTCATTGTTTATGCACCACAGCCAATGTTCCATGCAATACGTGCCCTCCATAATACCCACGACCAAGCTCACCCAACCTCCCAACCCCCTCCCCTCTAAAACCCCCAGTTAGTTCCTCAGAGTCCACAGTCTCTCATGGTTTGTCTCCCCTTCCAATTTCCCTCAACTCCCTTCTCCTCTCCATCTCCATCCATTTGCGAACATCTTCTCCCATTCCATGGGTAGCCTCTTTGTTTTGTTGACTGTTTCCTTTGCTGTGCAGAAGCTTTTGATCTCGATGAAGTCCCAAAAGTTCATTTTCACTTTTGTTTCCTTTGCCTTGGGAGACATATCTTGAAAGAAGTTGCTGTGGCCAATGTCGAAGAAGTTACTGCTTATGTTCTCCTCTAGCATTCTGATGGATTCCTGCCTCACGTTGAGGTCTTTTATCCATTTTGAGTTTATCTTTGTGTATGGTGTAAGAGAATGGTCAAGTTCCATTCTTCTACCCATGCTGTCGAATTTTCCCAGCACCATTTATTGATGAGAGTCTTTTTTCCACCGTATAATTTTTCCTGCTTTGTTGAAGATTATTTGACCATAGGGTTGAGGGTCCATATCTGGGCTCTCTACTCTGTCCCACTGGTCTACGTGTGTTTTTCTGTCAGTACCATGCTGTCTTGGTGATCACAGTTTTGTAGTAAAGCTTGAAATCAGGCAACGTGATGCCCTCAGTTTTGTTTATCTTTTTCAACATTTCCTTAGCGATTCGGGGTCTCTTCTGATTCCATACAAATTTTAGAATTGTTTGCTCCAGCTCTTTGAAGAATGCCATTGGATTTTTGATTGGAAAGGCATTGAAAATATAGATTGCTCTAAGCAATATAGACATTTTAACAATGTTTATTCTTCCAATCCATGAGCATGGAATGGTTTTCCGTCTTTTTGTGTCTTCTTCAGTTTCTTTCGTGAGTGTTCTGTAGTTCCTTGAGTACAGATCCTTTACCTCTTTGGTTAGATTTATTCCCAGGTATCTTATGGTTCTTGGTTCTATAGTAAATGGAATCGCTTCTCTAATATCCCTTTCAGTATTTTCATTGTTAGTATATAAGAAAGTAACTAATTTCTGTACATTGATTTTGTATCCTGCCATATTACTGAATTGCTGTATGAGTTCTAGTAGTTAGGGGGTGGAGTCTTTTGGGTTTTCTATATAAAGTATCATGTCATTTGTGAACAGAAAGAGTTTGACTTCTTCATTGCCAATTTGAATATTTTTTATTTCTCTTTATTGTCTGATTGCTGTTCCTAGGACTTCTAACACTATGTTGAACAAGGGTGGTGAGAGTGGGCATCCTTGTCGTGTTCCTGATCTCAAAGGAAAGGCTGTCAGCTTTTCTCCATTGAGAATGGTATTCGCTGTGGGTTTTTCATAGATAGATTTTATGAAGTTGAGGAATGTTCCCTCTATCCCTATACTTTGAAGTGTTTTAATCAGGAACAGATGCTGTATCTTATCAAATGCTTTTTCTGCATCAATTGAGAGGACCGTGTGGTTCTTCTCTCTTCTCTTATTGATTTGTTCTATCACACTGATTGATTTGCAAATGTTGAGCCCCCCTTGCAACCCAGGGATAAATCCCACCTGGTCATGGTGGATAATCTTTTTAATGTACTGTTGGATCCTATTAGCTAGGATCTTGTTGAGAATCTTGGCATCCATGTAAGAGATATTAGTCTGAAATTCTCCTTTTTGGTGGAGTCTTTGCCTGGTTTGGGGATCAGGGTAATTCTGGCTTCATAGAAAGAGTCTGGAAGTTTTCCTTCTGCTTCAATTTTTTGAAACAGTTTCAGGAAAATAGGTATTATTTCTTCTTTGAAAGTTTGGTAGAATTCCCCAGGGAATCCATCAGGTCCTGGGCTCTTGTTTTTTGGGAGGTTTTTGATCACTGCTTCAATCTCGTTACTAGATAGTGGTCTATTCAGGTTGTCAATTTCTTCCTGATTCAGTTTTGGAAGTTTATAGGTTTCCAGGAATGCATCCATTTCATCTAGGTTGCTTAACTTATTGGCATATAACTGTTGATAATAATTTCTGATGATTGTTTCTATTTCCTTGGTGATGATTGTGATCTCCCCCTTTTCATTCATAATTTTATTAATTTGTGCAATTCATGGAAACCATTGAGAATGAAGACACTTCAGTCCAAAACCTATGGGATACAGCAAAGGCCATCCTAAGGGGGAAATATATAGCCATCCACACATTCCTCAAAAAAAAACTGAAAAATCCAGAAACAACTAAGATGCTACCACCATGTTCATAGGAAAGTCAACATAAAATGTTACCTTCAGAATAATGGAAATAAATTCTTAAATTCAAAAAACTTCTTTTTAGATTTTCTAATTATAAAATTGTGGATAACTTAAGTGGAGTTGTGTTTTATCTTTTATTTTTATAATTTCTTTATTAAGAAATTATAGTGGAGTGACTGCTTTGGTACCTCAAACATGTAACTGGGAGTAAAGAGGACAAGAGAGCAAATGCAAATAATGATCTCAGAAAACGTGATGTGGGAAGGGGAGAAATATCAGGCAAAGTAGAAGGGGCTGCCAAAGGGAAGGGTATTTTTGTTTGTTTGTTCATGTGTTTTATTTTTGTGATAGAAGAGAATTGAACACATTTAGATTTTATAAAAAAGTTTTAAACAGAAGAAGAAATTAAAAAAAAAAAAAAGCGAGAGAAAGGGTGACAAATAGAACAACTGCCTAAACAAGGTAGGAGGGATTGAATCACAACAGCACTGGCCAGGAGGCAAATTGTTTCCTTTTTTGTTTTAACAGAAAGAAATGAGGAAACTCTAGGTGTTTTCTTAATGCATGGCATGGCATTTGCATGACATTTGTTTTACCTACATGATAGGAGGCTGCTGAAAGTGAAGGAGTGAGGTGGGAGGAGAAGACTTAAGAATTATTGAAAAAACTGCATTTGTCCTTGTGAAGGATAGTTCAGGTTACCGACAATACTAGAAAGACATAAAGTATTACCAGGATCACAGGAGGGTTCAGGGGTGTCAAAGAACATGATATTAGGAAGTGTATTTGTCAGCATTCTCCAGAGAGACAAGTACCTCCATCTCTATCTGTATCTATCTTTATCTCTACCTTTATGTCACCTATATGTATGTATCTATGTATGTATCTATCTATCTATCTATCTATCTATACAGAGAGATATTTATTATAAGTAATTGGCTCATGGGATTTGGGAAACTGGGCATTCCAAAATCTGCAGAGCCAATGTCCCAGTTTGAATCCAAAGGCTGCAAGTTGCTATGGAACCAGAAAGAGAAGATAACCTATTTGAAAGGCCATCTGTCAGGCAGGAGAATTCTCTCTCTTTTCAAGGGAATGTTAGCCTTTTGTTCTGTCTAGGTCTTCAACTGATGGAATGAGGCCCACCCAATTTTGGAGAGCAATCTGCTTTACTCATTCTATGGATTTAAATGTTAATTTCATTAAAAAACACTCATTGAAACACCCAGAGTAATGTTTGCCCAAATAGCTGAGAACCCCGTGGCCCAGTCATATTGACATCACAGAATATAAAAATATTTCCTGTCTAATAGCTCTTTGTAATATGGTATATAAATGCTATATATAAGAAAAATCATAATTTTCTTTCCTATTATTTGTTCACCTATTGTTCTTCTAAAATGAAAACAGGGAGCCTGGGTGGCTCAGTGGGTTAAGCCTCTGCCTTCAGCTCAGGTCATGATCCCAGGGTCCTGAGATCGAGCCCTACATCGGGCTCTCTGCTCAGCAGGGAGTCTGCTTCCCCCACTCTCTCTGCCTACCTGTGATCTCTGTCTGTCAAATAAATAAATAATTTTTGAAAAAAATAAAATGAAAATAGATGGACTCAATCATACATTACCTTTGAAAATCATGGTTTTTTTCTACTGTAAATAATTTAGGACTTTATATTCTTCACAATCTTTCATCCCCATTGATGTTTTTTCCAGTTCCTTTTTGAGTTCTTAGTATTCCTCTTAAAAAAGAAGCTGAAGGAAATACTGCCCAAGAGTTTCCATATATTAACTAATTTCTGTGAACACCAGAAGCTGACAGATTGTCATATAAAACATTGGCCATATTTTGATCATTAAGGAATTCTGCTGAAAAAAAATCATTTTTTGAGATTTTTTTCTTTCACTTACAAATTTGAAGGAAAAATTGATATAGTTTTATAATTATGTTATCAGCATTGATTTGATCATATTTATGTCATTATATATTACTCATGTAAAGAAACCTACTTCCCTGCCTTATATAATTGAATGTAGATTTGACCTTAATATATTTCTTAAGGAATCAATTATATTGCATTAGAAACAGCCCAATGCCCCACAATTCCAATTATTTGGGCTTACAATTTTATTACAAGACATGGAAAAATACTTTCTTTCCCCAGCCAAAAACAAAACAAAACGACACAAAAAAGGAATACATGTAAATAGCACATCTGACATTTTTTCTTCAAGAACAGCAGATTTTTAATCTGTAGCAAAAAATTACTAGTTCTAGAAAAAAGATACACTGCTAATTATTTAGAGTACTTTTCACTAACCAATAATATGGAATTATTACCCGATAATAATTAGGCAACATCCTCAAAAATAAGTAACATAAATTACCAATGGTATCATTTCTGATAAATAAACAACATAAATGCACTATTTAAATAAATTTAAAAATCACAGTAGATTTTCCTACTAGTTAATTCAACATAAATAGAAGCTTCAAAGATAAACATAAGCTCTTGCTTTGTGTCAATCATTCAAGATACTAAAGTCAAACATGCTTAATATATCAATGCAAATTGCAAGATACTATGGTTCATTTGAAGAAAGCCATCAATTTGGCTTTCTAGTATGATCCAGGCCCTGAAACTTCCTTTATCCAGTGTTGTTTTTTGTCAGATTGCTGTTTCTTCATCAATTTTAAGGGAAATGTTTCCTGAGGACTATTTCAAACCTTAACAATCCAGTGCTTTTTAGATTGGGAAATTAGCTTACATTTATTGAAGCGGATACATGTTACCATATATAAATATATACATAGCATACTACAAAATTTTAGAACAGCATTTGATTTTTTTTCCAGTGTCTTTTTGCCCTTTACAACATATAGATAGCTTGATTTTTAAAATCACCATTCCTGTCTATTAAGTAATGCTTTTGAGATTAAGGAATAAAAATATTACCAAGAAAGTTAAAGGCAAAACAATTTAAGTTGCAAAACAGTAAGACAGCAACCAAGTAAATTCTCCCCTGCTGGGAAGCGAGCTGATTAAAGGTGATTACCAGAAGCAAACAGGAAGCAAAAATGTATAGATTACATAAAATGTTAGCAAGAACTGAAAGTCAGCATTAAGTCAGCAGTCCAGTGGAGACTTACTTAATGGAAGTGAAGATTAGTGTTTAAAAATCCAGATTTGAATTCTTGGCCCACCTCTCTACTTCTTAAGTAGTCATACTGCCATGTCTCTCGTTAGTATTAGTTTGGCAAATCCAAATGGTGAGAACACATTCCAACTACACTGGGTAGACTTTGTTTCAACCTGTTAAGGATTTGGACACTGGGACTCAGTTCAGGTTTTTACATCTGGCTACTTGGTTATTTCTCAAAGTCCAAAATACCTCTATAAAATATCTTAAAAGTTAGGCATGTTCTCAAATTCTAAAAATATAATCGAAGCACCAATCTGTCATATTGAATAGAGCAGAGTAGAAGCTAAAGAAAAGAAAACAGAGAAAACTAACATGAAACTAAATCTGAATTGAAAGTTTCTTTAGAGAGTTTAAAAATAGGCACTTTCCCCTCAATGAAGTATAACGTGTGAATATTCATTTATTTCTATGAAATCTAGTTTGCATCCTCAAAAAAAAAAGTACAGCTAACAGCTATAATTTGCACAATTATCAACTTGGAATTTTCTATTTCATGTTCCATTTGAAAATTCAAAGAATTTTGATTATCAGTACTAATCAGTTTGAGGAATAATATATAAAAAATTTATAGTTAGCCTGAAAAAGAAGTTTCAAGTCACACATATGGTTTGAATGGCCTGTGGTATTTTTTCCCAAGAAATGTTACTTCTGTCTGCCAATTAATAATTATCATGGACTGTCTATTGATGAACTTAAAGCCAACCTTGACTCTGTCAGAGAAATTTATACATTATAATTCTCCCCTAAAAGTGCTTACAATCTGCTTGGAGAAATGATTTGCACAAATATTTAACATGTATTATAAGGCAGGATTTAACTGTTCAAGTGTGTGACATCAGCTGTTCAATTTGCACTAGTTGGATAATTTTTTCCCCAACTTTTTTGAGAGAAACAAATCATCGTTCTTCAGCCTTTTCATACTCCAGCTTTTTAGATCTCAGCCCATTAGATGCCCTCTTCTGGAAGGCTCAGCCACATTCTAGTACCTGACTGTTCTGCATATTTTTGTGTGTGCATGTGTCCTTTTTCTAGTTCTTTCCTGGCAAATTCCAACTGATCATTCTGCATACTCAGCTAGGATGTCAGCTTCTCCAGTAAGCCCCGCTGAACCTTCCAGATTGAGTCATTGTCTCCCTCTCTGTGCTTCCACAGCCCCTCACAGTGCTTAACCTACTGTGTATTGTAATCACATAAAGGTTTGCTGTCCTTCTTCCTGATTTGGACACAGAATTATGTCCAAGAACTTAGCACAATACCTGGTTCATGAGAGTAAATGGGGTGAATGAATTCAGTAAAAAGAAGGAAATAGAAGATAGATGTACTGTCTTTCCAACCCCCTGTTTGAGTAAGAATTGCAGTGCTATCTCTGAAACTAAGATCAAGGGTTAAATAGAACCTAGTGAGCAAGCACCTATGGCTTCATCAGAGCTGTCAAGAGTGGGACCATTCCTCTCACTACTCTCTCTTCCAGTCGTTTCTGCTATTTAAGATATTTTTCTCTCTCACTCCCTCACTCTAGTCCTGAGTACAGTACATTTCATTCTGAATGTCTCTCCAATGCATCTGCTTCTCCTATGACTTATGCTACTGAAGTTGAAACTACTATCATCTCTTTATTAGACAAAGGAGATATTACCAAAAATAATTTTCCCAACTTTACTTTTACTCCTTTCCAAGCTTTTCTCTTCATTGAGGCCAAAGTAATATTTTGAAGATACATACCAGATCAGAGTAATTTGCCTTCAATGATTTCAATACTCTGACAAGAAAGACCATGATCTTTAAGATTACCTCTAATGTGATGTGTGGCTCTGCCCCTCGCCCCAGTGCCCCCAGCTTCAAGTCAAACCAGTTTCCCCTCTGGCTTCATACACTGAACTATACCTGTGTTCTCTCATTCTTTCATGATCCGAAAGTTTTGTTTTGTTTTGTTTTTTTCTAACTCAGGAACTTCCTATCTGCATTTTTTTTATACCTGGACTCCTCTATTTCTCTGCAACACCCCCGGCTCCTGACATGTGCCTACTCCACTCCATTAATTCCTCAGAGAACAGTTCAAATATTCTTCCAAGAGAGCTTTCTCTGTCTTCCCAATTAAGTCTGGTCTCTCTTCTCTCTCAACACTTGTCTTTGCCTTTAATACTCCTCACTACAACTTGTAACCATATACTAGTATATATGATTATCTACATTAATCTCTGTTTCTCCTACCAGATTAAAACTGCCATGGAGGGACGCCTGGGTGGCTCAGTGGGTTGAGCCTCTGTCTTTGGCTCAGATCATGATCTCAGGGTCCTGGGATGGAGCCCCGCATCAGGTTCTCTGCTCAGCTGGGAGCCTGCTTCCCCCTCTCTCTCTGCCTGCCTCTCTGCCTACTTGTGATCTGTCTGTCAAATAAATAAATAAAATCTTTAAAAAAAAAAAAACTGCCATGGAGATTAGGACTGTTTTGCTAAATATATCCCTAATGACCTGCCACAGAGTAGGTACTCCAAAAACATTTGTTGAACAAATTAATGAATTAAAACTACAAAAAATAAAAAACAACTTGAAGAGTCATCAGTACAACGAACAGCAAGCATATGAGCTTTTGGTAATAACAGACAAAAGAAACAAGTTACTAAATCATCATGCCGAAAACTGAAACTAAAGCATGCCCACCATATGATTTCCTTTTCCTCGAACATCTTTGGAATGGTCAAAACCAACTTTGTTATATTTTATTTAAATTCAGTTAGCCAACATATAGTACATCATTAGTTTCAGATGTAGAGTTCAGTAACTCATCAGTTTATAACACCCAGTGTTCATCACATCACGTGCCCTCCTTCATACCCATCACCCAGTTACCCTATCACCCTACCCACCTACCCTCCATTAACCTTCAGTTTGTTTCCTAGAGTTAAGAGTCCCTCGTGGTTTGTCTCCCTGATTACTTTAAAAGAAACTGTCAAATGATGTAACAGGTGTACTATTAGCATTAAAATCAGTTGGATATGCATAGGGCTCAGCCTTCTGCTCTAAACTTTGCTGAGAGAGCAAAGAAGACAAAACTTGAGCATTACCTATGGGCTGACATTGTGTGGATATGCCAAAGGAGGTACCAAAATAAAACAGCCAATCAGGAAAA
Source organism: Enhydra lutris kenyoni (assembly GCF_002288905.1). Taxonomy (NCBI): domain Eukaryota; kingdom Metazoa; phylum Chordata; class Mammalia; order Carnivora; family Mustelidae; genus Enhydra; species Enhydra lutris. The sequence continues at coordinate 22,812,206 of NW_019154095.1, read as the reverse complement.
TCAAACTGTTTCCCCTTCATTAATACATATTAGTGTAAATGAAATTAAGTAAGAGACACTAATCTGAAATGTATGAAATATCTAAAAGTTGTTTGGTTATGAGGATTTTTGTGTATAGGAGAAAAGGCTGGGTAAATCAAGGAAACTTACATTATGAACATTGATCTTGATTATAGAGTGGAGTTCTTCCATGTGCCAGAAATAACTTGGACAAAGACTGTGAAAATGGTATTATACAAAATTTTCCTATTCTTAGAGGAAAAGCTCAGAGAATTAGAAAATTAGAAACATCTTGGATGGGGCACCTGGGTGGCTCAATGGGTTAAGCCTCTGTCTTCAGCTCAGGTCATGATCCCAGGATCCTGGGATAGAGCCCTGCAAGGGGTCTGCTCAGCAAGGAGCCTGTTTCCTCCCCCATCTCTCTCTCTACTTGTGATCTCTGTCTGTCAAATAAATAAATAAATAAATAAATAATCTTTAAAAAAAGAAAATTAGAAGCATCTTGGTCACTTCAATTGATAACTGCCACTTAGACCTAGCCAAATATAGATGACCAGGGCTAACTTAACTCGTTGTTCCCGGAACACTAGACACTTTAAGCTTAGTAATTTCCCTAAAATATAAAAGAAGGGAATATTGGGTGTGAAGCAGTGAATAAAGGAGAAAGATAATTTTGGAAGATTGAGTATTTTATATGCAGATTTCAAAATCCCTTCCCTGCAGAGTATCCAATACTGAAAGCTTAAATTTTATCCTTCCCATCTTTGGATTAGTTTTATGTGAATGATAAATTAAAATGTTGATTGATTTACTTCTTTTATTTCTCTGATTGCAATCACTATTTGTAATATTTGTTTTAACTTTGGGGTTTTTATTGTAGTATTGCAATTGGCTCTTCTACTTCTTAACAATTATGTACAGTGCCAAGACAAAGGGGTTGGTAATCTGAGGCCAAATTCTCCTTATTCTATTCCAAATTTGCAAAAATCAAGCAAAGGCAACATTTGTCAGCTTTCTGGCAGACATATTTATGTTGGGCAATCATTTGTGTTGTTTTTGGAAAAGGAGGGCTAAAAACCTTGCTTTCTCATCCCTACATAAAACAAATTTTGGACTGTATGACAACCCTTAATGCCAACTTCAATGTGTAGAATTCCAGCAGTTGGATTTTTTTTTCTTCTGAAATAACTTCAGTATTCTGTGTGCCTGTGGCTTTATAAAAAGCACCCATCTCTTTATTGAATACCACAAACATTCTCCAGGTTATATGCTGTCTCTTCAAGCCAAATATAATGGTTTTGAAATTGTTAGTATCCATGTGGCTTGAAAAGACAGATTGTGGGCCTTGGTAGCTGTCTGATAGATGAATCTGTTTCTTTTGTCCCTCTTCCTTGTCTTACCCCCACCAATGTGCCTTCTGTTTCATTTTTTCCCACCCAACAATCATTCCCTGTAGATATTGATTAGAATTTGGAAAACAAGAGCTCAAAATATACCTTAAATACCCTCACAATCAAGTTTGAAAAGTGATTTGGGCCTGATAGTTTTAGTATCTCAACTTTTTTTGGAACTTGACCTTTGAAGTGAAAAATTAGTATAACTATTGGTCATCCCTTATATTATCAACTGACTTTTCAGAGACAGTAAGTTCTGGCACTTTATAAAAGTAAGCTTCTACATTTTCTGTATAACTTACTTAGCTCTTTTGGTGCTAATAGAATAGAGTCTCAAGATGGCGCACGGCACAGGTTCCTAGACAAACACACATCCAAGGCAAGAACATAGTATCTATTTCCTCCTATACTGCCCTGACAAAACAGCTTTCTCCAGTGGTTTTACCTGCAGTACACTCTACTTGCTTATTTCTAACGTTCCAGATGATGAAATGATGTGGTTCCATTATATATTATGGAAGACATTCAAGAAAACATTCAGGAGAGACAAGTATGAATTCATGTTACTTCTAAAGAATAGCTACATTTTACAACTATGCTTAAACAGACACTGCCTTATTTTGTATAAATTCAAAATGTTGTTTCTGTCTTTTGGCTAAACACTGATTGTTGAACTTAAGCTTTTTTCTTCACTTGGACAGGAAATATTATTTGGTTTTGAGGAGTTTTCATTATCTTTGCCAGCAGTAATGCTCATTTGGAGGTGACAGTAACACCAGTATGTTCTTAGGACACAAAGGCATACACTTTCCAAATATGAAAATGTCTTGTTTTTTATTTACTTTGGGTAAGATAGATGCACATTTCCAAATGGATGTGTATAACAAACATCATAAAAGAAAATGTGTCACCAAAACAACAAATATTTTATTAAATAAATTGGTAAAATAGATATAAAATGCTCACCACCTAATAGAAGCTTAAAATGGAAAATCAGTCAACCATCTTCGTTCTCTAATCTGACTAGGAATTATAGAACAAAATTTGGTGAGGAAATTTTGAAGAGTCCTCTTCCTCTTCATAAAGATTCAAAAAGTAAAGCATTTCCAATTGCCCACTATGAGATTTTTGGATTTTATAAGTATTTTCAATAGACTTTAAGGGTTATTTTCATATTTCCCATTAATAATAATAATAATACATTATTATTATTATATAATTACTTATAATTATATAAAATAGAATTATAAATATATAATTTATATAGTAATATATAAAATATATAATATAATATATATAAGATATATAAAATAAATAAAAAATAAAATTTGTATATAATTATATATAATAATATAATATTAATATAAAATATTGATTATATAATTATAGTTACATTCTGTACTATACTTAAAAATATTATTATACAGAGTCTCAAAAATTATAACATCCTGATAGAAAGTGAGTTGTAAAAGTGACTCTGTACTCTGAGGCAATTTAGATAGCTGTTGCTGAGACCTGGTTTTCTGCTCACAGCTGAAATTTCCATAATTTTATTCTAGAGCTTAAAGAAGACTGTATCATTTTCTTTGCTTCTTTCATTTCTATCAATTTAATATTTTTGTGGTTAAATGGATGTCAAGCACTTTTATCAAACTCATACAGTCTGCTTCCAGATTGAAGCAATTTTAAAACCCAGATAAGTGGATGAAGTAGAAAGTTTTATCTTTGTTAGCAATAAATCAACAAATCCAATTAGGAAAATGTGTAACTTCAAAACTTTGACAAGACAATATAGTCAGCTTTCAGTTTCATAGGATCAGCAACTTAAGGCAGGTACACATAAAACAAGCTCAAATATATTATTCAGGAAATAGGCCATAAAGTTCTATTGTTCAATCAGTGGCAAGGATTTGTCAAGGGGATAAATGGTTATGTGGACCCCACAAGTTTAATCTAAACCTGAGTGTTGGTTTGTAGTACATATGACAACTTAGCTTAATGCCTGAACGGATGAGCTTCCCAAGGACCACAGGTCAAGAACATCTCTCATATAGCCTTAACTCTATCTGCCATTGTCTTTTCTTATAATAATACATAATTAGCTAATGACTTTCTCAGAGTGAATTTTGATTTCACTATTAATAGAATATTTTTCCAGAATTCTCTTGAGGTAATATATATTTATAAAATACAGTGACATAATTCAAATAATGGAAAAGGTTTGTCTTCCAGCAACTTTATAATTGTATTTTGTGTAATATTTACTTCAAAATAGATATAATTTCAGTCTTGGAGAATGCTGACTTGTAGTCCATGTTAAAAAGCAAAAATTGCTATTGTAATATAATGAGACCCTAGGAAAAGAGTTGACAGATTTCAGGTTTTAACAAAATTTTATTAAATAATAGCTTAACATTCTAAGAGGATCTATGTTAAGGAACATTAAAAATATTTGACCCTGTCAAGGCACTCTGCTAAATTAATACATGTTATAATTTTTAATGTGTGGCTACTATGCAGCTCATAATCTTTAGGAATATTAATTATTTCATAGCAGGATAAGTTTTTAAAGTTTATGACTTAAAATTTAGAGATAATGAATTCTAAGAGGAAGAGGTTGTGATGAAACTGAGGAAGGCTGATATGATCCCTTCCTCCCTTTCTTCTGGGATCATCTCCACTCAGTTTATTAGTCCAAGAAAGAGAGATTATTTTGAGAATTACATGTAAATAAATAATTTGATGGTTACAGGTTCAGAGTTTCATACAGAGGCATAGTACTTAAGCCTGATAGGTGGTGGAATTATGTCTGTCCAGTTCTGTCTGTCCCATTGGCCATTGGAGAGTTCCCCAGGGCACTTCTTTGGAGATGAAAATGAAAATTTTACCTGAATGTCAAGAATGATAGTGGCTAATGGAAATGGATGCAAAGGAAAATAATCTTTGTGAGATTATTGGTAAGCTTCATGGGGGTCTAAGAAATAGATCATATGAGAAATAAACAAAAGAACCGTGATTCTAATGATGTGCAAAATAAAAGAATTTGGAGGGAAGAAGCTATTTCTCTCCCAATCTAGGAAAGGCTGCCAAATACAAGAGAGAATGTGGTACACTAATTCTAGATAGCTTCAAGGGCAGAAATAGGAACAATGGTAGAAATCATGGAGTATTCAATATGAATAAATATATTAAAAAGATTTTACAGTTTCAGTGGTTCAAAATGAAATGAACTGCCCTAAGAAATAGTGGCGTCTCTGTCAAAAGGGAGTACAAAGTAAATTTCAAAGGAACCTATTTTCATCATGTTTCCTCACTGCCCTGTAGTTTTCCACAACTTTGGTCCCTCATAATCTGACCTCACTCTAATATTTGGACCCTTTGGTAAGAATGATTTTTCTCACTTTACTTCTTCCATATTCCTCATATGCATGTTACCACTGTTTAGTCCCTTTTGTTTATGTTATCTTATTAATCTAAAATAACCAAATTAGGGGCACCTGGGCGGCCCAGTGGTTAAAGCCTCTGCCTTCGTCTCGGGTCATGATCCCAGCCCCGTGTCGGGCTCTCCGCTCAGCAGGGAGCCTGCTTCCTCCTCTCTCTCTCTCTGCCTGCCTCTCTGCCTCCTTGTCATCTCTGTCTGTCAAATAAATAAATAAAATCTTTTTTTTTAAGATTTTTTTTAAAGTATCCTTCATTTAAAAAATCCTACTATGTTTATCTGAACTCTGCCTCATTTTATTTTTCTCTTATTTTTATTTTATAGGTTTTGGGCATGCAATGAATAATACTCATTATTCCTGTCTGATTTCTAAGGCTCTTAGAATTGACTCCATGATAGAGAAATGGGCATGCATTATTTAATTAAATATTGACAAATTCTATTTGGAATATGGGTATAGATCTTTGACCAAATGGGCTTGTTAATATTTGACCTGTAGTATGCAATTCGTGTAGCACAAGCTTTGTTGTTTATTTAACAAATAATTATTGAGTTCATCTTATAATCCTGGCAAATTTCTAAATTGAGAGGCTAATACCAGTGAACCAAACAGCCTAGATCCATAAAATGCAGAAGAGGAAATGCTAAGATGAGCATATCTGATTCCTTCTCCGAGCCCACCAAGTAGAGGAGCAAGTTGAGATTCTCCAAGGTGGGGTAACAGGGATCATAGAGAGAAACCAAGGACTAGCCAAAATCAAGTGGGAGTCCCTTTTTGGAAAAACAGAATAGAGAGATTGAGGCTTACTTTGGCTTAAATGAGGAATGGTCTGTATGAAAATTCAAACATTATGAGAGACAAAACAGATTAAACCTTATCTTTTATTTAGATGTCAGAGTGATATTTTCTATGAATAGCTTTTGGAAAGGGATATAGAGATAGCTCTAGGAACACTGAAAATAGTGACTTGCAAAATATTTAACAATGTTTAACAGTTGACATAGGTATTGGCCAGTTTGAATGGATACTGGCTGTAAACTAGCCTATGGCCATACCAAGGTGTAGTGGCAAATCTTGTCACTGGGCATGGAGGAGCTGAGGGAGAAGATCAAGGTGGAGGGTGATGAGTAATCTGGGAGATACTAAGGATGCCTGTTTACTCTTACTGACACCTGGCCCAAACATAACTCTGATTCTAATTTCAGCAAATTATATCATCAAGAATCACTTTTACTTTAAAATTTAAAAGATTGCACTCAACTTTTAAATTATTTAGGAACATAGTCATGTTCCCAAACATTCTAGAAATAACTTTTTATTTGATAATGTATTAAATGTGTACTTAGCTCCTTAAATGATTGGAGTTTTGAACAGGTGTCTAGCTATGCAAATAATCTTCAGTGTACATGCTTATGCTTATTTTACATTATTTTTAATTTTTTGTATTCTTCTATTATTATTATAACATTTATAATACAGATAGTGGCTCAGTCTGTTAAGTGTGTGATCTTGATTTTGGCTCAGGTTATGATCTCAGGGTTGTGAGATTGAGTGCCGTGTTGGGCTTCCCGTTCAGTGCAGGATCTGCTTGGATCTGTCTTTCCCTTTCGCTTTGCTCCTCCCTGTCAGGTGCTCTCTCTCTCTCTGTGCCTCTCAAATAAATAAATCTTAAAAAAAAAGAAAGAAAGAAAGATTCTCCCTCTTTCTCTGCCCCTCTCTGCTTGCACATGCGTTCTCTCTATTAAAAAAAAAAGGAAAGAAAGGAAAGAAATAATATAGCTATTGTTCTATTGCTAAATATTATTAAATATGCTTTAGCAAAGTATTTAGATTTATTATGAAGTAAATAACAAAAACACAATTCCTTTCTAAGCCTGTGGCTAACTGATCTAGTTCAGTATTATTGTAGTTTCGTGACCAGAAATCTCAACAAGATAAATAAAATGTCAACTGATAGACTTTTAATTAGAAAAATATGCAATAATGACATTATAGCCTCAGTATACACACATACATATGTATACCAACATATTTTAATTTTTTCCCATCTTTATTTTTTATTTTTTTATAAACATATAATGTATTTTTATCCCCAGTGGGTACAGGTCTGTGACTCGCCAGGTTTACATACTTCACAGCACTCACCATAGCACATACCCTCCCCAATGTCCATAACCCCACCCCCCTTCTCCCGACCCCCCGACCCCCTGCAACCCTCAGTTTGTTTTGTGAGATTAAGAATCACTTATGGTTTGTCTCCCTCCCTATCCCATCTTGTTTCATTTATTCTTCTCCTACCCCCTACCCCCCCCACGTTGCATCTCCACTTCCTCATATCAGGGAGACCATATGATAGTTGTCTTTCTCCGATTGACTTGTTTCACTAAGCATGATACCCTCTAGTTCCATCCACGTTGTCGCAAAGGCAAGATTTCATTTCTTTTGGTGGCTGCATAGTATTCCATTGTATATATATACCACCTCTTCTTTATCCATTCATCTGTTGATGGACACCTAGGTTCTTTCCATAGTTTGGCTATTGTAGACATTGCTGCTATAAACATTCGGGTACACGTGCCCCTTCGGATCACTACGTTTGTATCTTTAGGGTAAATACCCAGTAGTGCAATTGCTGGGTCATATGGTGGTTCTATTTTCAACTTTTTGAGGAACCTCCATGCTGTTTTCCAGAGCGGCTGCACCAGCTTGCATTCCCACCAACAGTGTAGGAGGGTTCCCCTTTCTCCGCATCCTCGCCAGCATCTGTCATTTCCTGACTTGTTAATTTTAGCCATTCTGACTGGTGTGAGGTGGTATCTCATTGTGGTTTTGATTTGTATTTCCCTGATGCTGAGTGATATGGAGCACTTTTTCATGTGTCTGTTGGCCATCTGGATGTCTTCTTTGCAGAAATGTCTGTTCATGTCTTCTGCCCATTTCTTGATTGGATAATTTGTTCTTTGGGTGTTGAGTTTGCTAAGTTCTTTATAGATTTTGGACACTAGCCCTTTATCTGATATGTCGTTTGCAAATATCTTCTCCCATTCTGTCAGTTGTCTTTTGGTTTTGTTAACTGTTTCCTTTGCTGTGCAAAAGCTTTTGATCTTGATGAAATCCCAATAGTTCATTTTTGCCCTTGCTTCCCTTGCCTTTGGTGATGTTCCTAGGAAGACGTTGCTGCAGCTGAGGTCGAAGAGGTTGCTGCCTGTGTTCTCCTATCCCCCTAAACCCCCCATATATATAATATATATAATATATATATTATACATGTGTATACATAATATACATATATTATATATATATGTCATTATATATAATGATATAGAAAATGATATATATAATATATATCATGATATATACAATATATAGAATATAATAATATAATATATAATATATTATATATATAATATTATATATATCATGATATATAATATATATATTGATATATATAATGATATAATGGTATGTGGGTTTTTCATAGATGGCTTTGATAATATTGAGGTATGTGCCCTCTATCCCTACACTTTGAAGAGTTTTGATCAGGAAGGGATGCTGTACTTTGTCAAATGCTTTTTCAGCATCTATGGAGAGTATCATATGGTTCTTGTTCTTTCTTTTATTAATGGGTTGTATCACATTGATTCATTTGCGGATGTTGAACCAAGTTGCAGCCCTGGAGTAAATCCCACTTGGTTGTGGTGAATAATCCTTTTAATGTACTGTTGAATCCTATTGGCTAGTATTTTGGTGAGAATTTTTGCATCTCTGTTCATCAAGGATATTGGTCTGTAGTTCTCTTTTTTGATGGGATCCTTGTCTGGTTTTGGGATCAAGGTGATGCTGGCCTCATAAAATGAGTTTGGAAGTTTTCCTTCCATTTCTATTTTTTGGAACAGTTTCAGGAGAATAGGAATTAGTTCTTCTTTAAATGTTTGGTAGAATTCCCCCGGGAAGCCATCTGGCCCTGGGCTTTTGTTTGTTTGGAAATTTTTGATGACTGTTTCAATCTCCTTACTGGTTATGGGTCTGTTCAGGCTTTCTATTTCTTCCTGGTTCAGTTGTGGTAGTTTATGTCTCCGGGAATGCATCCATTTCTTCCAGAGTGTCAAATTTGTTTGCATAGAGTTGCTCATAGTATGTTCTTATAATTGTTTGTATTTCTTTGGTGTTAGTTGTGATCTCTCCTCTTTCATTCATGATTTTATTTATTTGGGTCCTTTCTCTTTTCTTTTTGATAAGTCTGGCCAGGGGTTTATCAATCTTATTAATTCTTTCAAAGAACCAGCTCCTCGTTTCGTTGATTTGTTCTATTGTTTTTTTGGTTTCTATTTCATTGATTTCTGCTCTGATCTTTACGATTTCTCTTCTCCTGCTGGGTTTAGGGTTTCTTTCTTGTTCTTTCTCCAGCTCCTTTAGGTGTAGGGTTAGGTTGTGTACCTGAGACCTTTCTTGTTTCTTGAGAAAGGCTTGTACCGCTATATATTTTCCTCTCAGGAGTGCCTTTGCTGTGTCCCACAGAGTTTGAACCATTGTGTTTTCATTATCATTTGTTTCCATGAATTTTTTCAATTCTTCTTTAATTTCCTGATTGACCCATTCATTCTTTAGAAGGATGCTGTTTAGTCTCCATGTATTTGGGTTCTTTCCAAATTTCCTCTTGTGATTGAGTTCTAGCTTCAGAGCACTGTGGTCTGAAAATATGCAGGGAATGATCCCAATGATACCGGTCGAGACCTGATTTAACCCAGGATGTGATCTATTCTGGATAATGTTCCATGTGCACTGGAGAAGAATGTGTATTCTGTTGCTTTGGGATGAAATGTTCTGAATATATCTGTGATGTCCATCTGGTCCAGTGTGTCATTTAAGGCCTTTATTTCCTTGTTGATCTTTTGCTTAGATGATCTGTCCATTTCAGTGAGGGGAGTGTTAAAGTCCCCTACTATTATTGTATTATTGTTGATGTGTTTCTTTGATTTTGTTATTAATTGGTTTATATAGTTGGTGGCTCCCATGTTAGGGGCATAGATATTTAAAATTGTTAGATATTCTTGTTGGACAGACCCTTTGAGTATGATATAGTGTCCTTCCTCATCTCTTATTATAGTCTTTGGCTTAAAATCTAATTGCTCTGATATAAGGATTGCCACTCCTGCTTTCTTCTGATGTCCATTAGCATGGTAAATTGTTTTCCACCCCCTCACTTTAAATCTGGAGGTGTCTTTGGGTCTAAAATGAGTTTCTTGTAGGCAACATATTGGTGGGTTTTGTTTTTTTATCCATTCTGACACCCTGTGTCTTTTGATTGGGGCATTTAGCCCATTAACATTCAGGGTAACTATTGAGAGATATGAATTTAGTGCCATTGTATTGCCTGTAAGGTGACTGTTACTGTATATTGTCTCTGTTCCTTTCTGATCTACTACTTTTAGGCTCTCTCTTTGCTTAGAGGACCCCTTTCAATATTTCCTTTAGAGCTGGTTTGGTGTTTGCAAATTCTTTCAGTTTTTGTTTGTCCTGGAAGCTTTTTCTCTCTCCTTCTATTTTCATTGATAGCCTAGCTGGATATAGTATTCTTGGCTGCATGTTTTTCTTGTTTAGGGCTCTGAATATATCATGTCAGTTCTTTCTGGCCTGCCAGGTCTCTGTGGATAAGTCTGCTGCCAATCTAATATTTTTACCATTGTATGTTACAGACTTCTTTTCCCGGGCTGCTTTCAGGATTTTCTCTTTGTCACTAAGACTTGTAAATTTTACAGTTAGGTGACGGGGTGTGGACCTCTTCTTGTTGATTTTGAGCGGGGTTCTCTGCACCTCCTGGATTTTGATGCTTGTTCCCTTTGCCATATTGGGGAAATTCTCTCCAATAATTCTCTCCAATATACCTTCTGTTCCCCTCTCTCTTTCTTCTTCTTCTAGAATCCCAATTATTCTAATGTTGTTCATCTTATGGTGTCAGTTATCTCTCAAATTCTCCCCTCGTGGTCCAGTAACTGTTTGTCCTTCTTTTGCTCAGCTTCTTTATTCTCTGTCATTTGGTCTTCTATATCACTAATTCTTTCTTCTGCCTCATTTATCCTAGCAGTGAGAGCCTCCATTTTTGTTTGCACCTCATTAATAGCTTTCTTGATTTCAACTTGGTTAGATTTTAGTTCTTGTATTTCTCCAGGAAGGGCTTTTATCTCTCCAGAGAGGGTTTCTCTAATATCTTCCATGCCTTTTTCGAGCCTGTCTAGAACCTTGAGAATCGTCATTCTGAACTCTAGATCTGACATATTACCAATGTCTGTATTGATTAGGTCCCTAGCCTTTGGTACTGCCTCTTGTTCTTTTTTTTTTGTGGTGAGTTTTTCTGCCTTGTCATTTTGTCCAGATAAGAGTATATGAAGGAGCAAATAAAATACTGAAAGGGTGGCAAAGACCCCAGGAAAATGTGCTTTAACCAAATCAGAAGAGACCCCAAATTGTGGGAGGGAGAAAGGGGATAAAAAGAAGTTCAGAAAAAAAAAAAAAAATTAAAAAAAAAAAAAAAGAAAAAAAA